>NW_026267178.1:562417-564239 GCF_000697945.3 Frankliniella occidentalis
CCTTTCCCCCCAACCCCAACAGAACAACCGCACCCAAAAACAAGCGTCCTTAGCGTCACACCGACCGTGGCGGGGCCATGCGGGTGGAACTGCAGGCATACTACAACACGCACGGCAAGAGCGTGTGCGACGGAGAGTAACGACGCCGCACAAAAGAGAGCGAGCGAGACAAGAGTATTTGGTCTATTCCGTCTATTTTCGGTGGCATCCCCCGTAAAGTATCCCTGGTTATATCTATTTCAGGCCGCGCCGCCTGCGCACCCCCGCGGCCGGGGCGGGGCGCGGAGGGGCGCGGTGGGGCGGGGGCACAGGGTTAAAGACGCGGAGGAAATGACCCAGACGCGCGCGTGTGCCTGAGAGAGACAGACGGAGGGAAGGGCCGGGCGAGAAGAGGAAGAGAGGTCCTGAAGACGGAGAGAAGTGCAGAAGAAGGGAGAGCCAGGCAAGGACGGATAGACACACAGGCGCACGCACGCGCACACGCACACACGGGACAGAGCGGCCTAAGAGCGACTGCATACAGAATGAGCGAGAGATATACGGGGGTAAGCCCTCCCTCTCACCCCACCCCTCCTTCCAGCGCCCCAAACCAAGCGCACCCGGACAAAAGACCGGATGCGGAAACGCGAATGCGCGGGGTACGTTCCACCCTGGCTCCACCCCCGCCCCTGGCGGCCCCGGCCTGGCGACAGGGCGAGCCTGCAAAATTTAAACCGCTGCCGCTGCGGCAGGGGAACGCGTAATTAATCATTCCCAGCCGTTGACCTCGCCCTTTTCTTTTCATATTAATCCTCTTTTGTTGTGTTTATTCCCCCCCCCCCAATCGAGTACCCGACTCTGTGTGCCCCCCATCCTCTGGCTCGAAGGAAAATTAACGACTCAAAATAATGAAAAGTAATAAGCTCTTCCCACCGCTACGCCACGCCATGCCATGCTGCCACCCCGGCCGACCAGGCCGCGAGGAGAAGGGCTTATCGAAAAATAACAACAAAACGGGCGGTGAAAAAATATCCCTTCTTTGCGGTCGGTTGTGCTGTTCCCTCCCTGCCTCCCTTCTCCCCTCGCTGGGGGAAAGGGAAGGGCCGGGAGGAGAGAGAGGGGGTGAGGGGTGGGAGGGCGGAACAGAGAGGCTCTCTGCGCTGTGCGGTTGCCGCGCTAAGTGTGTTGTGGTCTAGCTCAGCGGGTCTCCCCCTCCGCCCCCTCTCCCTTTTCCCAATCCCTAGATGAGCCCCCTTTCCTTTGCCCGCCTCCCGCGCCCCCCGCCGCGCCGCGTCCTAAACCAAAACCAACATACATATCTGCCAGCAGTGGGACGTCGCCGTCGTCCTGGGGGGAGCGCGGCCCAACAGCGCCGCGCCGCGCCGCGCACCGCCCGGCCGTCAAAACATTTTGATAAATGCGCAGCGCACTCCGATGGGCGTATGTGTCGCACACCTGCATGCGCTCCTCAAAGCGGCGCGGCGGGTCGCGGGGAACACCTCAGCGACAGAGTGTAGCGCTGCTCCTGCCTTCCCGCCTATCCTCAGCCGGGTAAGCAGACGGCGGATGCCCATTTGAGCCGGGCCTACCTGCGAGAGTTAGGGGGTCGGTAGTAAATGCCGTCGCCTACTGCCCCACAGAGAGGGGATTAGCCCACTGCACTGGGCCGCCGGGGCGATCCCCTCTGTGTAAATGGACATTTGAGCCAGTTGCTCTTGGTTGCCTACACGAAATATCGCGGGCAGACATGGGCGGACAGACACGCATGCGGGCGTCGGCGCTAGCGAAGGAGCCGAGCTCGGCAAAGCCAGCTGACTCTCCTACACGGGCTAAGGCAGTATTC
>NW_026267178.1:569014-570186 GCF_000697945.3 Frankliniella occidentalis
CCCCCCCCTTTTTCTCTCTCTCTCTGTCTCGCCCTCTGCACCAATTTCCATAATGCGCCCCATAATTTTGCCGCCGTTTATAACAACGGGTGAGAGTGATATAAAACGCAAGGCACGCCTGCGGCGGTATAAATCTGGGGTAGCCGACGAGAAAGAGAGAGAGGAAGAGAGAGGAAGAGAGAGAGGAGGCGAGGGGCGAAGGGTGGCGGTCGCAACGGCGGCGGGGGCGGACCGGCAGGGGGCCGCAAGGGACGACAACATTGTACACTGCCCCTGGTGGCCCCTCTGCGCACACACACACACACGCCACAGGGCGTCGCCCCGCCAGCACGCTACGCGCCGCCACGCCCGCTACGCGACCGGCTCTTTTATCTTCATACACCAATACGTCGCAGACGCTGCTGCTCTTCGAGCCGCCGCCACCGTGCCGCCCCCCACGGGAGGGGTGCGCGACGCGTCGTCGTCGTCATCAAACACGCATCACACGGCCCAGGCGGTCGTCTGCTGCTCACATCAGTTCTTTTCTTTTTCGCACCTCTCAGGCGAGAGTAATTTCTCATTCCTATACGCCACCTTTCCGCCAGCTCCGCCCCGCCGCGACAAAGGCGGCGCCAGGTCGCCCCGCCCCGCCCCGCCCCGCCCCGCTACGCCCCGCCCGGGCCAGGCGGCCGCCACGCCCCTTTCAGCGTGCAGATCATCGCCTTCATCATTCAACGATGACTTAACAAGGCGGCCGCGGCCAACGCTCCCCCGACGAGCAGCGCGACGGCTCCGCCCCCCGCCGGGTGCAGCACGGGGCTGCGGGCGGAGCTGCGGTGTGCAGCGGCAGCAGCGGCAGCCCACAATATGGGTCAGCAGGTCGAGAAGGGGTTGCTTGTCATCGGGGGCAGGGGGTGTGGTGTGGGGGCTGTGTGGGGACGTCATCGTGGAAGGGTACTCCAGACTCCGGCGCAGATGAGATGCAGGGTCCATGTTGGCCTGGTCCGGGCCGGGGGAGGTCGCCCTCGCCCGCCGGCCACCTGACCCCGTCCCCCACGGCCCGCCCGCCCCAGCAGCACGACCGCGCAGCAGCAGCCGCTATTTGTGTTGACACAGCGCCGCTGTTGATCTTGCCGTATGCCTCCGTCTGCTTGCCGTTGCGGATCCCCTGCGCCGCGACGCCAAACAGGGTG
>NW_026267178.1:570596-572375 GCF_000697945.3 Frankliniella occidentalis
GCCCCGCTGCGCCTAGCCCTCCCGCGCAGCTGCACGTACGCGCGCAAGAAAACGCCGCATTTGCGTAAAAACGTCCACCCGCCGCCGCCATCCGCGACGTGGCCTTGGTCGCCAGAAGCAGCAGCAGCAGCCGAGGGTACTCTCTCATATATACGGGAAATAAAACGAAGCGTAATGCAGCGCACGGACAGGAAGCGAACGGGCGGTTTAGGGGGGAAGAAAAACAAGAGAGAAAAGCGGCGGCAGAGAGAAAGGAAATAAAGAGAAGGGCCCTGGTGGCGGGCACAGCATGTGCGCAGATGAGAGATGCACCTCGCAGCGCGCGTACCAAACCCGCCGCCGCGCGTGCAATAAAAAGAAATCGGAAATGACTTCTCATATTTTAAAAGTTTATTACACATACATGCCCTGTGTGCCGCGTGGGGCGGCGGCGGCGGCGGCGGGTGTGGCGGGACGTGGCGGGGTGTGGCGCGGCGGCGAGCAGGCTTTCAGATGGCGAGGGGGTGGAAAGGAAAAGAGATTCGATAAGGGTTTGTTGGTACAGCAAACACGGAGCCCGGGCGCGGCGGCGCGGCGGCGGCCCAAGCACCTCCTCGCACCTGGCCAAAGCCAGCCGCCCGGGCGGGCACGCGCACGCGCACGCGCACGCCGAGCACCTCGAGCGGAATGGGGTCGCTCCGTCCCGCAGTGAATCCATTGGGGTCACGTCGTGGGAGAATAAACCTTTATGAATGATCAGGAGACCGTTGGCGCTGACAGGCTGGTAGAGAGGTGCTCGGCCGAGGGGGTGTTTGCTGCTCGTGTGCTCCACGAGGCTCTCCGTCAGGAAGCTGGTGGGCTTGGCAGCGCTGGCCGTGAGCTGCGGTATCGCAGGGGCGGGCGGGCGCGTGAGCTACGGGTGCGGGCCGCGCCACCACTCCTCTACTCACTTTGGCCCCAAAGCCTCCTCCTGCTCGGCGCTCCTCCCCGCCACGCCCCGCCACGCAACGCCACGCTCCGCCCTGTGGGTGCCATTTGTTGTAGGCTCTTGCGGCCGCGGATTCCAGGGTGGGCGGTGGGCGGGCGTGCAGCTGGTGCCGGCCCGGGCGGGGCCGAGGGGCCAACTGGGGCGCCCCCCGGGGGGCACGGCCGGCCCCGGTGTGCTACTGGTAGAAGCAGTTCCTCTCCCATGAGCACATCCTCGACACCCGAGCGAAGCCGCCGACATGGGAGAAGGGCCTTGGGGGAGGACGGACCGAGCGACCTCGGGCGCGCATCGGGCGATGAGCTGAATTTTATGCCCTCCGTGCTCTGTGTATACATACACCGCCGAGTGCGAAAGCGATCGTAAAGCTTGTCGCCGGCGGCGCATCACAGCTCAGGCCGCTCAGCATCACCCTCTCCTCCCGTCTCCTCTCCAGATCATGGACCATGGCGACGGGGAGCGGAGAAGGGAGGGAGCAAAACGCCGCTCGCTCCAGACCGACGACAGAGCCGGAGCATCTCTTGTGACAAAATATTTAAATCGGATTCTCAGCGGCGCGGTGGTGCGACCGTCGTCACTGCGCCTGCCGCCTGGTGGTGGTGCTCGGCAGAGCCCGGCAGAGAGCCCGGCACTCGGCTCGGGAGGAGAAAAACCTCGACGCATATAGAAAGAGGTGGCGCAGCAGCAGCGCCGGGGGTAGCAACGCGGAAGAAAAGAGGCGACGACAAAAAAATATAAAATGAAAAAAAATATATGAAAAGTTGCAGAGGATGAATAATAATGATAATAACGCCATCCAGCCGGGCATCGGGGAT
>NW_026267178.1:572425-578045 GCF_000697945.3 Frankliniella occidentalis
TTACTACTGGTAGCTCTCCTCCCGTGATACACGTTACAGAGTGCAACGCTCGCCCGTAATATAAAATGAAAAAAAATATATGAAAAGTTGCAGAGGATGAATAATAATGATAATAACGCCATCCAGCCGGGCATCGGGGATGCGATTATGCAATAAATGCAAGCGCGAGCGACCACTTGAGGGCGCCATTAGCATTCGCAATGAGATGGACCTGAACCCCCGGCTCGCAGCTCGGCCCGGCGTGATAGATTTGATCACAGCGGAAATCTAATTTTGCAGTGCTGCCTATACAACCGCACAGCCTTTACCCCCACCCCGTCAAAATAACAGAAACAAAGTCGGCATGAAAATTCGCACCATGCGAAACATTTGCAGTACAGAGAGAGAGCGGGTTTCCGGAGATTTGAGGGGATAGCGGGTTGGGGAGGTGGACTGGACGGACGTACTTTAGTCTTTTCCAGGCCACCAGACCGCCAGGGACCGGGAGCGGGGGGGAGGGGAAGCGGTAGGAGGTCGGAAGGGGGTTTTAGCCTCCGCGCGTAATCCTACCAACTTGCAACAACAACCTTTCGCTCTTTTTCGCGCTCCGCGCCATTCACGCACCGCGCCTTGCCTCGCCTGCCGCTCACGTACTCTCTCCAAATCTGCATTGTTTTTATCTCCGCCCCCTTTCCTGTTTATTATTTTTTTCTCTCCGTGCGGAAGCGCCCCCGCCCCCGCCCCGCTCCAGTTCCTGCTAGGTGTAACATCCGCCGCGGGGGAGGGGAAGGTTGGGGGGCCGGAGGGTTGGACAGAAAAAAAGAAAGCGGGAAACAAAACCTTCCGGGGGTAAACCATCGGTGAGAGTCATGAGGGGAAAAACGGTTCAGAGGGGTAGGGGCAGAGGGGGGAGGGAGGTGGGGGGACGCAGGGGAGTGGAAACAAGGGCACCGGAGATTGATGGGAAACCGAAGAGGTGCCGCGCGGATGGAACGTACCTCGCCGTACCGCGCCGTACCGCACGACCGCGCTACCCGTCGCTAGGCAACCCTCTCTGTGGCCGGGGTTAGAGTGGTGGGGGCGACACTCCAGCCATAGCTATAATCCCAGGGGGTGTCAAGTGAAACTAACGCGCCGGCCGGAGCGGAACCCACGCCCGGTTCAGTTTGGGGCCCAGCAGCGCAGCCCCGGCCCCCCGCTCCACCCTCAACCCCCTACCCCGGACGAGGCCCGATAACTTTTCAGGGAGTGATAAGGAGGAGCAGAGGCTGGCGGAGCCCCGGCCGTGCCGCACACGCCGTTTTCGGATTCTCATTTCAAGTTACTACTTCTCCGAAAGAATGTCCGTCTCTAACGTGACTCGGGAACTTGTCGAGGCGAGCGTGGGGAGGGGGGGGGGGGGGGGGCTGACACTGCGCCACGCCACCACCGCTGAACATCCCCCCGAGAAGAACAAGGGGGCCTCTCCCGGGTCGCGGGAGGGAGGGGGCCGGAAGGAGCAGGGTGTAGTACCCCCCGCGGGACTGCGCCACACCACTCCACCTCCACGGAATCAGATTGCGTTTCATTAAGGCGAAACAAAAATGGAGCGGGCCGGGGTTACTGTCCGATCAACGCAAATCCATCGACCTCTCATCATGCAACGCTCTCCGGCCGTTCTCTCCCCCGAGCGTGCTAAAGCAGAGCCCCCTAGGCCCTCGCGGCGGCGGCGGATCCCCTTCCCCAGGACGCGAGTGTCATCAGTCCTCGGCGGCGGCTGTTCCATCTCAGGTGAGTGTTTCGCCGCGACCAGATGCACCCCGTCATCCGTCACCCGCGGCATCAGGCGGGACGTGGCGTCCTGACGAGCGCTCAGCGGGGGGTTGTGGAGAAGGGGCAAGGGGGAGGGGGGCGTTAGCGAAAGGGGCGGCAGCAAGAAGGGACAAGCCGCGGCTCGAATCCAAAGTTTTGGCCCAGCACTCTTGGTCGTAAACCGTATTTATGCGCATTGATATCCTCCCCCAGCGCCGCTGGTGGCGCGGGCGGGGGTGGCCCTGGCACTAGCGGCCCCTGCAGCCCGAGCGTGGCGGCCGCCCCCACTCGAACCACCACCAGAGGACCTTGGTGGGGTCCAGGCGCGGCCCTGCAACGCTCCGCCGAGCCCCGGCGCGTTGTTCTGCGGGGCACAAGAGCTCTGAAGGGGCGGGGGGGAGGGCCAAAGGAGGAAGCCGTCCGTAAACAATAAAATCCGACGTCACGGGGCTATTTTCCTGTCGCTCAGCGATTTGGCCGTCTCGTCTGCTGCTCGCGGCCGCCCCTCGCCGTGCTCCAGCAGCAGCAGCAGCAAAGATCCCCGTCCCCGCGGTGTGCTTGGCGGGGCTCGGCGTCTCCACGTCATTATGTCAACGAGGGCCGACGCTCACGGCTCTCCGCTCTGCTCCGCTCTGCTCCGCTCTGCTCCGCTCTGCCCCGCTCCTCCTCGCCTCGCGAGCTCCTGGACCCGCAGCCGCCGCAAGTCTCCTCCATTGTCCGCGACACGTGAGCTCCCTGTGTTTGGTGCCCCCGCCCCGCTCTGCCCCGCCACGCTCCGATGGGTATCAAGAGCCATACCAGGAGGGCGTGGTGGCGGTAAGACCCGGGGACGCTCTACCGTGGCGGACGCGGACGCCTTCGCTCGCCGAGCTCCTCTCCTTGGCTTGGCTTGGCGCGGCAGTCGACTCGCGAGAATTTAGTAGACGAGAACCGTTTGTCGTATTGAGGTTGGGTCGCCGTGACTCTATGGGTCCCAAGCCCAGAGGGGCACAACGTCCTGCGCTGGCCTCCGGGGCCGAGGACGCCGAGGACGGACCCTCCCGATCTCTCCCCATCAATCAGGCCCAGATTATCATAACGCCGCCGAGAATAGACGTCCCGCAATGATCCGCGGATAACACGTGGCATCCCAGCGGAACAATGTGTCATCCGCTTACGAGGGCCAGCGCCACACAGAGGACGGAGGGGAATAAAAATGAAAAAGTGTTAAAACTACTCCTCGTGTCTTATACTCACAGGCGTACTGGACGGCGGCCGGGCGGGAGCGGATCTTGCCCCGCGAGGACCACGCGGTGCACGTGCACGTGAACTTCTCGCCAAAGAACTCCTCCACGTCCTGGCGCGTCACGTTCACCGAGGCCTCCACGTGCCGCACGCCGTCGTGCGGGTCCACAAACTCCTGCTGGTGGGTCGCCGACTTGCCCGCGTTCGAGCACTTGAAGTAGACCTGCGGCGACAAAAGGTAAAGAAAGGTTAGAGCACACTGAGAGAGCGTTGAGAGGGGGGGAAAGGGCGACGGCAGGGGCGGGGGGGGGGGGGGCAAAAAGAAAAGGCAGGGAATTACAGATACGGAGAGGGCATTAGCTGGTCACGGCCAAGATAACACGATGACAATTTCACTTACCGTTCCATTTCCTTTGTACAACACTCGAAAGTCAGAAAGGGAAAATTGCGAGGGAAATTGTCATCGTTGCAAATGGCGCACGGCGGCGCATGCTACCACTCGCCATTCCCTCTCGCATCGTGAAAATTCAAAGACACGGCACGGCACATAAGTTGTCCCTCAATTGATTGCGTGTCGTGTATTCCCGGTGGTTGTAACGCACAGTCGTGTACCTGCCTCGCCTCCGCCGTTATTCGGCTTCGGCTCGCCATTAAACGGCGCGGCATTCGGCTCGCGCGCCAATCAACACGGCTTAATTAGCCGAATACGCCGCGTCGGGTCGGGCCCCAATGTTACAAAGCCGTATGTACGGCGTCGTTGCTGTTGTTGTTGTTGGCGGGGGAAGGGGGGGGCAGGAAGGGGGTGTAGGGTGTAGTATAGTACATCAGCTGGAAGAGCTGGAAGGGGTGGGGGTAGTAGGCGGTCCTGAGCGGCCTCGACTCGGCCTTGTTCGTGGCCTCGGCCCGCTGTGCTGTGCTGGACCTCGTGGGGCGGCCCAGAGAGCACCGCGGGACGCCGTGTGTGTCTGCGTGCGCGCGCGCGCGCCTGGCCACTCTCAGTGGAAAACCATTTGCGCGACCTGGCGGTGCGTGGCGGGGGGCAGTGGACACACGGAGAGGATGACCTCCACCATTGTGCCGGGTAGGCAGGACGGGTCGGTATGACAAATCGCTCGACTCACCTGAAGCGCGTTGATGGCCGAGCACCGCAGCGTGGCGTGGGCGTTCTTGATGACGTAGGTGTCCTGAGGCTCTTCGAGGAACAGCGGCAGGTGCGAGGAGGCGTGCATCGGGGGCAGCAGGTCGCCCTCCGCCCCCGGCACCGCCCCCGAGCTGCCCGCTGCCCCCGGCGACCCGGCGCGTCCGCCGCGCTCGGCAGACTCCTCCTCGTCCGTCAGATCGTCTGGAAAAGCAATAGGGTAAAAAAACGTTAGACTTTAATGTCGCGAGTTTTAAAACGATGCCCATCTCCAGTATGCCCTCTATATACACCGCGCCAACACGTGAGTGTGCTCGGTGTACGCTGTTTGTACGCAAACGCTCGGCAGTAACCGACAACACAACAAACCCCAAGGCTAACTACCATTCGCATCTCGATAAAACGGCGATAACTACCACACGAACACAGAGATGGCAACACTACGCTGCGCCACGACAACTCTGTCGAGGCGTTCATAAAAAAGGCTACTCAAATAGGTGTAATAAACGGCACAAGAGTAAATCGAAAACACATTTCTCAACATGCAGATATATCAAATCACACACCAAATTGTGACAACCAGTACAAAATAAAGAGATTGAACAAGAAGAGAAAAACACAGCAACAACTTGAGCTTGGCACCGTGCCTTCATGTACACACATAGCCTATCTACTTTCACCTCAATGAACCCCCAGAGACTCAATATTTCCTTTCTCCCTCTCTGCCTCACATTTGAAAAAACAAAATAATCCCGCGGGAAGAGATTAACGTCGCACGACCAAGAAACAAGAACCATAAATGTCGAGAGGTGTACTCCGCGCCGCTTGTAATGAACTCATGTTGATTTGTCCCGCTTTCATGACCATACGGCCCCGCCTCAGTTAATTGAATGCGCGTCTGTAGACGCACCCCATGGCGGCGGCGTCAAGCGCGCGCCCGCGCGCGAGCGTGTGTGTGTGTGTGTGTGTGTGTGTGTGTGTGTGTGTGTGTGTGTGTTTGTGTTATTCCACAGCACTGCTGCTGAGAATGGCCCGGCCAATCAGAGGACTCCTTATTCACGAGAGGGAAACGTATTGACGAATTACAACACATGCAGGCGCGTCGCGTACATGGAAAAAAATAATATATTTCCGTGACATAAATACCTATCCGAGCCAAACGCGGCGCACACGCTGCCTCACCTCCATAAATCACTCGTTTCCATTTCGCGCCCATTGATGCATTACAATCGCTTCATTACGTCACGGCGATTGTGACATTTCTCGTCGAGGTGGTGGAGCAGAGGCCGCCGACGCCATGGTGCGTTTGCTGCTGCAGCAGCGGCCGGCTCTCCAGCGCGGCTCCAGCGCGGCTCCAGCGCGGCACTTAGCGGCCACGGACTGGATTTATGCCCCTGCGCATTACCAGGCCCCGCCTGGCCTACGCACATCATATGAGGCCGACGAAAAATACGAGGCAGAGGTTAGATGGGGGCAGCCCCCCCCCCC
>NW_026267178.1:584950-586575 GCF_000697945.3 Frankliniella occidentalis
GGCTTTTAAAAGAAAATTGGCAACCCGGCAGCTGCAGCGCGACATCCCTCGCCCCTCCCCGTCCAACACAAAGAAAACAAAAAGTTACGTAGATAGATAGATAGATAGATAGATAGATAGATAGATAGATAGATAGATAGATAGATAGATAGATAGATAGATATGAGAATATACGACTGGATTCTTTCCACGTAAATATTTAGCAACCAACGTGTTGACAAAAACATTGAAACATCAGCATTTACGTCCAGTCCCTCCTCGGTGCTGCCGCCGGCTGCCGCGGGGTAACAGAGCGATCACGCCTCTAATAACCCCCTCGTCATCATCATCGGCTGCGGGGCGCGGGCCCGCGTCTCGGCCGCCCTGCTTGTCTGAAAAACAACGGCACGGCGACATAAAAACAACGGCAGCGCAGCGGCGACGCGCCCGCATGACGGTCGCGCTGCACTCGACACACACACACACACACACAGTCAGTAGAGCGAATGAGTGAGTGAGCCGTCAGGCGGGTCCGACCAATCAGGACGCGCCGCGCCACCTCTCCACTCCAAGTGGCTAATTAATTGCCGCAACACAGCACAGCACCGCGATGTGTGGCAGTGTGGCGCGGCCACCAGGCCGAGAGGCCGAGGAGGAGGCAGGTGGGCGACGAGCGTACCGAGTGTAAAAGGCTAATTCTCCCCAGTGTCAGATCGGGTAGGCAAACCCGCAACACTGTGGTGTATTGTATTAACTCGGCACACTCGTAGACGGCGAGGGTGTCCTAAGCTCGAAGGGGTGTCCCACCACCTACCGCACACTACAAGATCTCACAGTTATGTTTTGCAAGAATTTGACGTGACAAGTCTGGAGCACTCCCTGGCTGCCTCCTCTATTTTCCACAAGGGCTGCTCCACTATTTGCGCTCTGCACACTGCTCTCTCTCCGACTGTGCTCTGCTGCTCCAGCACCGCGAGCGTGCTTTACAGATCCCACTTGCAAACTCCCAGTGTGGCGGGGCGGGGCGGTGCGGCGGGCAAACTGCCCCCTCCATCACGGCGCCGCGCAGCGCCACGCCGCGTCTGGTAAAACACGGCAACTTGAACCCACGCGGCGCACCGCTGCACCTGCATTATAACAAGATACCGTGGGCACGGCGGGGCGTGGCGGGGCGTGGCGGGGCGGAGCGGGCGGGGCAGAGCGACGAAAGCAAGACTGTCATAAACCGCGGCGGACACTCAGTCTCACGCAAACACACACGCATTCAGAACTGAATGAGGCTCCATTCGCGGGCTGAGTGCGACCCACCGCCGCAGCCGCCGCCCCCTGAACTCCAGCGCGTGGCGCGGCGTGGCGCTGAGTGTTCGCACAATGGTCGCGCGGCGGGCGATAGCCTCGCTATCCCAAACCGATGTATCGAGATATCGACTATCGCAAAAACGGTGCGCTTACGAGCGGCAGGCCACCGACCAGCACGCATGTGTGTGTGTGTGCTGTTCTGGTTAGCAGGCGGGGCGATATGAGAAATTCAGAAGTACGAGCCGCATATAGTGCGGCGGGCTGGCAGGCGTGGGCCGACAAGAGAACACGGCCGGGCGAGAGGCGAGGCGACGAGCTGGAAGCGAAAGGGGAAGGGAGGGAGGGGG
>NW_026267178.1:586625-587338 GCF_000697945.3 Frankliniella occidentalis
TCCCCCCAAACCCATTCCGCGACCCCTTTGAGCAGCCCGCGACCGCCCGCGACTCCCCTCAGGTCGCCGTCAACGTGACAGGAACAGCAGCGGCCCCTCGGACCAGTGCGGCCACGTGGTTAAGGGCACAAGGGGCCACAGGGGGGCAACCCTCCACCCCCTCACCCCTTCCACCCTCAGCGGGGGGCATCTGCGACACATCGCGCGCGCGAAAACCAATAATACCATGGCAGGGCGGGACGGGGCGGCTGCGGCCTGGCCGGTCTGGCCGCTGCTGGGAATAGCGAGCCATTAACCCGCCCCGCCCCACCGCCGCGCAGCCCAGCAGCCCCCGAAAAGGGATCACTTCATGGCAGTAACGGCCGTCGTGTTTTTCTCGTTCGCTCCGATCAGTTCCGTTTCGCGCTCCTATATCCGGCTCGCCATTATATTTCCGCGTTGCCTGCTCCGCCCTGCAACAACAAGGCGCGCCGCTCGGTAAGGCGCGCCCATTAAGCACCGCGATGGCGCCGTAAATTAGCGACCGAATCTGACCAGCTCGTCATATTTTACTACTACAGCAGACCCTGCAGTGTGTGTGTGTGTGTGTGTGTGTGTGTGTGTGTGTGTGCGTGCGTGTGCCGGGAACATGCGTGGGTGCGCCGCTCATCATTCGTGTTTGTAGCGCAGAGTAATGAGACAAGTCCCCTCTCTCTCTCTCTCTCTCTCTCTCT
>NW_026267178.1:594826-598430 GCF_000697945.3 Frankliniella occidentalis
GAGGGAGGGGGGGGGGAGGAAAGGGGTCCAGTCAAATGAAGCGCTCGCTGCTCGTTGCCACAATCATTACTGTACCAACGGGGGCATCGCAGACGGCTGCGTCCGGGGTGGGGCGGTGCGCTGCCAGCAGCAGCAGCGCGACAGGCCATTGCACACGATGCAAATTTCGTACGCCGAGCCCCGCCCTCGCCCCCGGCCGGCGGTGGCGGCGGCGGTAGCGGTGGCGGCCGACCGCCTCCGGCCAGCTCGAGTGGGGGCGGGCGGCGCGGCGGGCGGCGTGAACGCGTGCAAAATGCGAATAATTATAACATCCACAGCTCCGCACGGCCCGCCCCGGGCGGCGGCGGCACTCCCACGATGACGACGGTGGCGGCTTCAATCGAGCGGAGCAGCGCGCGACGCGAAACTGGGAGCGGCGGCGGCGGGCGTCGAACCCGGGCAGAGCCATCAATACCCATCAGGGCCAGCGAGGACACGGCGCCCGCCGGGCTGCCTTCCGCCGACGAGGAAATATGCGGGAATATACATGGCGATGGCGGGTGGCAGGCGGGAGGGGGAGCTGGTGGATAGCGTTCCGAGCCGCCGCAGCCTGGGCTCTGAGCACATCGGCCACCCGCCCGCGCGCGCGTCACTGGGTTGCCTACCTGCGCGGCGTCTCGCCTCGCTGCCGACCTCCCGAGGCCGCGCGTGGGCAACGACCAATAACCAATATTGTAGAAGCTACAAAAATGGAACGGTGTCTCCAGGAGCTGCGGGACTGATGTACGGACGGGTCGAACCTCCCCGCGCGCGCGCCACCCGCAACACACGCAATTTCACACCGCACCGCGCTGCGCCACGCGGCCGCGAACATACCAGCACGAGTCACGGCGGGGCCATGTCGAAACCGTTCGCGCGCACACACACACGAACACACAAACACACACGTACATGCAGACAAATCGCCAAGTAGCAAACACTGATTTACCGCGCACTCACTCACTCACGCAGACAGACGGACACAGCGGCGCTGAGATGGACGTGTCAGAAGGCAGCTCATTATTTATCTTTCGCAGTGCACGCCACCACCACCAGCAGGCAATATGGTCCAGCGTGTCTGCACTACGCGTGCCCTTCTCTCTCTCTCTCTCTCTCTCTCTCTCTCTCTCTCTCTCTCTCTCTCTCTCTCTCTCGCTCTCGCTTGCGCAACCCCAGGGCGCACGCCGCGATGCTGTGATTGGCAGTTTTATGTTCCGTTCCTTCAAATGATATATCGAGAGTGAGAGCCCCGGCGGGCGCGGCGCAGCTCTGCGCGAGGCCCCATCAAGTGTGCGCATGCAAATTGTAGGGCATTGTCTCAGTGGGGCGGCGGCGGTCGCTGTGTGCACCAGAGCCGGGGAGACCCGATTGATAGATCAGCGATCAGCAAGCGGATCAGATAGACATATCGATCAAGTCGAGCTGCTGCTGACTGGACAGTGAAATGTATGGAAAGGAAACTTTGGTCGGGCTGCAACTCATGTATACGTTGTAGCGACTACTTTATCACAAATTGCAGATTTGTTCATGCTAAAAACTCGCGCCAAAAACATTTCAGCTCTTTTCTCTCTCCGGCCACATCCGGGCGCGTTCAGAGGGGCCGACGCCGACTTGCCGACAACACTTCCCCGAGCACGTCACAACTCCGATGACATTTCATTTTCCACGAAGGCAAAAATTAAGGTCCTGCAGCAGCCGGCGGCGGGCCTGGCGGGCGGGCCGGGCTCTCTCCCCTTGGAGCGCAAATGAGCGCGGCAACGGCGGCAGCGGCGGCTTGACTCACACACGCGCCGCCGGGCCACGCCGCGCCGCGCCACGCCACGCCCCCAGTCACATGTGCGACACACGCGCGGACATACAGGACGCCAGGGCAGGGGGGTGGGTGGTGGCGAGATAATCACTGCCGCTCGATCAGAGCAAGAACAGAGCGACCAACAAGGCGGTAATCAGATGGCCAGGAGGAGGGGGGTGAGGGGGTGTGAGACGTCGCCCCGGGCCAGGCCTGCTGGTGCACGTCATGGGGTTGACAATAGCGCCCGGCATGGCGTCATGGAGAGGCGGGAGGAGGCAGGCGGGGGCTGCCATACCACCGCCGCCACCACCACCATCAGCACGGCCCCCAGCAGAGGCAGCAGCAGGAGGAAGGGTAGTGAAATTTTTCGGTGCGGCCGTGGCGCCGGCTGGAGGGGAAATTGTGGCCCCGTCTGGGATGCAAACGGCCGCACGGCCACCCTTCCCTCCACCCGGAGCCCCGCCCGGGGTGGTCGGCCGCTGCAGCTGCTGGGCCCCGCTGCCGCCGCGGCGCCGCCCTTCGCCAGTCCGCTCACGTTCGGCGCGGCGGGGTGCGGCGGCGGGCGCGGTGGCGGTGGCGGGGCGTGGCGTGGCGTGGCGGGGCGGGGCGGGTCAATGGCGCTGGGGCCAGGCGCGGCCGGCGGGTGGATCGGCCCTCATTAATTGGGGCAGGCGCTGTAATCAATAGCGATACGCAGGACAGCCATTGTCTCCCGTCCCGTCAGCTGTATGCCCAGCTCCGCCCGCCAGGGTGTCGCAAGCCCGTTCGTGCAGTGTACGAAGTTGAACGCGCCCCGTTCCTGCAGCACCACACCACACTGACCGGCCCGGAGCCCTCGCGACCCACAATTAGCTGGTGTCCAGTCGGGGCAGATGTGGCCGCGCCGATACGCTATCCGCCCCGCCCCGCCCCGCCCAGTAGAAGTAGCGGCCTCCCTCCTGTATAATTGGCCGTTGCGCAACCTGCCGGCCGGCTCAACTGCGTGCGTACGACACACACGCGGCTTTTACTGCCTGTTTGATTGCGCCTGCCGATGTCCCTCTCCTCCTCCAGCCGGACCCGCCGCGCCTCCAGCAGCAGCGGCCGGGCGCGCCAGCCTGGCAGCAGGGAAGAGGAGGAGGGACTTCATATTTTTGCCTATCTTATAGCTCGTCCCGACAGACCGCCCGTCGCGACGCTAGAGTGCCTGAGAGAGAGGCCGACGTCCTCCTCGCCCCTCTCGCTCGCCGCACGACAGCAGGCAGCAGACTCTCTCGGTATTTTTTAAATATTTTCGTTCGCTACGGCGCGCAACGCAACACATGCCCGATACTACCCGGAGCCGAGCAGGAAGCCAACAGTTGCGCGGCAGATCCATCCGCCCACAGTGTGCCGTTCTGCCGAGGAGTCGGCAGGCGATTGACCGCTCGGATAAGCCCTCGTTGCTCAGCCTGTCATTAGGCCCCTCCCCCACCTCGCTAACTCCCCAGTAATACCAACTACCCGCCCGGGATGAAATTAAAACTTTTCGCAGCGGCGGCGGCGTAGGCCTCGTTGGTGCCGCCCCGCCCCCTACTCTGCGCGCTTCCGGCCCCGCTCGGCGCTAACCTCTCCTCTCTCGCTCCCTCTCTTGCTCACTCTCTCGCTCGCTCGCTCTCCCACTCTTCTGCTCTCCATAAAGACGACGGCAAGGCCGAGCGAATCGAGTTAGCGGGGACGGGAAATGTCCAGCAGGCTAAGCCTCTGCCGACCGGCGTGACTTTTGACCCGGAGTGGAAGGGGCGGCGGCGGGGAGTGGCGGGGCGTGGCGTGGCG
>NW_026267178.1:598547-608610 GCF_000697945.3 Frankliniella occidentalis
GACTCGCTAAATGAATAAGATTAATCTCCCTGTAAAACACACAGCGGGCCAACCCATCCCTCCCGGGCCTTGGGCCGGCCGGCGCGTTTGACCCTCCGCTGGGCCCGGCCCGGTGGTCCGCCTGCGAACGCCCGCCGCACCCCGCCTCGGCACAGCGGCTCATCTGAACACCATAAATCACAAGTCGATGGCCGTGTCGCGTCGTCTTTTCCAGGTGGAGAGCGGAGCCCGCTGGAGAATGCTGCCGGACCCGCTGGCGGCCGCGACGCGACGGCGCCGCCGAAGGTCGCCGCGGAGGGGCTCGTCTCATCAAGGGCCGCGGGGGCCGCGGGGACGCCCGCGCGCCGACAAAAGCCTAAAGCCGCGGCCGGCTATTTAAACTGGAGAAATGCCAACTAATTCGTCGAGTTATGAGGCGAGCGGGACGTCCGAGCTCCGCGGGGTGGCGGGGCGGGGCGTGGTGGTGGGCCACCCAGGAGGAGGCCGTCATCGCCAACAAGAAAAGCCCGTCAGCGTCGGTCGGAGCTCCGCCCGCAACGCCACCCAGCAGCGCGGACATGGAAAGTGTTTTTCATGTTCAGCTTCTCGGCCGTTTTCGCGTATCATTTTGACGCCACGTTTTCATATTTCTTTTTTGGGAGAAAGGGAGAAGGGCGCCGTCAGCCAGGGTGAAAAGAGCGACGGCAGCAGCAGGCATCCCATATACATGTGACATTGCCGTATTGCTCCGGGCTCCCTCCCCCGCCCCTCAATGCAAACGCCGGGGCAGATCAGAGGGCGGCGGGCTGCAGCGCCACGGGACGGGCTTAACAGTGACGCGGCGTCAGGCAGGGGCGGCAGGGGCGCGCAGGGGCGTGCAGGGCGTCAACCCCCCGCTGCTGCCCGCCGCGCAGCAGCACAGCGCCGCGCAGAGCGCCCGTCGCACACTTAATTGGCAATTTGCAGCGGCTGAAAACGTGTGGGGGTGGCAACTCGGCCATTAGCTTCATTCTGTGCAACGCGAGCATCGCCCGTCCCCGTCCCGATCCCCAGGCGCCGCAACGCCCCGACTCGGCACACCCCGCCTCGCCACGCCACGCCACGCCACGCCGCCACGCCACGCCACGCCACGCGCCAGCTGGGGCGCACTGCGCGCAGCCAGCAAGGCGAGCGCAAGGGTGGATGGGAGAGGGAGGCCTCGCAGACACCAGTCACCACCCCCATTAGGGTGATCGCGGTGACCGCGCGGTGAGGTTGCCGCGCTCATGGTGGTGATGATGATGATTTCATTTCACATGCCGATACCCTCATTAGACGGACCACTCGCTCGATCGGGGTCGTCGTGGTGATTTCATTTCACATGCCGATAGCACTGTTGATGATGACCGGCCACGATGGTTGAAAAGACCGCGCGCGAGGAGCTCGGCGGGGCGATCACGTAACGATATCAAACGTCGCCCGCCCGCCAGGGCCAGGAGGAGGGGGAGAAATCTTTCCCTCTTTTTTTTGTTGCTGTTGTGCCCTGCTTCCATTCTTCGAACTCCGGTCCCGATCGGAGGCGAGGCAGCAAGCCCGTACTACTATTGAGTTCCGGCCAGATCCGATAATCCCCTTGGCAAAGCAGCCAGCAGCAGAGCAGCAGCGTGGCTTTGCGGGGCACACATCAGACATGAGCGCACGACGGGCTGGGCCGGCACGACGAATCGATCACTGCCTTTTCCTTTACTACGTGGATTGCACGTCGAGCCACTTCAGGCTATCTATCGGTTTTAGCGGTTCCGGCCCCTAGCAGCCCCGCCACACCCCGCCACGCCACGCCACCAGAGGGGGAAAGGGGGATTAACGCCCCGCCTTGTGCCGCCCTGTGGGCGTGGAGATCTGGATCAGCCTTTCAATTAGGAAAGAGAACAGAGAGCGAGAGAGAAAACGACATCGCAGCGCCACCAGGCCACGGGGCCGCCTCGCGTCGACCCGCCCAATATTTACTCGGCGGCCGCCTAATAACAACGAGTCCTCCACCTGGACATCATCATCACCTCCACATCAGCAGGGCGGGGCGCGGTGGGGCGGGGCGGGGCGGCTGAGGCGTTGGGCCCGCATTAGCGCCCAATGACGGGCGTCGCTCGGCAAGGCGTCGACTTAGGCCTTACGGGAGTGACGCCCCCCCCCCTAACCCCCCGCCCCCTTAGTGCCCTCCGGCAATCCTCTTCTTGTACCGGGTGTAACTGAGAATGCGCAACAGTGTTGCGGGTTTGCCTACCCAGTTAGCCCGTAAGGCGCCATGGCCCCTGCAGGCCTGGCGGGTATGCAATCCCGCAACACTGTTGCGCATTCTCAGTTACACCCGGTACACCATCTGGGGACACACCGGCTGGCGGGGCGGGGCGGGCTGCCTCCGAGGCGGCCGCGCCTTCCTCGGCAGGTCGGGGGCGTAAGCTGCACCTCCGCTCCGCGCCCGCCGCCGCGCCTCGCACGCGGCCGCACTCACCGGCCGGGGCAGTCAGTCACTGTCATCCCGACGCCCACGTCCAGGGCGGCCGTCACGAGGCGTCGACGTGCACCTCGCGCCCGGCCCGGCAGGGGCCGTCGTGCACCTGAGCGAGGCAGGGCGCGGCAGGCGCCCCGGCGGCAGCGGAGACCCGCGACCGCGCCGCAGAGTCGTGACGATAAAATATTCATCAGACGAAACGCGGGCAGCTGCAGGAGGAGGAGACTCTCCGCCTCGCGCAGGAACGGCACGGGGAGAGCGAGAGGAGCGTCCAGAAATCTGTTACGTACACCGTCTCTCCTAAATAATAGCCAAACATAGATAACGGCGGGATATAAAACTGCCAAAACGGGGCCCGCGGGCATAAACAACGCGGGAATTTGTGCAGCTTTCACGACCGAGGAAACGTGTGCGGCGGCGGCGACTCTTCGGGGCGGCCGCTGCTGTTGTTTGTGAAACGGGATGTCGCTGCCGCCGTATTTCATCTATTTATTTATTCCCGCGGCGCGGCCCGTCGTCCATCAGCGCGGCTCAGGGGCCGGAGGCCGCGGTGCAGCAGCGGCAGCGGTCCGCGAGGAGCCCGGAGCAGCACGGCGCCGCGCCGGACCTGCCGAAGCCCCTCGGAGTCAATAGGACCGGGGCTGATTGAAAACCGTCCCGCCGCGCGGAGCGGCCGCACGGTCCCCACACGCGTGCGCAGGGGGTCCTGTCGCGGGGTCGCCGGGGTAGGGAGGCACGGCCCGCCGCGGCGCAGCCCAGCGCAGCACCGCCAGTGTGGGACGAAACCAATAACCCGCTCCGTGCCCCACTCACACACATACGCACACACAAACACACACACACAGTGTACCGCCCGCTGTTCGGCCGTGCCCCGGACCCGGGCTCGCCATGCCGGCCTCTGCTCAAAGTCGTTACACGGAAAACAACAACAAAAAATATGTAAAAGAATAAAATAAGAAGAGGGTTCAGCGCAGGCTATATATGCCGCGGGTCCGTGAGGTCCGGCCGGTCCGGCGGTATGGGTTTTCAATTTCAGAAAACACAAGAAAACACAAATCATCCATCATTTCGTCCATGGCCCGACGGCGGGCGGGCACCCCTCCCCTCCCGCATGTGTGGCGCGCGTCCTCGGCGCGGTAATGACCCACCAGGAACACGTTACCTGGCCGTGCCTGCTGGCGGGGCCTCCCTGGGGCCTCCCCCTCGCCGCCATGACCTCGGCCATGACTCGCAGCAGCGGCAGAAACGTGCGGAACCGTGCACTTTACATGTTTCTCTACGGCCGATTATACCGCTTCAAAACGCAAAATTGCTTCATCTGCAAAAGACGAGAAACTCACCATCGTAGTTGGCGTCTGCAGGCGGCACCGCACCCTGCACGGCCTGGCTCAGCACCGCGGCCGCCAGCGCCAGGATGACGACGGCCTTGGCCATGGCGCCGACGTCACTCCATTATAGCGGACCTGCAACACACGACAAACACATCATGAGCACCATCAAACTCCATAACGCCACGGTATTAACGCCTCATGCGACCCACGATCTCACCCCCCCCCCCCTCTCTCTCTCTCTCTCTCTCTCCCTCTCTCTCTCTCTCTCTCTGTGACGCACGCACGCACGCATGTACCGCGCGGGCGTTGACGCCCGAAAAAGACAAGGACCCGAGAAAGGGACTTCCCTGTCCTGAGGGCCGGAAGCAAGACGACAGCCAGCCTCTCTTCTCTGTGAGGCGCGGCCCGGCCCAGCCCAAGGAGGTTGCGGAAGCAGTGCGGAGCGCACTCACGCACACACACACACTCACACACACCTACACATGCGCGCACACACGTACGCACGCACGCACACTTAGGGAGCCTGGCTGCCGTGAGAGGGCGTTGATGACGCGGCCCACAAAAGGCTTGACATGACAAAGCGGTGCGAGGCGGTGGCCAGAAAACAAGAGCAGCTTCTAGGAGGAGGCAGCGGTGGTGGCAGCAGTAGCAGAAGGAGCGGCAGCACCAGAGGGAGCGGCAGCAGCGGCCACAGCAGCAGCAGTGGTAGTAGCAACGGCAGCAGCGCCAACAGCTGGGCGCACACGAGCGGACAATGACAAAACATGAAAATTAACCCAACTGAAAGGCACGAGAGAAAAGAAAGGGGAAAAGACAAAGTGAGTGGCCCCGAGGAACTTCCGTTAGCGCCACCTACGTCGTGTTCTACACCTTGTTCCCCGGGTGATTCCCTCCCATTTACGTCTCAGTCGAGTCGAGTCGACCAGTTTTTAGAGCGATAGTCAGTCGGTTCGGTTGGGGTCAGCGATCGGGACAGCTGGGGTCCCGGAGTGCGCCGTGTCCAGCAGCAGGACGCCGCCGTCAGCTCGACGAGCAGCAGTAGCAGCAGGAGGATGACCTCCGCTGCGGCGGCCTCCCCCGCGGTGGCGCCACCCGGCGCCACGCCACATGGTCTCGGCGTGCGCCGGCCACTCGAAACCACCCTCGATCCTCTCGACTCGAGCTGGCTACAGGGAGGAGGAGGACGGGGAGCGGAGGGGAGCGAACTTCATCAAACGGCAATACCCTGATGAAATCCTCCCCGCCCCGCCAGCGGAGGCAACGCGGCGGCGCGCCGCCGAGCCGACTCTGACTCCGGTCGGGCGCGAAATAAGAATAGCCGACGTGATTATAATAAGCTGTCTCGCATTGTGCGGAGCGCCGCGTGACGAGTGTGTGACGGCGGCGCGACGTGAGAGCAGCACCCCCCGGGAGGGAGGAGGAGGTGGCAACCCCACTCATTGTGCAAGCGGCAGCCTCGGTGGCAGCCGAAGCCGTGTCGCCGTGTTGTCCGCGAGCAGCGCAGAACAGCAGCACCAGTTTGCACCTTCCTCCGCGGGGCTGCACGACCGCAGCATGCAACACCGAAGTAACAACCCCACCGCATCGCAAAAGCGTGCAGCGGCAGCGGGTCAGGACGGCTACATCACCCGCCCCGCCGCCCCCTTCCCCGCCGCGCCGAGTTGCCCTGGATGTAATCGGCGTGGGTGAGCCGGGGGCGGATCGAGAGGGGGGGGGCAGGGGGAAGACGCCACTGCAAACGAGTCCAGCCAAACGAACTGCTCGCCTGAGGCCAAGGTAAATACAACGTCAGTCAGCGACGGCGGTGGCGGCGGCCTTGGTGTGAGGAGGGGCACGCCACCGAAACCGCCACCCAACTCCAGCACCAGCGCCTTCGGCAAGCTTTAGTCACCTCGCCCCACCCTGGCGCGCCCCGCCACACCCCCTCGGGCTCGCCGCAAGACACTGTGTACTTTGTACTTGCCGCGGGGGGCTGGTCCGGGCGAGACACTTCTCACCGCGAAGACACAATCAGATAACGCGGGCTGTCGCCCCCCTCCCCTCCACCCTCCTCCCCCTCCGTCTCTCCCTCGCTCCCTTTGCAGCCCGCACCGCCGCCCCTCGCGGCACAGGGCGGCGCGGGGCGAGCGCTTTGCATATCGGTTAGATGACGTCCTTTATCTTGAGGTCGGATCGCGCACCAAAAGCGAACCCGCTCAGCCCCGCCCCGCCTGCACCGTGCACCCCTGAGCCTTTGAGCCCCGACGGGACCCCCTCCTCCCTCCTCAGGTCCCTCCTCGAGGTCGCGGCCGTCGTGGGACCGCGGCCAGCCGGTGTCCGCCCCGCGGGGGTCGGGGCCAGGGCCGCGGATCCACGCAGCAGCCCGCCGGGGGAAAAAAGAAAGAGGCGAATAGATGAAGTCGGGGAGGAGAGGAGACCGGATCCGATCGGTGAGTGCGCCCTTCGCTCCCCGTGGCCTCGATACGGACCCTCCCTCCCCCAGCAATTGAATCATCATCACCAGGACGACGCCCGGCTGTCCCACAGTAGCAGGGAGCGGGGGACGTAGGCGGGGAGGAAAAAAGAGAAGGGGAGAGAGAGAGAGAAGGGGTTGGCGTGGACCGGACCGGCTGTACCGGTTCTTACCCCACCCGCTGACTCGGGGGCGGCGCGGCGCGCGGCCGTTGCGCACCGAGTGTACTACATGAAGGGGAGCGAGCCGAGAACGAAGCAGCGGAGGAGGGAGGGGCAAAGGGGGTGACGTCGGATCAACGACACAACACCGTCCGTCACTCCATCAAGGACAACAAAACTATGACGAGGAGGAGCAAGCGGGGTGGGTGAGCATCAGGCTACTTTACAAAAGTAGACGCGAAAACCCCTGTGAAAAGGGGGAGATAAAAAAATAAAAATAATAATAAAAGAGGATTTCTAGATTACAACGCTCAGTTGGCGGTGCGCGCGTGCACCGTGCACCCTCCCCTTACACCAGGGGGGTGGCGCAAAGTACCTTTGTGGTGCTGGTGCTACCCTCGGGCGGCGCCTTCGCTGCACGGCCGGGACACGTCACACCGGAAGTTGCACCGGTCGGCACTGCGGCGGCAAGGGGTTGCAACAGCCATTAGCGGCGCGGACTGGTTTTGCACCCCGACACGCCCCGCTGCCACTACATGTAGTGCGTCTCGCCCATTCATTACGAACAGTCGCGTACAAAAGCGCTCGCCACCCGCGGCGGCACAACAGAACGGGTGTCCTGCTAGCGCCGCCCAGCCGCGCCCGGCCGCGCCCGCGGCCCGCGCACTGTGAGTTACGACCGCCAAGAATACTACAACTTGTGGTGGAAGCTGTCGGGTCGGGGGATGCGGCCGGCCCCGCAAGAACAAGCACACTCTCGATAAAAGTCGGTAATGCCTTTCATAAATTAGAGCAGCGCGCCGCTCTCTCTCTCTCTCTCTTCAGTCAATCGTCACCACGCGCCTCGTCCGGGGACACTCCACTCGCTGCTGGGGGCGCGGCGGCGGCGCGGCGCTACCGTGAGAACCTTTCACCCCTCGCCGCGCTCGCGCCGCCCTGGGGACGCCCCGCCCCCACTCGTGTGTCCACTGTGCGTCATTGAGCGACTCGTTCTGAACATAACGACTCACAGCCAGCAGCACAAGGCTGCGGCGCATCACGCGAATCCGTGGCGCGGCGTAGTGGCCCCAGCGGGCCCCGCCCCGCCAGCCATGGGAACCCATCGCGACCAGGACGACACTGATTACGGGGCTTCTGCAATGAGATCCGCGCGCCGGCCGCAAAAGCGTAACGGGGATTAAAATTAACTACGAAAACACCACGACCCTGGTTGGTGCCGGTCGATGACACGCGGCTCACCGCAGCGCGACCCGCCGGCTGCATCTGCAGACCACAGCGACACCGCCGCGCCGCGGGGACAAGTTCAGGTCGGGTCGAGGACCTCCTGGACCTGGCCGCAGGCGAGCCGCAGGGCACCGCAGGGCACCGCAGGGCCTCCAGTGACCAACAAGAAGAGGAGGAAGATGTCCGCTGCGCCGCCGGCCCGCGCGGCACGCCAGACCGGCGGCGGCCTTCTCCGCCCATCAGCGCCGCCGCCAATGAGGACGGAAACGAATGAGAGGGGAAAAAAGCGACACAAAAATGTGGCCATAAGCCGCGTAATTGGAAGGGTCAAAGTTCTTCTTCGCCAGAAGACGAAACAAAAAAGAGGAAAAGGGAGGGAGGGACTGTCGGAAAACCCCCCGCGGGCATACACTATTTAACTCCTCACTGCGCTCGGCCAATCAGCACGATGATGGATGGCGTGCGACGTGAGACTGATTACGCTTATTAGTTCAATGCCCCCCGCCCAACCTAGACTGGACGAGGGGCCACCCTATCGACAGGCGCATCGCGTCTTATTATAATTATTATCATTATGATGATTGTTATTATCGTCATTAGTCCTCCTCGGAATTATTTCGCATGCAACGTCGTTATCTCCGCGGCCGTCCGGGCGGCGGCGCCATCCGGCCTATCGCCCTGCACGCGCCGCACGCACTCGCACGTGCAGGAGGGGCTGCCCACCTTCAGGCGTGCGCGAGCTTGCAGCCGGACACAGGGGTTGCCTACCTACACGCTGCACGTTTACAAGCGCTTGCCTAACTGAGGGCGAACAAAGGAGTTCCCTACTTGCAGGTGTACACGAGCTTGCCTACCTGCAGGTGTACGAGAGGTTGCCTACCTGCAGGCGTACAAAGGGGTTGTTAACCTGGAGGCGTATAAACGAGCTTGCCTAACTGAGTGAAAACAAACGAGTTGCCTACTTGCATGAGGCGTACAAGAGGTTGCCTACTTGCATGAGGCGTACAAGAGGTTGCCTACTTGCAGACGTACAAGAGGTTGCCAACCTGCAGGCGTACAAAGGGGTTGTCAACCTGGAGGCGTACAAGAGCTTGCCCAACTGAGGGCGAACAAAGGGGTTTGCCTACTTGCAGTCGTACAGCAGGGCTGCCTACATCCAGGCGCAGAAAAAGCGAACCAAGTTAACTTTATAGCGTTTGGGTAAATACATCCAAGAGCGCAGTTGATTCTACGAAGTACAACCGAACAAGTAAAGCCGCGTGTACTGTACACTATACGATCGGGCCCGAGCTTCAAACTAGCAGGGCCGGTGGTCCCGGACGGATTACGTTGCGAATATTATCTGGCCGGCAAAAGAGAGCAAAGCCAACACACGACGCGACAGGTAGCTACCCCCTCCTACCCCTCCCCACCCCGTTACGCCCCGCGGGCTGTGATGAGAGAGAGTAAGAGTGTGTGTGTGAGACGGAGAGAGAGGGAGAGGAGAGAGAGGGAGAGAGAGGAAGAGAGGGAGAGAGAGGAAGAGAGGGAGAGAGGGAGAGCAGGAGCACGCCCTGCAGGACAAGCGCTCACGCTCCAGTGGCTGTCCGACTCGGCTTACCGGGCGGCAGGCAGCCCGGCCTCGGTTGGGACTCAAGGTCTGGGTGGAGGTTGCGCGTGTGTGTGTGTTGTACACCGCTGGCCTGTCCTGCTCGCAGAAATGACTGACATATTTGAGATTCCAGCAGCAGCAGCGCGCATTCTGTGCGGACCCTGCTTCAGGCAAGGGATGTGACCCTGGCCTTTCATTTATCTCAGGTATTAAGGAAGTTATGAAGGTCATGGAGGACGTTAGGGCGAGATGGAAGACGTGACTGCAAGCGCTCTGGGGGCGGAGCGGGGCGAGGCGAGGCGCCTGCATCGCATGGCACAGACAGAGTTTCCTCCACAGTCACGACCGTCGTGTCGAGCGCAGCCGCATCCGTCTCGCGTCGAGACGCGCGTCAAACGGCAGCAAGCAGCAGCAGCCTCGGCAGCAGCGGCAGCGACGGCAGTGACGAGGCGGTGATACGTCGGACGTGCAGCGGACGGGACGTGCCCCAGGCAGCCCCAGGCTCCTGCCGCCGCCGTGCCAACCTTTGTATTGCGTCTCAAGAGGCATAATTAAAAGGACAAACATCCCGCAATGCAGCCAGCCAGCCAGCCACCGCATTCCGAGGGCAAGAAAAGCCATCTCTCTCTCCCTCCCTCCCCGCCTCTCTCTCTTTCTCTCTTCGCAGCACGGCGCGCCTCCAAATGAGCTGCCGTCGCCTCCTCTTCTTCTACTGTCTTGACCCGAGATAGATGTGCGGCCCCGGGCCCGCCCGCTTGTGAAACTAGAATAGAAGACTCCGCTGGCCGAGAGAGGGTGCGAGCGAGAGGCTGGGGGAGAGTGAGAGCGAGATAGGGC
>NW_026267178.1:609410-612265 GCF_000697945.3 Frankliniella occidentalis
CCTGCTGTCGCTGCGGCCCATGCGGCCCCAGCGCCGCTCTGCAGCTGCAGGTGGACGAGCGGCAGCTGCACGCCGTTCATTAGCGGCATTTCCATTTTAAATTTCCCATCCCCGTTCGCGTCCCATCTTGCCCCGTTTGCTCGTAGTAACGTCCTTATCCTGTGCGCAAACGGCAGCCGGGGATGGGCAATTCCTCGATGTGAGATGAATCAATCACTGTCAATAAGGCGAGTATGGAGCGTGGCGTGGCGTAGCGGGCGAACTCCTCCCCCGGAGCTACGCCGCTGCCTCCGCCTCGTCAAGCACCCGAGCGGACCGTGCATGCAGAGCACTTGACGAGCCGAGCGCGAGCACGTCCGGGACCGTGGCGGGGCGGGGCCGAGCCAAGGCGCACTCTGAGAATGTGCCCGTCCCGCCCGTCCACCCCGACCAGCTCCACCCCCCGGCCGCCTGCACTAAGTGCTTGCTCACCTCCAATTACGGACGATGACCGGCCGCTGGACCCAGAGGCTGGGCCGGCCACCACCGCCTCCCCCGGGCCGGCCATGGCCGCGTGAGCGCGACCCACTCAGGGGTGGTCACCGTCCCCAGGGATATAAAAGGGTTCTGATTAGCCGGAGGGCGTAAGTGCTGGGCGGTCCTGTCCCGCTCCGCCATGGGAGGCAGGCACGGCTCCGAGGCCTGTTTTGAATACTCCCTCCAACTCGGCCGGCCCGATGGCAGCGGCAGCGCGGCTGGAAGGCCGGTTTCGGCCCCATCAAAACTCGGTGCAAAGTCTCGGCAGCTCGTCAGGCAACCCGGGAAGGGAGGGGAGGGAAGGGGGGGCTGCGGGCCAGACCGGAAACATCAACATGTAGAGCCCTGCCATGGCCCTGCCTGAACAGGACCATGGGTCACCGCGGGATCCCGAGAAAGAGGGGGTTCAGTAGCGAGGCAACGTCATGAAGACGGCAGTTTACGGCCGACTGGGCCGACCACGCTACGCCATTCGCGGCCACACACGCACACACGCACACACACACACACACACACACACACACACACTCACGGGGATGATCCACGGTGGGCCTGACCTGGACGGCTAGAAGCACACCACCAACACGACCGCCAGGGCAGCACCGCAAAAGCGGGATTAAACGTTTTACGGTTGGAGCGAGAAGCCGGCCCAACGCGTAACGATAGGGATAGGGCCGGGCTCGGGCACGCCGGTTAAGTCGGCTCAACTTTGCGCCGCCTCCGCTACGGTACTCGCATAAAAAAGAAAATTTACTACGGCTGGAAAGGAGAAGGCGCCGCCTCAATGTGTAAGAAGAAAAGCAACCGGAGGGCGAGCGTGAGAAGAAGGGGGTTTGGTTAAAAAGTTGACTTAACCGCTATGCTTGTATCGACATCGCGTGAGCAGCACAAGTGCCCTACTTGCCCCCCTCCCCCTCCCACTCGAATCACGACCGACGGGCCCAGCCCAGCCCTGCCCAGCCGCAGGCCAGAGGGAGCGACCGCAGCATGCCAGGCCAGGAGGAGAGGGGCTCCTCGTGGCCTCGGCCGCCTCGGCCCGGTGCATGCACACGCCCCGCCGCCTGGAGGGTAGGCAGCCCAACTCGCGCCGGCACGACCGACCAAACCGCAGCGCTGGCCCGGGCCGGGAGCGCGCAGAGCAGAGCAGGTCGTGACGTGACCGGGCATCGGAAAAGATCCTGGCCGATTTGATATTTGAACCTCCAGTCAGTCTGGTGAGCACCGCCCGGCCACGGCCGCCCCCCCCGGCGGCTGCTGCACCACACCACAGCAGCACCGCCAGCCTCCCGCCTGCAGTGCCACCGCCAGGTGCAACAGGTGCGGCAGCGGCGGCAGCTGGACGCAGCTGCAAATCAGAGCTGAGTGTGCAAGCGACAGGAGGCTGCTGTGGAGCACGGGCAGAGACGGGGGCAAGCCGGCGCTGGCAGCTAGAGGCAGCTTGTCCAAGACAAAGGGGGTCTCGGTGCGGGCCAGGGGGGGGGGGGGGGGCTCGGGAGGCGGAGGGCTGAGCAACGACAGCGCGGGGCGGAAATGGAAATCGACAGTGTTTGCCCGGCATATCAGCCCCGCGGAAGAGAGGGGAGGGGGGGGGGCGCCTGCGGCACTTGGGGCAATGAATGGAAGTCAATTGGCGCCTTGAGCCACGAACCGTCTACAACTCCATTACAACAACGAAGACGCCTCAAGAAACAGACAGAGGGGGGGAAAGGGGGACAACGCGCCTCGCGGTCCCGGCGAGAAATTCATTTTCCCCGTCTCATCGCCCCGACCGCCCCGACACAGCAGCGCTGCGGGCAGACAATTGGGTCCGGCCGAACGCACCGACTTTGCGAACCGCGGACTAAAAAAACAAAACATGGCGTTACTGTTGAAGGATTGTAGCTCGGCTGGGGATCAGGTGGGGGATTGGGGGGGTGTGGTTCTGGGCTGAGGGCCGTATATGTGGCGTTGTACGAAAGGTGCTCTACGCCCCGCCACGCCGCCGCGCTGGCCAGAGGTGGGGATGGCAAAAACACTTTCTTAGAAAAACAAACGGCGGCCGACGGAGGAGGAGGGGCACCACGGGGGTGAGGGGGGATCAGAACACTGCGGCCGGGCCGGCACTCTTTTATTTGCAGACAGACCGCGCGCGCTTTAGCTCTGCTTTAGCTCGAGAGGCCCCGCCGGCCCAGCGACAGCGCACCCCGCCGCGCTGAAACAAAAACTGCTACAGATGTAGACTTTTCATCCCGACGCGCCTTTCTCTCCCTCCTATTCATTCCGGCGGCGGGAACAATCTCTCGCTCTCTTTTTCTCTTGTTGACTCTCTCATTCCTCAGTATGTCTGTCTGTCTCTCTCT
>NW_026267178.1:612671-626451 GCF_000697945.3 Frankliniella occidentalis
GGGTGGACAGCGGAGGGGGGCGTTACGGAGGACCCTCACCTCCAAAGCGTAACAAAGCGACGGCAATGCTCATCTCGAGGGGAAAGAATCCACGTGTAAAACTGAGGCCGTCGTGTAAAAATAGCAGCAGCAGCATCAGCAAAAGAATGGGAGGGGTCCAGCGGCCGGGAGATTTTGGCGATAGAGGGTAAGGGGAGATGTTGGGGAGATGAGTTTACCAGGGTGTGGGGGGGGGGCTTTGAAGCTATACGAAACATTATTGGATACAAACGCCGAAGAGTTCAAATACCGACCGGAAGCTTCAGACAAGGATCTCGTTCCGACTCCGACAACTTTGGCGGAGAGAGAGGATAACTCCCCGCGGCCGTTGTATTTCCGTCCCCGTCCGCCCGAGGAGGCAGAGAGACAGTGACAAGCAAGATGAGGTGAGCCTTTGCCCGCACGAAAAATGCATTATATATGGCCATTCTATGCGGTTCAATACTAAATGAGTTTTACCGGGGATTGATTTTTTTTACATTTTTCAGAATGGTGGAACGTATTTAGCCGATTTTTTTCTTCTTTAGTTTGAGCTTACCCTCCCGATCGCCGACCAGTGACACGCATCTGAAAGGGGAGGGAGGACAGGGGAACTATCTGATAAATAACTCGCGAGGCCAGCCGCGTAAGGATCACGGCTATTTTTACCCGTCCGCTGGCGTCATTATTCAGAACGGAAGGAAGGACGCGGACAAGAAAATAAAAAATAATAATGCGGGGGGATTTCGGAATAAGTCATGTTTCTGTTGGCCCACAGCGAAGGGTGTCAAAGGTTACTTTTGTTATACGGGTCGGAAAATTTATGCGAGTATTATGTGGCATGTTTTCTTAGCAGTGTGTAGCGTGTCGAGGCAGTATCGAGGCCTGCAATATGAAAGGGTTGATGGGGAGCGGGGGCAGGTGGAAAGAGGGGAGAGGGTGCCGCGTACCTGTGAAGAGAACCAAACACCCCCAAAGGAATAGGGGAGGGGTCGCTTAAAATTCTACCCAACAAATGATTCATGGATGCAAGAGACGGATAGGCTGGGACGCGGGGGGCCCGGTTTGAAAAATTTAAACGACCCCGTTCCTAGATTGGAGACATCAATTAGGAAATGGCCTGGCACAGAGGGTGTGTGGGTTCACAAGGGACTGGGGGAATCGAGAGCATCTTCAGAGAACACAGAGAGATTCGAAGGACAAAAGCTTCACACACAACGGCAGCTGCGTTGTGAAGATCGTGTAAGCGGACTGGCAGTTGCGCCCGCCACCCGCCCGATGGAAACCAGAACACAGACGCCATAAGCCAAGGCAGCAGGCATAGCAGGGACAACCTGGGGGGAACGTGGGGGCGTTGGCATAGGCCCGCGAGCAGGGAGGGGGGGGGGGGCAGCGAGCCCCATGGGAGGAGAGGGGGAGGCATCTGCGGCGTTATAGGCAGGAAGCAAACACTCGGCTACACGCCGGCTACAACGCACGCATATGTGCAGTCCTGCCCGCTGCCGAGGCGGGGCGGGGCGAGGCGGGGCGGCGCGCCTGATAGCAGCGACCCACGTGCGAAACCGAAAACATAACGCGGTACATACAAGCGGGAAAAGGGGGGAAGGTGGAGTGGGAGGAGATGGAGGGCATAGGGAGAGGGTAGGATAGGGAGGCGCGGTGAGGGAGGGTGGGACCAAGGTAGCGTGTTTGCATACCAAGTATCGGCTGTACGTCCCGAGAGATTACAGGCCGTGAGCGCTGCGCCGGGCTACGCCGGGCCCGAGTGCAAAGACAGATGGGCAAACATTACCGGCGGGGCCCCCGGTCCGGTACGGCGGCTGTATTGTTGTTGTTGCTGCGGACGACGACTCGGGCCGGTAGCGCGGCCGCACACTCACCCGCAACCATAACGAGCGCGATGAGTAGAAGACAAAACACAACCGGCGCCAAATGCACGCGCATTTCCATAAACACGCGAGTTGTGGGCTCATAACCGTGTATACTGTACCACTGCGACCCTCGCGCGCCCCCCGCGGAGGCGCTGGAGGGCGCGGGGCTGAACAAAGACTGGGCCCCTGTAATCCCCAGCACGAGCGGAGCAGACGGAGAGAACGCCCTCCCCTCCTCCCCCGGCACGCATTTTACTTCAAACATATGTCGGCCCCCTTGGTTAATCTGGAGACGGCTACGGCCCCTAAGCGCGACTAATACCACCACCCTTGCAGCCGCCCTGCGCCCCCCCCCCTTTTACAATGGTAGAACAGGTGCGACGCTCTGGAATATCAAACATCTCATCACGTATTAGATAACCCTTCCAGCCGCACTGGGGGACTAGACTACTATGTACCGCCGCCGCTGTACGTATCGTTGAATATACATTGAATTAGCGAAACGAGGTTAGTGGCTCCGACACCCCCACACACCCCACGGGCTCGGCGGCGCGCTAAGCCAGTCCACCACCCACCACCCCACTGCCACTACACAGCAAACCGGATCGAATGAACTCGGTGGGGTTCTGGCGACCAAATAAAATATCCCCGCCACCATAACAATACGACTTTTCTAGGAAACATATTCAAAACATTTTCGAAACACATCCAGACAAATTTTGTAATATTGTGATTTCATATGCCGGATGTCAAGAAGCCGTAAAACTGGCCTGCCGGCCGGTAACGAGACAGTCCGGCTCCAAAAGCAAATTCAAAATATACAGGCGCTAAGGCTTGTATTTTTAAATTCAATAAGGCATCAAAATAAGACTAAAAATCTTCTTATCAAAACCGGAACGTTAATCGGCAATACCCGACAACGGCAACCTTTATCATAACGGGATAACTTTCACCGTACCCAGGAGCCCTTTTTCATGTTACGGAAAGCTGTGGTTAAAATCAAAAACAACGAAAATCAGCAAATTATGCTAGAATTACCATTCAAATTTTGCTGGATTGGTAATTTCTGCGCGCGCGAAAACAAGCAAATTTCATATATCAGAGCGCTGTGGTTCAACTTTAAAATTTGAGGCTGGGGATCACTTGTCAAGTGGACGGGCCATGTGGCGCCCGGTGCCGATTGAGCTCTAAGTGGGTAGGGGCTGGGACGCGGGGCGCAACGCAGCTTGCCTCAAGAGGCTTGAGTAGGGGTCGGCTGGCCCACCATGGCCCGGCACGAAGCAAGGGATGAGGGCGCTATGTTTATAACACAACCAGGGCGATGACAAGGGACTGCCACCGGGCTTGGCACGGACAACCGCGCGGAAGGAAAGCGGACAACCGCGCGGAAGGAAAGCCTTCCCCCACAGCCTAATATTATAGCAAGACGAATCTTTATCAACGCCAATCGGCTTATCAAAACTGGAACTGGAACGTCAATCGGCTATCTTTATCAAAACTGGATAACGAGAACCGGCAGTATTTATCAAAACGGGAAACTTTTACCTTCGGGTAGAGACAGACCACAAGGGACTGTCTAAAAAGCTGAATTGAATATGTACTACAATGTAACAACTTAGAGTAGGCACTGCGTACTCTACTTTAAGCAATGAGAGGCACTAGTGACCTACATTAGGCCATGGGAGGAACCGCCCCTATGTTTAGCTAACACTGATAACAAAAATGTGCAACTGGCATGCACATGATCATGTTCCAGACTATGGTGCACACGTTTCAGTGTTGGGCTGGAAATTTGAATATAATTAAAACAGTGCAAAATAAATTTGAACACTCTAAAGTGACTAAAGCTGCCATGGCCAACCCCGGAGTTGAACCAGTTGAAAAGTTTTAAGTGTCCAACGTCACTGTAACACACTTTTCAGTATTCACATATCACGGTCAATTAAAAGTGTGCAACGTAGTGTTGAGCACTTGCATGTGCACGCCAGTGTATTGCACACTTTGTGAGTACGCATCAATCTCACTTGGAATAACAGTGTACTCTATTAGACACATTATTTTTTCTACGGGTGGGATCATCTGTGGTACTGTTTGCAGGGTACGCCACGCGGGTCACTGGCGGGGTCAGCCCGTTGCGTGCGGCCCGGCCGCCCATTGGCTGCCCGTATTGGAGGCACGGTCACGATTCCGAGCGGGCCGACAATTATAGGTCTGCAAGTTCGTGTGCGCTCTCACTGCACACCGCCCCGGCTAGCGTGCAAGCGTGTGACAAACAAAACACACTATGCCTATGCTTTTAGTACATTTCGTGCGCGAGGTGCAGCCGGCCGTGCCAAGACGACGACGTTCAGGAGCGGCACGCAAAACGAGTTGCCCGTCCGCAAGTCGCCGTGCAAAAGCATGATGGATGCGAGCGGCCCATCACCGAGGTAATTAGACTCATGCGATTCATCAGCATTAATCAAACCGGCCTCAGCTCGGCGGCCCGCCCAACTCACTCGCACGCACGCAAAACTCCTCTCTCTCTCTCTCTCTCTCTCTCTCTCTCTCTCTCTCTCTCTCTCTCTCTCTCTCTCTCTCTTTCTCTCAGCGGCGCGTAAACAACAAGCTATTAAAAAAAAGATTTCAAAAAAAAAGTTGTGCAAAGGTTTTGACGTTAACCCTGTAAACAGAAGAGTTCTTTACATAGTGGCGTATGGCTTGGCACTTCAGCCGATTTCCCACAATAGCCCGTGAATGCAGCGGCGGCAGCCTCTCATCCTCGTATAATCAGTGTGATCGAGGAGCCGCAGTCCCCGGCAGCGGGGCCGGTGTAATGACAAGGCTGGACCTTCTCGCAGCAGCACCTTGCACCGCGGGAGGACATCTCACTCGCTCACTCGCCCGCTCACTCACCCGCTCGAACGCTCACTCGCTCACACCAAGTATGCAACTGCTGAACACTGCTTGTAGGTGTGCAACAGCTCGTTGAAGACGTGCAATAAGTATACAACTCCGTAGTTGGACACTTGCAAATGTTAAACTCGGGGTACACTCGGTTGCTGTGCACTTGTAAGTGTCCAAGTTTTCTGATGACCACATCTTTAGTAGACTTGACAAATACCTCGACCAATACTGACTGAGTTGAAAACTGGCAAGAACCATTCAACGTGCATTTGCACACTTACCAGTTTTCAGCAGTTACACACTATGTAGGTTTATATCAGTTCACTTTCTTTGTATTCTGGTTTTAGTGTCAGTGCGATCGGGTGACCTGCTGCAACGCCAAACCTTCAAAGATCTCTAAAGCAAAGAGGGTCCGCGCGCGCGCGCAGTCAGTTCTGCTCGCAGCTGAACGTCTCTCGTGCGCTCTGTCCTCACGGTCTCTCTCTCTATCCACTTTTCCATCCCGCCGCCGCTGCACGGCAGCGCCATCATCACCATCATGATTATGACGATGACGGCGGTGACGACGACGATGCGAGACGCACCGCGACTGCAGCCGAGCCACGAAGTGTCATCACCGCAGGGGAAGGGCCGCGTCACGACATGGAGGTGGAGAGAAAGGGGCAAGGGAGCGGGGACGGGAAAGGAGAGACAAAGAATTAACCATTGAATCGAAGAAAGAGGGGTGATGGACGAGGGAGGTGGAACGGTAAAAAGAATGGGAGGGGAGACTCAAATGCTGGAGGGAGCCAGAGTGCCGGGCCCTACGGACCACCCCCCGCCGCTTCTCCCCGTAAAAAATGGAACGGGTGTCCGTCGCTGCTGTTGCAGAGCCGCACTTTGCATTTTATTGGAGGCATGTTTTCGCACCGGAGCAAGGCGGACGGTAGGGAAGGGGGGAGGGGCAGCCATCGAGGCAGGTGGGCAGCGGCGGGACCTGGAGAAGCTGCTGCTGCTCAGCGCCCCGCGCTAAAAGGCGATTAGCATATTACTGCCACTATCTGCCTGCCCAGTGGCCGCCCTTTAGCGGAGCCCACCGCGCCGCCCGGCCGCACAGAGACAAAAAGGCCACCTTTTTACCAAAGTGCAGCGGCGTCGCCGGTGGAAAAGAACCGCCGCCGAACGGAGGGGACTCGTGTACTAAATCAGGACATCTGCGGCACTATCGCCGCAACGATGCTAATAACATAATCCACCACTCAGAGGCCTGAGAGGTTTCAAATCGTAAAGAGCGGCGATACGTTATCGCGTAGAGAGCGCCTTATATGAAAAGGGGCCCGGAGCGCCCGGAGCAGGGACACGCGCTGAAAAACTGTCAAATCTCTTCTCAAAACCGCTTTCCATTTCCATGGCCGAATAGACGGCCGTCAGTCAGCCCGCTCGAGGACGGGCTTCGCCGAGCACGGCCCGCGGAACTGTGAAAGGACCTAGACCGGCTCCCATCAAAAAAAATAAAAAATATAAGAAGGGAGTGGTCGAAATGGATCCAGGAGCAGCAGAAGGATTCAATATCTCGGAGAACGACAGCTGCCTTAGCGTCGCACACAGTGCAGCGGCAGGCAAATCGAGCTCCAGGCGGGCCGAATTACACTGTGCATTAGGCAACAACAAGGAAAAAAAGCAATTTTAAACAATCAACCTTTTTTTCTCTTTTAAATAGATAGCCCCGGAGTGGAAAAAACAACCATATCTCTCCCTTCGTATTTTTCTCTCTAACGTGATGAGGTAAAAGTGGCCGGTCAGACTACCACTGGCGAGTGGGGCAAAGGAAAACAAGTCGAGTGTTTGGATTGGGCCGGCCAGAGACAAGGAACCCGTTTACCTACGAGTATTTTGGAGTACCCCCGGGGAGGACACAACACAACGAAAATGAAAGACACGAGGGGGGAAAAGCACAGAGCGCACACGGGCGCGGACCTGACTCGGGGTCCATTTACTTTGCTTTCGATTATCTTCGCCTTCTTCCTTTCGCTCGTTTATGCCCTACATAAATTGAAAAGATGACGCAGCAAACAGGTTGGCCCGTGATGGTTCGATCTCGCTTTACTTTATCATCTCTCCTCGTCTTTTTTTGTCCGGTCCCTCTCTAATGCTTTCGAGAAACAAACAAGGCGAGCCGATTTAGGCCCCCGTGGGGCCCGGTGTGCGCCCGGCCCGGTGCAACAGCTGGGACGGTCGGACGGGAGGGGGAGGGGTGGGGGCGCATGTGACTCGAATTACGCGCCGCTCAAAAGACGCGCGTAAGATGGAATCTTGGGGGCCATTACGACGATTGTTCGTCGGCTACCGTAATACGATATCTGCCGCTGCCGACGCGGCTGCAGACACAGAGGCTGCAAGCGCTGCTGCTCGGCCTTCAGGGTATGTGAGGAGCGGAGGAGGTCTGGTTGCTCTCAGACCTTTTTGCATTGCGCTGCAAGAGGAATCCGCACCGGCAGCAGAGATGCCGTGTGTACGCGTCGGTCCCGGGTGACGTCGCCATCACTACTCGCCTCAATAACCACCGCACCCTGTGCTCGTGGGGATTGAGAGGGGACGCCGGTCCAATCCCATCTCCTCTATCATCGGCAGCCTTAATACACGGGCCAGGGGGAATTGATTGCGGGCAATTACAAATGCCATCGGACCACACCGGCGGCCGCGGGGCGCGCCCACCCACCCGTAGGGAGAGAGGGAGGAGAGGAGGAGGGAGAGCGAGGGGGGGGGGGGAGTCGGAGAGAGACGAGCACGAGACATGCACCCACAAAACGGGCTGAAAACACAGACATCAGCCCGAGCCGAGCCGAGGCCAGGACCCGGGGGACCCGCCGCGACGGCCGCAAGATTACATACCCGGTGCGATGAGGCGCCGGGGCGTCGCGGCGCCTCCTCAGCCAGCCGTTCGCTCGGGCGGAGCAACAACCACGGGGTTCGGTTTGACTCGCAGTGTCCGTTTTTCCGCCGTTGGATTGAACAGACCATACACTCTCCCCCGCCCGCCCTCCGCCCGCCCGCGCCGTTCGCGACGCGGAACAGAACGCCACGGCAGAGTCCTGTTCTTGTTCTGGTCTGGTGGAGCATGGCTCGGCCCCGGCCGCCCCGCCCCACCCCGGCCTGGCGCGCCTCCAGCGAGCATGTCGCCCGCGAGGGCATAAATCGAGAGGGGATACAGCTCCGCGCCGCGCCACGCCACGCCGGGCTCAGTGCGCTTCACTTGCGCAGGTCGGAGTGTTCGCACAAGACCCGGCGCTACCGTATCGCCGAGCCGTTAGCTGGGGACACTCAGTGTACTGTGTGCCACGTAAGCCAGGCCGAGTGTGACAACCTGAGGTCACAGCACGCACACTGAAATGTTTCAACTTATATACTGCAGGGTTTATACTAGGGTCGAATGTGATTTGCTGGATACGTTCTAGTTGTACGTTTCTAAGGCTTCTATTTAGCCGATTTCCCACTAGAACGTTTGCAACAAATGACTACATCGAAGCTAGTGTAAGTACACGGTAAACAAAAAACTCGGATTCCGAGGCAGAAATCTCGATTTCCGAGGTTGTCCTAATTCCGAGCTAACGATCTCGAAATCGGGTAAACGTGTCTCTAAAACCGAGTCACCATTTACCCGTTTCCGAGAAACGATTCTCGGATTTCGAAACACGATTCTCGGATTACGAGCTCATTACCTCGGAATCAGAGCCGAGCGGCTCTAAATCAGGATTTGGATGCTCGGAATCGAGAGGATGCCTTAAAAATCGATTTCCTGCCTCAAAAATTAAAATTTCACATTTTTTTACGCCTCAGATTCAGAGTTTTTTGTTTACCGTGTAAACCCTGCAGTCCTCGTGCAGTAAAATGTGACGTTCAAGCAGAGCACTACAATGGAGCCGCCTTGGCTACGCCACTGGTGCCATGTGGCCCACACATGGCCGGTGCCGGACCAAGACAATGGAGCGGAGAGGTGTGATGGAGATAATCACGGCCTGCCTCGCCACACCGCGCCCCGCCCCGCCCCGCCCCGCCGCGCCCGATTGTTTTTAATATAAAGACGTGACAACGAGTCCGTTGCCTGCGCGCAACACGGGGCGCTTTGTAGGGCAGTGTATCTCCTCTGCCCTATCCTACCTACGCCACCGCCGCCTCTGGCCGCCGCCACCACCACAGCCGGCCTGGGGGTGTGGTCCAGAGGCAGCATCCTGGACCACAGAACCGAGCCGTCATCCCACGTCACGCCCCCTCGCCTCCACCCCCTCCTCCCCTGCCTCCCTCGGCCACCTTTTCGATGCGCTGCAGTCAGTCCTGCCGCCGCCGCTCCTGGCGGGTTATTCTTCAGATTCACACGCCTCAGCGACTCCTTTATCCGGACTGCTCAGGTCTTTTGCTCAGCCGCGGCGCGCTTGCCAATTCAAAATCAAGTTTGCTTTAGCTCCGCAGTTGTTTTAAAATTGACTCACGGAAAAAGAAGCAGGAATCTAAAACGCGGGAGAAGAGAGGGGGTGGTGGAGGAGGCCGTTGGTCCTGTGGTGGCCACGTTGTAATCCACTTCAAGGACTCCAGGACGCAGCCGTGTTCCAGAGGGACTCAATGAAGAGGCTATTATCCTGACCTCCAGACGGAGTTGAGGGGCCCTCTGCCAGCTCGGTCTGTCTGCTTCTCCACCATCTCCCCCCACCCCTCGAACTCCCTCTCCTCCTCTCCTACTCCTCTGCGGTCGCTTGCCGATTTGTGTGCAGTTTGTTCCCAGAGAAAAGAAGGCCCCCTGCCTCTTTTCACAGTGACGGAATCACTACAAGTCCGCTCAGCAGAAAAGGGAGGCTGACTGAAAGAGAGCATCTGTTGGGAAGGGAGAGGGGGGAGGGGGGCTGACCTTCTTGCTTGCTGCCCCCTCGAGGCAGGACAAGTGGCGTAGGAAAGTAAACATTTTCGAGCCCCTCCGCCTTTTCAGCCGCGTCTACGGCCGGAGCACGCGAAGCACTCCAAGAAGAAGAAGACGACGACTTTTGATTGATTCGTTTCCTGGACCGACAGTGGTGTGGAGAAGCGGGGCGCGGTCGCGACCTCGGTCAACAAGGCCTAGGGCAGGTAAGTATACGTACGTACGCGAGCCAGGTCAGGCAGGGCCGCGCCGAGGTCAGCGCCAAGCCGTTGAGGGATAAAGTGTCTGCTGCCCCCGCGGCCCTCGCGACCCCCGAGGGGGCGGCAGGGCGGCGGGGGCCGCAGCTGGGCGGGCCGACCGGCAACTTGTTGCAGCGCCAATAGAAAACTCCAATGATTGATCTTGCAAACTCTGTCGGCCACCCGCTCGCTCCGGCGGCCCGCCCGCGCGGGGACCCAGCCCAGCAGGCCGTCGTCTGGCCACGAGAAAACTTTTCAGACGGAACGCGGGAGCAAAAGAGACTACTTCAAATAAATGTATTCATTCGAGAAAAGCTGGAGAGGGAGAAAAGAAAAGCGGGAGGGAACGGGGCAGTTGAGTGAGGGGGTAGAACCTGGCAGAGACCCTTTCTTACTCCCTCTCCGAGTCCCTCTCGTTACTTTTTCGCCATAAGGTGATGGATGGCTCCTAATTCTCCCCCCGGCCGTACTTGGCGCCATTGTGGCGCACAAACTACATCCGCGGGGGCCGTGGGCCGGGCCTGGGCCCCTTAGCAGCGTGACGCCGCACAAACACAGGTGCCCGCTACGCGCCGCCACGCCCGCCCACCAGCCCAAAGCGACAAGGGCTTCTTGATGATGTAAGGTGTATGTGTGTGTATGTGTGTCGCCCTCTGAGATGACGAGCCATATATTTTTTTTACAAACTCTATCCTATCATCATTATATTTTTTCGCCGGCCATATGGGAGCGCCGTCGACGACGACTAATAAAAAGAAGCCCTAAAAGGGGGGCGCGGGCGTGGCGTGGCGTGGCGTCCGATGTTGTAAGGCGCACTGGAATGTCAACAAGCGTGGCAGGGCGGGGCGTAGCGCCGTGGCAGCCGCCTAAGGCTGTACGGAGGAGCAGGGAACCGGAAACCGAAAGATAACCGCGGCGTGGCGTGGCGTGGCGTGGCGTGGCGTGGCGTGGCGTGGCGTGGCGTGGCGTGGCGTGGCGTGGCGCCGCTAATTTCGCCGGCGCCGCGCATTTTTCACATACTCTACACGAAACACGCAGGGACGGGCGTGTGACGAACAAGACCGCTCCGGCAGGCCGAACCGCCGCCAGAGTCACGTGACGAGCAACAAAAATAATGCCCTACAGGGCGTCGGGTGGGAGGGGGAGGAGGAGGGGCGTCGGGGGGGACAAAGTTCGTTCAGGGCTGCGGCTGCAGCAGCAGGGCGGCTGGTGGTGGCGGCGGCGGTGGTGGGTGGGGGACGACGACGCTAGTCCTGCGGTGGCCCCTCCGAGAGGCGAGCCGAGCGCAGACCAAGTCAAGCAACAAGCCGAGCCCAGCCCGGCTGAGCCGAGCCGGGCCCGGGCGGTACACACACACAGTTGACGTCGTCGTCTTCGTCCCCGCCGAGGCGCAGGCGCAAAGCAGGCGAGGAGAGACAGATGGTCCAGCCGTGGCAGTCATTCACAGCCTCCAGCAAGCAGCCCTTCGCGAAATGATTGCCTCATTCACGGCAGCCCGAGGCTGGCTTGTGCTGGCTCTGGCGGCTCGGCCGGACAGACACACGTGTGCTGCGCCGCGCACTCGACGCGACAATGGGACGCTCACGCTGGGGTGCATGGGCTGGGCTGCAGCCCCAAGGATTTCGGGAAGCCGTTATGCATTCGCTTCCCAGAGGGAGGAGCGGCGGTGGCGTGGGGTCGGCGGGCCGCTCAGCGCAACACTGTCGCCGGGGCGAGCGCATCTCCTCATCATACACTACCAAAGATGAACCCCTCGTATGTTGTCCTGGTCGCGGGACTGCTCCTCTTACCTGCAACAACGACAGAAAAAAAAAACATTAAAAAATTGCATTATATTAGACAGGTAAAAAAATCTCTCATGCCCCAAAAGAGAGTTTCACAATTCCCCCGGCGTGTTTCTCTAGTGAACGTGTTCTCGTGTCCAAAGCCGACATTCCGCCCTGTACGCGGCACTGTATGTAAGTACCGCGTACAGGTGCATGACCACGGGGCGTCGGGACGGGCTCAGGCCGCTCTGTTGTATCGGTTTGATTTACACCAACGCCAACAGGGCCCGGCGGGCCCTGGCGGGGCTTATACGCGGCTTATGCCCCGGCTCCGCCCGGCTCACACCTGTACGCCGAGCGTGGCGTGGCGCGGCGGGGCACTCCACCACCCCTGCACGAGTGCTCGGTACGGCACAACAATGCTCGTGCAAGACCGCGCGCATCCCACAAGATTACACTCCGTTATTGTTCAATACGGGCCAGCAGGCTGGCGGGCACTCAGTCCGAGTAGAAACAGTACATGCTCGCTCGCTCACACAAGTGCAAAGGGCCGGGCGGCTCATTTACATAACAGGAAGTGTCCTCCTGGCCGAGCAGGCCGGGCCGGCGCGTCCAAGGGACTGGATCCGTAAAACCATTGATGACATGTGTTCCACCTGCGCCGCGGCCCCGACACCGGGGCAGCCGTCAGGAGAGGAACCCTTTTCAAGGGTCCCCGTCCGCCTGGATACACACAAAAGCCTGCTCGCTCGACACCGCCGCGCGCGGCCCGTTTCCCTTTCATTTTTATTTTTCAATATAACATTTTTATTTTCCACGCTATTTTTTTTTTCATAACAATAAAACCTAAAGGCAATTTGTGTCGCAGGTGAAGAGCCATCTAGAAAAGAAATATACGGCGGCTCAGCGGCGCAGCTATTCAAACCCTCCCGCCGCCGCCCCGCCGCGCCACCCAGCTGTTGCTTTTCCAGGAGGAGCGAATTGCCAGCCAGCGAGCGAGCCTGCCGCTGTAGAAGACAAGACTCGATTGATAAAATCGCCTCCTCTGTAGCGGGGGGCGGGGGTGAGGGAGGCGTGAGGGATGCGTCTGTCCCTGCACTCCCCCGTCCCCCTCCTCCTCCCTTATCACCGGCGCTGCAGCCCGCCAGCAGCCCCCTCCAAGCTGTGTGGGGCTGACTGTCAAGCGCTGCATGGGAGCTTGCTGCTGTCAGCCTGGGGAATGCACGTCATGCATTTCAACAAGTGGCAGACGCGCCGCGCGCACACGCACACACACACACACAACACATGCATAACAGGTGGAGCGGTAGTAGTACAACGCCAAGGCCTCCCCGGCGGCATGCCCACGATCATTACCCAGGCCTTTCATTTAATTAAAAAGAACCACCCTTATCCGCACTGCGAGCGTGCGTGCGCGCACACGCACACTCACCACATACAATTACGCCGGACCAGCTCGCTTTGGCAACGCGCTCAAGTTACACCGAATGTAGTTATCACCGCCATCACCATCCACGTCATTACCATTACATATTCTCGTTACGGGTCCCAAACGCGCACCGGCGCCGCGGGTATTGAAGATAACGTTTCCCCCCGCTTCGCCCCGCTTGCTCTCCCATGCCGCCGCCGAGTTTCGCGTGCTACCGTCACGGGTCAGCCGCGCGTGCATCCGCATATACGCGTTATTTCCAGAAAAACGCCCTGCACTTCCAAACCCGCTGATTACACGCCAGACTCACATAAATTAGAGCGTCAAACAGAGCGCGGCCGACAGGCGGCGGGCCCGGCCGGGGTAGGGCTCGAGACGAGGAGCAGAGGGCAGGAATGCGACAAGATTTGTTTACACGGCCCGTGAACGGGAATAGGGCGTCAAGTTCCCTAGTACGTTTGTAGGAAAGAAAGTCACAGGCACGCGTTTTTCTACCCCGACGCCATTGCTACTTCCCCTTCTCTATCTAGCAGTAGGGGCGCCGTGTGCGTGGCTTCCAGCGGCCAGCCCTGCACAGCCTCCAGGCGCCCCTGCTCCTCTCCAGGCAGCGCGCGGCGGGTCCGTTCTACACGGCCCAGGCTGCAGTCTCGGGTGACGGCTGATGTATGCGCCCGCATTATTTC
>NW_026267178.1:626581-629658 GCF_000697945.3 Frankliniella occidentalis
GGCGGCGCCCCAAAGTGATTCAGCAAACGCGTTCGCAGCCGTCATCAGGGGGGCGTTCAATTAGCCCGCGCAGATTAATCCCTCCCCCGGGCCGGCCTCGGGGCGGACGGATAGCGCCCCTAGCGGCGGCGGGCGCACAAGCCGACCTTTCCCCCTTTTTACAGGCCGATATTTTGCTTCCCCCATCTCTCTCTCTCTCTCTCTCTCTGCCCAAGAGGCCTCTCGATGCGACCGACAGGTTCATTGGTCCGTTCCGCTCCGCCCCCCGTTCTGCTATCGACCTGCGGTGCGGTGCACCCCGACGGCCTCCTTCGACGAGAGGAGGAGGAGGAGGACCCCCCGGGGTCAGTGGCGCACGGGGGTATTGGAGACGCAACGGCCACAAGAGGAGGACAACGACGGCTGGCCGGCTGAGTCCAGGTGCCTGAGGTGGAGACGTGGAGACCGCTGGAGACTCCTCCCGGACGCGACCCTGGCAGACCAGGATAACACAAGGGTACGCTGAAACACGCGCGATGGGCTGGGCGATAAAGGAGAAGTCTCTGACACGGGGAGGCGAGTGCTGCAGGTAGACCGGGACACTATTTCACGGTTGCGGGAGAGGGTTCGAGAGAAACAAGAAAAATAAAATACGGGGGACTGAGACCGAAAAAAATAAAATCGCGGTTGGTAAAATCCAACCGAGGCCTTTTCCTTTGCCTTTCCGATCTCGATTTATTCCGTATGCCCTGCGTATCACGCCCGCCCCGCCCCACCGCGCCCCGCAGGTCTGGCCTACAGAAAGGCCGAGGGCCCCAGGAGGGGTCCGCAGCGCGGGGACCGGAGGAGGGACCAGCATGAATGGTAAAGAAAGATAGATGCGCCTTTGGACGAGAGGGACGCCGGGTGACAGATCTAGAAAATGAAAAATAAAATTGGAAAGGAAAGAAGAATCAGCCGGCAGAGGGCGCAGGTGAAACAGGGCGGCGGTGGGGGAATTCCCCCTGCCCCCTCCCTTCCCCTCGGCTGCCTATCAAAACCGATCTACCACTACACAGGCCGTGTCCATGCGGGCGCGATCCCATAACAGCCTTTTAAACATACACAGGAAATATTTTTTAGCCTAATTATGCCGAGGGGGGGAGGCAGCCGCCCTCTCTTCTGGGGACATTTGCTTCCTTTCTCCACCCCAAATGAATATTTATGGAGAAAAGAAATATACAAACCCCACGGACGTTGCGGGGAATATTTTGGTACAGCAAGAATACGTCCGGCCTGTGGGTGGACAGCGACCTCGCTCTTTCACGGAGTGGGGAAAAAGCTTTTTCGGACAAAGAAGAGGGGCCGGCCATTGGGCGTCAATGGCCGGCGATTAGCGCGGCGGCACTTGACACCCGCCCACATCGCTCAATAAAGCGATATCACACCCAGTCTCGTCTCCTCGTTCTCCGATAAAAATGACCCTCGAAAAGATACAGAAAAGACGGTTTTTTCCCTTCTTTTTATCCCCCTTGCACCCGTCACTGCTGCGCCCAGCCCACCCCGGCGCGCCCCTATGATATGGGAACCTGGTGTGCCGCGGACGTGTGACCCACGTGACCCCGACCCGGCCCACGCCGAGGGCATTTACGTAGCGAGCGAAGGATTTTTAAAAGGGGGGAAACAAAAGGAAAACATCAGCGGCTGGTCGTTTCAGTTTGACGGCAGGCACACACACACACGTGCGCCCCGTGTGTTTACCGAGGCTTTCGGATGCGGACGTGAAGGGGGCGGAAGCCGAGAGCGGCGCGCGGTGGGACGAAGACGACGACCGTTCCAAATTTATACGTCGAGCGAGCGGCCGATGTCGCGGCGGACCGCAGCAGCTGCAACAAAGTTGCCATCGGAATCGATAACCGATCAGAAGCACACGACGCAGCGAGGAAAAATAAAACTAAACGTTATTCGCCCGCGCGCCGGCGCTTCCAACCCTTCCATTGTCCGCTGCCGCGTTGCCCACCCTGACCTCTCCCAAGGCGGCGCGGCGTGGCGCGGCTGGCGGCGCCCCAAAGTGATTCAGCAAACGCGTTCGCAGCCGTCATCAGGGGGGCGTTCAATTAGCCCCCGGGCCGGGGGCCGGCCTCGGGGCAGCGCTGCATCAATGGGCGGACGGATAGCGCCCCTAGCGGCGGCGGGCGCACAAGCCGACCTTTCCCCCTTTTTACAGGCCGATATTTTGCTTCCCCCATCTCTCTCTCTCTCTCTCTCTCCTTCTCTCGTGGCTGTTTTTGCCCTCTCTTTCTCTATCTCCCTTATAATCATTGATGATGGGGCAATAAGGCGGTGACACGAGGGAGAGAGAGAGAGGGGCCTACAGCAGCACACCGCTGTATACATGCTATGCTCAGCTGAATGCACCTATTAGGCCGGAAACCAATAATTTTTCAGCTAATTGAGCGCACACACACACACACACACACTCAACTGGGAGGCGAAGCTGGGAGGTAAAAAAGGGGCATTAATTGGTAGAAAGCAAATAATGGAGTGGGTAGGAAAGGGGGGTTCCGTGTACAGCAGATACCGATCGGGCGACGAGACGGGGCGTATAAATTTATTCAAAAAGGCAGCGCTCGGCTGATAAATCTTCTCCAGGCCGCCGCTCCGCGCGCTCTCGAGCCTCTAGGATGCCTCCAGGACGCTTCCAGGACGCCTCCAGGACGCCTCTCCAGCAGACTGCCGTCGGGGCCACCCTGCACTCTCGTTGGCGCCCAGAGCAGCGCAGCCAGATAGTACTCTCCTATCGAGGTGGGTTGGTGTCCCCCCCATGGCCCCCCGGCCGCCCCCGGTCCGGCGCACAGAAACGCTTGCCGTGTTATTCCTATCAGGATTTCCTTGTTTGTCTTCCCTCTCTCCCTCTCCGATCCGATGAGGTCGGGCGGGGCGGGCGCCACTACTGCCACAATGCCATGCAGGGGGTCCGGCTCGGCTCCAAACTCTTCGAGGCGCTCCGAGTGTTTGTTCTAATTGTTTATGCTGGCACTCGGGTGTTTGTGGTGGTGGAGCCCGGCCTGGGCTCGCTCCTATGAAGACTGTTTGGGTGATTATTGGGTAAAAGTGGC
>NW_026267178.1:630229-633115 GCF_000697945.3 Frankliniella occidentalis
GGTGTGTGCGCGGCCCCAGCGGCCCCAGCGGCCCTAGCCTCGTCCCGGGCCCCACGGCACTTAGCGCGGCGCGATGCATTCCCTCCGCGCCACGCCCCGCCGCCACACCGCTGTCATCATTTCCAGGCAAACGCGACGTTCTCATTCGATCGGATTCCCACACACAGCAGACACACGCACGCACCGAGCAATGGCCTATAACAAGGTGCAGATGTACGTACGCCCTACGGTACGGTACCGCGACGTGGGAACAGCGCGCCGCCGCCGTCCCGACGCCCAAAACAAAGACGGCGTCGCCGCAACTCAAAACTTATCCCCAAAGTGCCGCGCCCGCAGAGTTTTCCCAAGGTATGTTATAAAGGTATTCCCGGGGTGGCATTAACCGGGCGGGCGCGTCCCGGATCCTCCGCGGCAACCGATAACGTGGTGGGGCGGGGCGGGGCGGGGAGGGGTCGCTCCCACACCGCGGGTTATTGAGACACAACGACCGCGGACCCAAGACAGACGGCCAATATAATATTACGAATTCTGAACGAGCCGACGCCACCCCGGGCATAATAATTTACATGATGCTTCACTCCTGTATGGTCATCATAGTGCAATCTTTTCCCAGACCACACGGAAAGACAAGCTAAATGATAAAAACGGGTGTTATCGATGTTATGGATGACTCCGAGGATGTTCCACTCCTGGACAACTCGGAGCTGGCCGTCTTCCCCTGGACACGGCAGCTCGCGCCTCCCCATTCTCTCTTTTACAGCACCAGCTCGCACTGCAGTGCCCATTGCCCAGCTGGACGGTGAGCCAGGCCAGAGGTGAGAACCCCGCGCCAGGTCGACGGCTGGGCCAGCAGCAGGCAGGCCCGGACAGATGTCGAACAGGCACTTGGTGACCATAAACCATGGCGGGCAGCCCGGGCGGGCCATAGGGCGGGCGCGGCGCGCAGTGCCGTGAGAGTAATGGAAAAAGGGCTGAGCAGAAGGGGGTGGGGCGGGGCGTTAAGTAATAGGGCGGGTGATGTAAACAGCCTTCCATGCGCTGGCCGGGGCGGGCCGGGGCGGGCCGGGCCGCGAGGTAAGAGAGGGCAGTAAAAGCTCTCCAGGTGGACCTGGAGTGGAGCCACTCCACATGCCTGCCTGCCTGTCCCGGGGAGTCCTCGACCCCGCAGGTCTTCCCTACTACCCGACACTTTCAATCGCCGACGCTCCTTGCGTGAGAAATTGTTTTCGGTAAAACCGTGAGGTAAGGCCACGGCCGCCGGGTCCAGACAGGCTAAACGGTCCGAGGGCCCTTGTCTCGTATCAACCTCCCGGGACAACCTCCAGCCCCGCCGGCTCGAGAGGCTGGCTGGCTGGCTGGAGGACTATAGATAAGATAGAGTCTAATTTTGGACAGGAAAGGGATGTCCTGATAGATGGCAGGACGCGTCGGTTTTCACGGTAAAACACCCATACGGCGCGATAGGCCTGAAAGCGTCTGGCCTAGGCGAGCCTAGCAGCAGAACCACAGGGGCCCGTCAGACAAGAGCCACTCGTCTGGCACCAGCACCGTATCTACGGGCTCAAAGTGGATAATTAAACACGAGACGGTCGAGGGGGGGGGGGGCGTGCACCACCACCACCGGGCCTCGCCTCCCTCCCTCCCTCCGCTCCACCGGGGCGCAGCCGCGCAGCACACCGTCGGTCGCGACTTGATGATTTACCGGACTCCACCCGCCGCCGGGTCGGGTCGGGCCGGCCGGCCGCCGGACACGGCCGAGTTCGATCAACCCGCCAACGCCTTGCAGCTTGCAGCAGCAACAGCGGCGCGAAGCCAAACCTCCTCACCTGCAACAAAAAAAGAAAGCAAACCAAATTATAGGTAGCCGAGGGCGGTCATAAATCTGGACACTGCGGCCGCGGCAACCCGCCGCCCGCTGCAAGGAACGTGCCCGCGCCGGCCGCACTCGCAGCTCCGCGTATATATCTCCCTACACCCGCCGCCGGTCCCTCCACGTCATACCGCGCCGAGTGACACTTCCCCGGCAGCGGCGGGCCATATCCCGTCAGCCCGTGCCCGTCCCGTCCCGCGCTGCCAGCCCCTCTGAGGTGCTCGCGGGGCGGGGCAGGGCGGGCCGGGGAGGGGCCCCATCTATTTCTAACCAGGATTGCGCACCGCCGCATCGCACGCGGAAGGGTCCTGCCTGGGGGTCCTCCTGTTGGTCCGCGGCGGTGGCGGCGCAGCTGTCGAGACGAGCAGCAGCAGCAGCAGCAGCAGCAGCAGCAGCAGCAGCAGCAGCCCCGGCCCCGGCCCAGCCTCACCGCCGCCGCGCTCTTTGAGAAGAACCGCGGCGCGATGGAGACGCCACGTTAACGTCAGGGCGGAAGAGCGAGCGCAACACTTTTGCATGGCATGGAAATTGCGCGGGCGTGGCGTGGCGCGGCAACACACTGCTCGAGACAGAAGCGAAAGGGTTCACGTGTAGCGGAGCGCACGTGTCTCGTCCGACTGTCTTACACCGGCCGCCGCGGGTGGAGGAAGGCAGCCTTCCGGGAAAGTGGCAAGAGCAAATAGTACCGTATAGGCCGGCGCAGGAGGGCACAGAGGCCCTAGGGCCGCGGCGCCGGGGCTCCTCACAGCTGTGCAGCGGCTGTGTACATGGGGCGTAAGTGCGGCCCAATGTGGCCCCTCCGGCCCACGCCGTCCAGCTAGTCCGGCCGGCGCAACCCGTCCGTCCGAGTGGGTTTCTCTTCCATCAGGCCTCCTGTCACTTGCTGCTGCCGCTGCTGCCGCTGCTGCACACCAATGTTTGGTCGGGCGCGGCCCCCGGGCGGGAGGGTCCTGGGCCGCGACTCATTAGGCGCGCTGGACACACGTCGACTGTCAGTTGCGCCCCTCCGCCCGCCC
>NW_026267178.1:633400-636792 GCF_000697945.3 Frankliniella occidentalis
GGCGGGGCGTGGCGGGGCGTGGCGGGGCGTGGCGGGGCGGGGCGCCCCGAGTCTAGTTTGCCGCTGCTAAGAAGATGATTGCCAGCAGAGAGCAGAGGGGGCGCGATGTGCGGCCGCCGTGTAGCGCGGCGCGGCCTCATTTGCGCCGCTTGTTTCTTGCGCGTCGAGCGAGGCGGGGCGGCGGCAACTTTTGAGGCCGTAAACTCCGCTGCTTTTGGCGGAGCTCCGCTGGCGGGCGGCAGCAGGAGGGGCGCACGGCGCAAGGGGAGCCGCGCTCACCCCTCCGGGTCCCCATCGGGTCCTCATCGGGTCCCCATCGGGTCCGCCGTGCGGCCGCTTAAGGTGTTTGCCAATTTGCCTGATTGGCGCCGCGACGCGCCGCTCTTCCCCTCCCCTCCGCCCGCACCCCCGCCCCCTCTCGCGGCACCCTCCACGTCACGGACAGGAGCAGGGGCGCGATACAATGCCGCGCTAAAAAGATCCCTCTCTTCGATTTCCCCCGTATAACGTCACCTTCAGCGCGGACGAGGACGCTGTCAAAAAATGTACACGGAGGAGAGGGTAAAAAAAATGATAGAAAAACAGTTTCCCCCCCTTCTGACGTTTGACACGAACAACACAAAAACAACCCTGCGAAATCCTTATTAACCCCCCTTCTTTTTCATCCTCCAGACACGCAGCATTTATCGCATGTAATTTTTCTCCCTTCTCTCGATTTCCCCTCCCTCCTGATACTTCTTTTTCTCATAGCCAATACATAGTCGAAAAAAAAGGACCCGTGAGATTTCGCTCACGATGCCATGCAGTTGAAAATGAAGTTGTGTAATGTAGTAAGCACACTCTGCATTGAACGTGCTCCAGCAGAGAGCAACAGCCGCTCTCCTTTTCTATTCATCTCTCTCTCTCTCTCTCTCTCTCTCTCTCTCTCTCTCTCTTACTCTCTCATTTAGGAGCCCCGCCGCCTACTTTAATTAGCCCCCCCTATACACACCGGGACTGCTTCATCACGGCGCCCAACAAGCCACCAGCGGCGAACGACACATTGTCTCAGGCCCACTCGGCCACGAGGCGGCCACGTAACGGCCAACTGTCAAAAATACAGGTCGGTTGGTGGCCAGCTTCTTTGGGGTGGAGGAGACAAGGGGATTGGTAACTGTCCCGAACGTAGTCCCCTAGCGAATAGGCAACCCTCCCGCACGTACACTTTGCGGGACAGTATACCCAAAATTCGAAGACGGCGCTGGCCGTTGAACCAGAAAATGACGAGAGTAAAATCTGACATTCGGGCATTCGGGGTGCATTGCAGTGCCGCGCGAGCGTCGTCATTGAGTGGCGTAGAGGATTATTTGAGCCCAGCAGCCCGGCAGCCACCCCTCATCTGCATGCCGCTGTAAGACCGGCGGGGGTGGCGGGGCGAGCGGAGGCTGCTGCAGCCGGCTGCACGGGGAAAGAGCAGCTGCGCACCACGTCCCGCACTTATCAGATAAAACGCTCCATCGACACCCAAGCCGGCGGGGCGCAGCGCGCAGCAGCAGCAGCAGCAGCGCGGGGCGTCAGGTGGCGCCGTCACCATGGCCGTGCTGCTAATCCGCTTGGGCACCACGACCATGCCCTTCGCCACCCTGGACACCGCGGCGTTGCGTCCCTCCCCCATCTCCCCTTTCAGGCCCAATGCTCGCCGACGACAAGGCCCTGCTGCTGCTGCTGTGCTGCTGCTGCCGTCCAACCCAACGCGCCGCCGGCTGCAGCCCGGACAGATGACTCGCCATCGCTCAGCGACTTAGCGCGGCGTCGCAGCCAGTGTGCCCCACAAGTTCCTAATTGGCGGGGCCTGGCGGGGCCGGGCGGGGCGAGGAGTGGAGCCCCTACAGTCCGTCACTCCGTCCTCCAAGAGTGATGTGCAATATGACGCCGACGCCACAGTGTGGACCGCCGCGCCCTCCACCCGGTCCTAAACCCCTGCCGGAATGAGAGGGGCTTGCACCCTTCTCCCCCCACCCCCCCTTTTCCAGTCTCTCTCTCTCCCTCTCTCTCTCTCTCTCTCTCTCTCTCTCTCTCTCTCTCTCTCTCTCTGGCGTCTCCCTCCCCCTACAATCAACGCCACAGGGTGCGCGCGCGAGCGAACGGGGGAAAAGGGTAATAGCCATAAAAAGAGAAAAATGGGACTTTAGTTTGGCCGCAAACCCACCACCGCGTCACCGCCACGCCCGCCGCCTCCAGTCCGGGACGGCGCGGTGGGGCTGTCACCGGCCGCCGCGCCCTCCTAAATCACGCCCAGGTGGTGCCGGCCCGTTATTGATCGGACAGAAATAATCCCAATCAAACGGATCGGCAATCAAGACGACAAGCAGCGCGCGCGACGGGTACAGAGCGCCCCGAGAGCGCCGGGGGCACCAGCCTCGGCACCAGCCTCGGCACCAGCCGCCACCACCGAAATAAGCGGCCGTAACGAAGGCTCACGAGCCACCCCGCCCCGCCGGGGCCGACGCCTCGCTCGCCGTCCTGGTGGTGGAGGTGAGCCTGAAAAATGAGCCGCGTGAGCGAACGGCTTCGCTCGTTACGACAATCAAAGGGCGGTGCGTGGCGTGGCGTGGTGAGGCGGGGCGGCCCCGCGGGCTGGCTGGGGCTCCGCGGCCGACCTGGACCACACTACGCCGCGCCCCGCGTTGCCATGGTAGCCCCGGGGCTCCGCTCGATCCGTCTCTCTCTCTCTCTCTCTCTCTCTCTCTCTCTCTCTCTCTCTCTCTCGCTGCCCCGATAATGAGTCCACCTAGTGCAGGCGAAGCTGCTCTCGGAATCCCACGCCCCGTGCCGGCGCGAGCAGTCTCGAATTACGACCCCGCCGGCCCATATCCCACCGAAGGGCAGACCGAAAGGGCCGACCGACCGAGCGGCGGGGCCAAAATACCGGAGATTTCCTCCTCCCGACCAGTCGAACTAGCCCAACAACGAACGCCGTTCGCTTCTGCTTCAGCAGATAAATGCAGACCCAACACAAGGCACCGCGATACAAGTATACGCGAAGATGGTCCCCGTCTGCAGACAGACACGCAAGTCAGACGGCTGTCCGCAGACCACGCGGCGGCGGAGGCCGGGCGTGTGCGTGGGCGCGAGTGGAAGCCCGCATGAAGTGCGTCGGGCGCGCGCACGTCGGTCAACACACACACACGCGCGTTATTAATGTATTCAAATGAGCAATGAGTGCTCGATACACACACACGCCCCACTTGAAATGTGTTCATTAGCCCAGCGAATGCTCATCCGGGTTCGGTTTGTCCTCGGGCGGGGCCGCTCCGAGGCGAGGCGAGGCTCGGGTGGGCGCAAGGGAACACGGCCCTCACCAACCGGGACTGCAGGGCGTAAAGGTTGCCCCTCGACGAGCACCTGTCAGT
>NW_026267178.1:637054-640216 GCF_000697945.3 Frankliniella occidentalis
CCTCCGCCCCGCCCCGCCCCGCCCCGCCCTTCACTCGGCGCTCAATACACGCCGGCCCGCCGGCCCCGGGGACAGCCGTGCGCCCTTCTTCTACTAGCCGAGATTAGGCGCGCCGGGAGTCGCATTACTTTCCTTCTCCCGCTCAGCTCCTCCCGACCGAGAGAGACCGGCGAGCAGCGCGCGGCAGAGGAGAAAAGAGAGCGAAAGAAAGCGAAGAAGCAGGGGAAAAAAGGTTCCAAGTTCCAAGCAGAGAAGGCGTCGGGTCCAGTCACCCAGAAACTCACAGAGAGAGGAGAAATACTACAAGGGAGGGGAGGTGGTGCGGGCGCACAGGCGGCACACTCCATAAAAAAGCAATGCCCCCCGCCTACCTCCTCCCCTATGGCCACGGGTTTCTCGAGAGGCTCGCATCCATTTGGAGACCACGGCCACGGCAGCCATCGCCAGCCCGATACGTATACAGTTTTCCACCTTTTTGCGCACAATGGCACCCCAGGGGGTCAGCCCGGCCGGGGCGGGGCGGGAAGGGTGGAGGCGTGTCACCGGGGTGTCGATAGCACGTCGTCGTGGGAACACACCAGCGAGACGGCCAACCTGCAGGCCTCGGCGGCGGACCCCCCGCGGATATCAAAGCAGGGGCTCGCCGAGGCGGACCAGGAGGTGCGGTGCGGTAGTACAGTGTTACGTACAACGGGGCAAAGACTCCAGCAAGGCCGCCTTTGAACTCAAATCCACCCCACCCCCCTCGCCGTGCGTATTGTCGCGGACGTGCAGAGCTCGCCGACTCACTCATACACTCTCACATACACGCGCAGACACACACACACCTCTTCCTCCTCTCTCGTCTCCTTGGAGCGCTGCACAGCTGTCCTCTCCATCACCCGAGAGTGGCCGAGAGGCTGCGGAGCAGGCTTTTGCTCAGCCTGCCACGCGAGACAAAGGCTCGAGCGGGAGGAGGCGGCGGTGGTCTCCTTGTCGTCCTCCACGCCACTCGACTGCGCAGCGCTGCGCCATGCAGCACGTGCCCGCGGTCCAGCCAGCAGCCCCCGGACCAGATTACCACACCGAGATTAGGGCCCCGACCAAATGTCGGCGACGCTGCCAAACGGATATGTTCAGTGAATAACCCTTTTCACTTCTCCCCTTCTCTCTCTCTCCCTTTCCCCTTCCCCTGCTCCGCTCGCCCGCTCCCGCTGGGGGTGGCGCAAACCCGCAGCACGCTCGACGCGGACGGTCGTCGGGGAGCACTGTGGAAGCGCATGACTCCCGCCCCCGAGGCCTCCCCGGGGCCGAGCTTATCCTGCACCGACTTTACCTCTGAGCGGGGACCAAGTTTGAGAAAAGCCCCCCCCCCCCTCTCCTCTCCCCCATCCACTCCTGCGCAACGCTCGGCTCGCCTCATCGCGGAAGTCTAATCGCGAGAATCGGCGGCCGGCGAAACTTATCCCGGCAGTCTCCATCGACTTCCACTTATTGGGCGACGGGGAACCGACACAGAATAAGGAAACGAAGGGCGCATCGCCGTCGTCCGCCCCTCCCTATCGGAGCCCCACTGACATTAAACGCACTTTGTCGATTTCAGCGGGAATTATAGAATCAGACGCAGAGACCGGAGACCCCCTCGCCCCTCGCGCCGACCCGACAAAAACCAAAAACCGGCGGCGTTGGCGGCGGGTCCGTACTATAACTCAAAACACGTCAGAATCAGAGGAGAGATGCTCCGCCCGGCTCCGCCCCGGTTAGTCCGGCCAAAGGGGTGGGTGTGGTGGGTGGGTCATTATAGATAGGCAATTGGAGCATCGGCCCGGAAAGATGTTAATCGCGTCATTACGATGGGGAAAGGAGAGATGAGGGGGGAGGGGAGGGAAGGGAGGGCAGAAAATACATGCACAAATTCTCGTCCTGTCGCGGCTGCGGCGCACTCTATCAGACACACAGGGCGAGTTTATTCTTCCGAGGCGATGGTCACTCCGCGGCACGGACAGGAGGCGGGCGAGAGGCGAAACGCGATAACAGATCCGCGATGGAAGATGGGATCTGCCCAGGTCTGCCAGCAGCAGTGCCGGGAGGAGCGCGGCGCTGCCAAAATGTCACACGGTTTTGCTTTGCACCATGCCACGCCACGCATCTCCCCCTGCGTACGTATTTTTCTAAAAACGGTGTGAGGAACACAACGGCACGTCCGTGTAAAAGGCACTCACGACTCTCATTCGATTCCCGTTGGATCAATGGACATCACATCCGATTATGCACAATACACACCGGTGGGGGAAGTATCGGACGACCCCCCCCCCCCTCTTCACACACACAAACACACCAATAGGGGGACAGAAGGGGGAGGGGGAGGCATACACACACAGACACAGTGGACACTTTAGCCGCGCTGGCCAAAGAATAACAACGACGCCGCGGCCGCGGGGACCGCAAGGCGGCGCCACGCACAGCAACCGATATTACATGCACTTTTCATTCCGTTTTCAAACTCCTTTTCCAAACAAGCGCAGCACGCGAGCCGATCCAATATCGCTACATGTACCACACTCGCAACAACAACATGCCGGGGCGCAAAGCATCAATGTTTCAGCCGCGTGGCGCTGGCGTGGCGCTGGCGTGGCGCGCCGGGAGCTTGTGCACTCCTAGTCAATGAACCGCTCCATCCTGACCCGCCGCAGGGCATTAATTGGAAATAACAAAAGCGCCGGCCCTCCTCCCCTTCCAACGGCCACCCCTTCCCTTTCTTTCGCCAACTGCCGCTCGCCGCCGCCGCTGCGGTAAGCCCGGCCGGGGCGGGCCCACTCGAGCTTGGCTACTATTATTATTATGCAATTATTTGTCCGCCCGAGCTGGAGAGGCCGCGCCAGCCGGCCTGGTCACCACCCGAAGGGTTGGACCGCGCCGCTCCGCGTCCAGAGAAACAAAGAAACACCGCGCCGCGGCGACATTTGTCAGCAGCAGAGAGCTGACGAGTGGAACCAACTGCAGCAGCCGCAGGATCCGGCTGGCTGAGGAGCACTGCTGCTGGTCCGGCTGGACAACTTGATCATCGCGCTGGAGGCCGTCCCGTCCCGTCCCGCGGCACGACAAGCACAGCCTGCTGACATACCGAGCACCGACACGCACCGCACGCGAGCCCTCCGACCCGTCGATACACGACCCCCCCCC
>NW_026267178.1:642255-643881 GCF_000697945.3 Frankliniella occidentalis
CCCCCCTGCCGGGTCGGACGGAACTACTCCGCCATTTGTCAGGAGCCGATGGCTTTCGCGGCAGGGGAGTTAGCTATTCATCGTGCAGCGCTGATAGACTGTCAGCGGCGATCGATACCTCGACAGCAGCACAGCGGCGCTCGGTCGAGAGTAGAGGGGCGTGGCGGGGCGGGGCGCCGCTGGACCCGAGCCAGGGCCCTGTCTGCAGGACAGCCATGCTCAGCGGAGGTACACGTCGTTATCACGTGACGGCAGGCGGCGTGACGGCGCGTGACGCGGCGTGACGAGACAATGAGGCTACTCGTCGCTGCTATCACAGTTCAAACTTCCGCCTCGTCTTCTCCGGGGCGTAAATACAGTCGTGCCCTCCCCCCCTTTCCCCCCTTTTCCCCCTCGGCCTCCTGGGTCCGGGCCAGCGCCAGACAGGGACGCAATCACAGACACCGTAAACATCACGGGGGATCAGTGAAGAAAAAAGAAACTTTTATAGTATACTCTCGCGCCATGCAGCTACATGTGAAACAAATGTATCGAGTGTGCATGCGTGTAAGTGTGTGTGTTTTTGTGTGTGTGTGTGTGCAACAACGGCAGCCGCGGCAGCCCCCTCCCCCCTTGTCGTTGAGAATAATCCTCCCGCTTCCAGCAATTACGCGTAAAAAGCCGTGATTTATTCGCGAACGTAAACAACAAGCGCGGAGGCAGAGGGAGAAGAGGAGGAAGGGACGATGATGGAGCGCCATCACGGTCACTACTCCTCGGGCGCCGTCCCCGTCCCAGGGGCCGCGTGTCAGATCATCGTAATGGGGGAGGAGGCTGGGGGTGGCGGGCGCCTGCCTCAAGGTGGGCGCAGCAGGGAGGGCGGCCGCGAACACCAACGGGCGCTGAGCTCCATGAAGCACCTCCTTATCGGCAAGCTGAGCCGGGACATGAGGCGCAGCGACAGAGTGACGCTCAAGTCAAGGGCGCGCGCAGCCGCCGCACCCGACACGTGGATCCGGTGGTGCAGCCGAGGCCGAGATAGTGAAGTGATTCCTCAGCAAGTACACACACGTCATCACTGTCCTTCAGCTGCAGTGCTTTACAGTCCGCCAACACTGACGCCAGCCATCTGGCTCGAAATATTTCAAACGAGAAATAAAATACAAATAATCACAACACTTGATTCGTCCCAGTCAATCAATAAGTCCGAGAGCCGAGCGCGGCGGCGCGAAACAGATCGACGCCTCCGAGCCGTCAAATATTTCTTCATCAGCAGCCGATCGCGCGCCGTCCATGAGTCGCTATGAATGCGGCTCGCATAGAGGAGAGACCTCGCGAGACGTGGTCGTAGTGGGGCAAGGGCGGGGCGGTGCGGGGCGGGGCGAGGCGGGGCGTTCGTCTGGAGAGACACACTGCATCCTGCTGAGAGATTCGGACTTATCGCGCAGAGTGACGCGGCGTGGCGTCCAGCCCAGCTGCATATAAACAAGCAGTGCGCGCGCACACACACACACACACTCACACGCACGGTAGCGCACCAGCGCGATAGCGTCACACGTGACACATCCTGCTGCCCGGGTCAGCGCGGGTCAGCCCTTGACCCGGCGACGCATCCCCCCATGACACCGCAGCGCATTGCCCCCCCCC
>NW_026267178.1:643931-650439 GCF_000697945.3 Frankliniella occidentalis
GGGAAGGGGGCGCCACACCGCGGACCTGCTCCGCGACCAGGTGGGGGGTGTCGGCCGCGACGTGAACGGGGCACCAATCAAGCAGGACAGATCCGCGAGCACTCCCGCGGCGGCGGCCCCCCGCGCCACAGCTGATATCCCTTTCACTTTTCTTTTGTCCGGCAAATGGAAAACACCGCGGGGCCGACCTTGGGAACAAGGGCGACGGCGGCGGCGGCGGCCGGGCGCGGTGGCACCGCGGAGCGCGGCTCGGACCTCACGACCGGGAGCAGCATGAGCGGGCCCAAGTAGGACAGCACATTGTGTGCAACATCATGGCGATCATGGCCAGGATCAGGTATGCATAATGAGCGTGCAGGTGTGTTGTAACCGAGATAGCGCGCCCGGCCCGTGGGCCCCCCGTGACCCCGCGACATGTGCTGCAGGCGTGGGTGAGAGAGAGAGAGAGACGCCTTCCCACTTCGGCACTAGCCGATCGTCCCACTGCTCATGGGCGCCATGGGGTCACACCGCGAGCGGCGGGGCGGGGCACGCCAGGCATATCAAAGGCGGACGCGAATACGAATCACGCCGAAGACAATAGCTCTGTCGTCGTCTCGTAATAACGTCAGGGGCTCTCGTTGGGGAGTATTGAGACCTCGGCTGGGCTCGGCCCCGCCACGCCCGCTCTACATCACGCTCCTCTCCTCATGTCGCGGTACCTGGCCACGTCCGCCCCGAGATTGGCATTCATATTTTCCCGCTCCTCCGTCTCGCCCGCCCTCTCTAGCGCTCCTCCTCTTCGAGAGCGGAGCGGCCACAGCGGCAATATGAGAGAAAAACAATATCACTCCCGAAATGAGAATCATCTGCGAGCGAGGCCGTGGGACCAGCAGCGGGGCTTACAGCAAGCGGCGTCAAAGAAAAGAAATTGGTAATTAGTGTTGGGATTCAGTCAGTGCGAAGGCCGCTTTTTTTTCCTCCAATGTTTTTCTTATCTCCCCGAATGTACAACTGAAAACTTTTTAATAATAGAACACAGGGAACGAGAGAGAGGGAAGTACGCACCGCGTCGGCGAAAGTTAAAGTCGAGCCGATAAAGAAAACGCCTCGAGAAAAAGGGGAGGGGGGGGGATGCATCCAGCCCAGCCCCTGCCCTAACCCGCACTCACTCCGCCATCCGTCTCTTATTTCGGCGGGAAAATCTTTGTTATTCCAAGACACAAGCAGGCGGATGTCTTATTCATGCCCGGCAGATCCTGAGGGATCGGGCCGCCATCTGCCTAATCTCGGGCAAAAGGCACACAACACTTGCCGACACGGTCACGTGACACGGTGGCGGTGGAGTGGCCCCGGCACTTCGCACTCAGCGCCAAACACTCACCTGCAACAGAAAGAAAAGACAAACACGTCAGAAACAGTTTCAATGTTTTGTGGGTGGGCACGTGCACTGTATGCACTTGAATCGTTTCCTGAGCGCGCTACGACTCGTCTGGGTGGCACCGTCCTGAACGGTATACGGGGTGCCCCAACGAGCGGGCCGGGCCCCGTACAGCTACACCGAACGGTGAGCACGCATGTGGGCGGGTTGCCTACTCGCTCGGGGCCACGACGAACCAGGCATACGCAGACCCGCCCACGCAGCCTGAATGTGATATAGTTAAACGAAAAACTAATCAAAATACAAGGACGGGACACCTTGTCCTGTACACACTCACATTCGTCCGCCGGCTACGCCACCGGATGCTTTAGCACACGCGCCAGCAACGGGGGATCAAGGGTCGTGAGGGTCGGCAAGGAGCCTGGCGCGGCCGGGCGACCGGCGCATACAATCACGTCGGCAACACACAACAGGCTGCCCTGAAATTTGCAGCACAATGTGGTCACGTGAGCAAGCGACTCGCCCGCTCGCCGTGGCGGGGCGGGGCGGGGCGCGGAGGCCAGCGCCGGGGTCAGGCGCGCGAGGTGTGGTGCAGAGCCGGGGGCGGCACCAGGACCGCGGGATCCGCAGGGGCGCGCGCGCGTGCCCAGCGTACGTATGCGAGAGATAGACAGCCGGCGATACGGGAGAGAAGGTTCGGGAAGGCAAAGGGTGAAGCGCTGGCCCTCCAGAGGCCCGCGCTGGCGTGCCGTCCGCAGGTTATTTGTTTAGTACAAATGGTCGGCGCCGCGGGCCGATCTGATTCCCGCTCGCCAACATCCTCTCTCTGCCTGCAGTGCTGCCAATCCCCGTCCGCGGGGGCTCACGGTCCAGCGACCTCGCGGGCGAGGCTGGGCGGGGTGGGGCGGGAGGCGCAGGGGACAAGCTCCGCGGGCCCCGGCGGCCTGCTGCAGGGGGGCGTCCCAGGGCCCGAGGCCGTCCGGCACACTATTAGTAAGCCGGCCCCATCACCTCCGCTAATGCCTTCCTGCTCCGTCGCCGTATAAATCGATACCAACATTCCCGCCATCAATTGAGACGCGACATAATGTTTATTGAACATAATTTATGGCGGTGGCGCGGCAGGCGGGGCGGATGTCACGCTCTGCATGCAGAGTGAGGTGCATGCGGGCCGGCCGGCCTCCTCCTCCACCCTACTGCACGTCACCCTTACGGGTCACCCTATACGCCATGTGATGGATTATGGGGCCAGCCCGTCAGCCTTGATCCTCCGCCCCACCCTGGGCTGCGCCCGCTAGGCTCCGACAAACAATAACGAAAAAGGCGAGCGATACTGCAGTGTGGTATCGATACCTCTAAAGCCTTATCACTTTCATCCCCCCTACTACTCCACCCCCACCCCACCCGAGCGCAAGACGAATCCACCACGGCGCACCCAACCCTTTCTCTCCCCCACTCTCTCGCCTTTCCCCCTCGCCCACTTTTCTGCCGGATGTGTGCCTAGCGGCAGGTTCATCCCCAGCAGGCGCAGCTCAAATTCTCTCTCTCTCTCTCTCTCTCTCTCTCTCTCTCTCTCTCTCTCTCTCTCGGCAGAGCCCGGCGGCAGTGGCCGGGACGCAAGCCTTCCGGAGCGGCAGCAGTGCGGGGAAATCGCTCCAGTAATAGGCTTAACAAGTTAACGCGTAATCGGCCGATATAAACGGAGAGAGGGAGTAGCAGAGAGAGAGGAGAGGAGGCGGGAGAGAGCGAGACGCACACACCCAAGCTCGCCGGGGTGTTTAAGTGTTATTAACTACCGCCTTGGATCGCACCACTCAAACGCGCTCACATACTGGCAGAATAACAGCGTGAACGGCAACGCTGACCGCTCAGTTGAGAAAACGTTCATGACATAAATTAGGTTTTTCGACATAGTTTTGTGTTCGTAAAAAGACGTTGCAGCCTGTGCTATAATGTGTTCCGAGCGGCCAGCAACTCTCAAGCCTTTGCCTTTCCCAAACTGCACTCACATATGAGAATATTGTAGGCCGCCGCACGCTTTGGATCTCTCTCTCTCCATCCTTTCACGCGTCGAAACCGCGTCCCCACTCTCTCGCTTACGCTGTTTTTCCATGGCAAAAGTGACAAAGCCACTCATTTGCGGACGACCGATCACAAATACACACCCCTCGGCATATATCCCCTATCCTGGCGTCATGGAGAGAGCGAGAGAGAGAGCGAGAGGAAATTCGGGTGAAAACAAGGGGCTGTGGCTGCCGCATAAAGGGTTGTCGAGGGGAGGGTTGGGAGGGGGTGGGGGAGTGCAAAGAGGGGAAGGAAAAGTCATCACAGCGGTCGCTAATCACATTTTCAGCTCCTTTCCGCAGAGCGCGGCACAGCGTCACACACACAGTGTGGACTCGGCGAGCACAGCGATACGGGACGGGAGTCGTCAGCCGTCACAGAGGAGGGGCCGTCATGTTTACTCCCCACCCCCTTTCACACACAACCAAATGCAATTCCCATGTTTACCTCCACTTGCAATTTTACCGGCAGTTCTGACGCTTTTCTGCAAAACGCAGGCCGGCCACAGTTTAGGCCTCGCCGTACTAAATCTTCCCGTATATGTATAACCCTCCGGGCACCATTGGCGATAATAGGAAAAAAAAAACAGAATGAGCAAAAGCCTTCCAAATTTCATATTGATGCGCTAAATTGCGTTATTTCCGCGGAAATGGGCGCGCGGGGGCCCCCGAGGGGTGAGGGTGGCACCCCTGCACGGCGCTGGTAATTGGCCAGGTGGGACCGCACCAAGGCGCCAGGGCCTTCATTATTGGCCGAAACGACTGCCTCGGCTTATCAAGATACCAAAATCCAAAACGAACAAAAAAATAAAAAAATAAAGAAAATGGCGCGCGCGCGCGACTTTTATCATCTCATTTCCGTGGGGGGTCGGGAGGAGGTCATGGGGGTGCGAGGGTGGACGCACCGGGCGCAGAAGGTACCGTGCAGCTTGAAAAATCACGAAAGTGGAGGGGGGGGGAGAAAACCGAACCGACGAGCTCGTATTATTTCAGTGAACATAAACCCCTGCCAATTTTACTGTATTCCGCAGTGGTTCAAATATCTGGCTTCAGGAGTTTTTCTTCATCTGACCTGGGAGCTTGGGAGCGTTAATTTTTCAAAACTTACGCGCTTGCGCACACATATACCTCGCAGTGTCTTGTGCCTAACCTAACGACCCGGTGCGGGCGCGCGGACCACACCAGCGTAGAGGAGCGCCCTCCCTTACGACTTAAACTCGAGCATGCATTTTTCAATAATGACCCGGCAGGCCTAGCCGACCGCCCCTCGGCCGCCCTCCGTGTGCGCCCCGCTCAATTAAACACGCCGACTAGCGCCAACTAGCGCTTTAATAATTACGACGCATGTTCCGCTCCTCGCAGCGGCAGCAGCAGCAGCAGCAGCAGCAGCAGCAGCAGCAGCAGCAGCAGCAGCAGCAGCAGCAGCGGCGGCAGCAGCAGCAGCAGCAGCAGCAGCAGCGGCGGCAGCAGCAGCAGCAGCAGCAGGAGCAGCAGCAGCAGCAGCAGCAGCAGCAGCAGCAGCAGCAGCAGCAGCAGCAGCAGCAGCAGGGAGAGGCAGGCGCGCAGGAGAGCGCGCACGGACGGGTGGTTCGCGTCCGGAGCTGCTCCTCCACGCGCTGTTCGTCGTTTTTCTCCACTATTTTCCCCCTCCTTCCGCGCGCAGAGCTCGCTGGCCATTGCCGCCACTGGCCAGCGGCCAGGGTCGAACCCGCGGCACGTAACGAGCGGCACATTCCTGGAGCGGCGGCGGCGGCACCCGGGTTCGATCCCCGGCACTGGCCAGGCAGCCGCAGCAGTGGCGCTGGCCGCCCCGCCCCGCCGCACACTAACCCGAGCCCCTTCACGTCGCTGCGCCGCCAGCCGCCACTCCCGTTTCCTGTAGCCGGGCTGGACGACAAAGGAGGATAGTGCATCGGCGTAACTCAACACCTTTCTGATGGCATCGCCGCTCACCTCCCCCTCCCTCCCCCTCCCCCCCGTCTCCCTGACCGCACCTGCACAACACGGGCATTGCTCGGCCTTCCTCCCGAGCCCCGCTACATACACGCTCACACACACATGACAGGGTTTCCCTACCATCCGTGAAAAATGACCGCGCATATCTCAATCTCAACTTGATACTTCTCCATGTCTTACACGCGCTCACAACAACGGTGTGCTGCTCGGCGGCCGCGGGGGGCCTGGCCGCCCCGTTTTGATTGTGCCATATTCGTGGTGGGGTTTGGCGGGGCGGGGGGGCGTGGTGAGGCGTGGTGGTGGTGGTGGTGGCCCGCGAGCGCCCTCCTCCTTATTTGCAAACAAGCAGCACGCACGCTATTGTCTGCTACAATCGCCCGGCCCCCACGCCCACACGACTCGTCCGCACTAGTGCCCCTAGTGCACGGGCGTGGCGGGGCGTGGCGTACCGTACCGTGCTCGCGACTGGGCGCGGCCAATTCGCCGCAATTCTCCAGCTGCTGCTGCTCCACGCGGTGCCGTACAACGCAGCGCCCGCCCGGGGGACAGTCCTCCTCTTAACCCGTTTTTGCCGCTACTCATGTCAGCCCGGCTCCGCCCCTGGCTCGCTTGCCGCTGGCGGACGGACAATGCCAGCCCGTGGCGGGGCGGGGCGGGGCGGGGCGGATGTTAGATCCCTGATGCCCCCATAACTCGGCCGGCCCGGGCCCCGCTCTCTAGGCCCTGCTCGCGGTACGCACTGCTACCAGCGAAAGTGCTTCGGTAAACACGGGCCGCGCTACACCGGCGAGCAAATATCTCAGCAGCCGCAGCAGCCTCAGCCAACACGCACGCTTCATCTCAGCCGGCGAGTTTATGCAAACGATAAGTCAACACGGCCGCGAGCAGCAGCAGCAGCAGCGGCGGCGCCCAGACGAGCGCGCCGTGCCGTGCTCCGCGCCCCGCGGACCGATATCCCATTCATTTTTCACCCCAACGGCAGGCACTTGGCCGTGCTCGCCCGGAGCGCGGGGGTCTTCTTGTTCGACGACATCATGTAGCCTCATTTTATTTACTAACTAACTAAATTAAAGATGTTTAATCTGGTGGCACCGGCTACGGCCATGTTGGAGAGTGGGTGAGGGTGAAC
>NW_026267178.1:654593-656382 GCF_000697945.3 Frankliniella occidentalis
CGCACCGCCACACCCCTATGCCTCCGGCGAGGCATCCTCTCAGGTTTCACACTGGCTGCCCCGGCCCCCGCCAGCCAGCAGCTCGACTGCAAATAAACCGGCGAATTAAGATTATCAGCGCCAGAGAGGGTCGCCCTTTTCCTTTTTATTCCGGCCGTACGAAACGTAAGAGAGGAGGCGGGTATGGGATTCGGACAGATAAGACCCCCTGCAGGTCCGGTCCGAGCGGGGCGGAGCGGGCCTCCAGTCACCGGAGCAGCGGGGACCAGACCTGTTTACGGGCGCGGGCGATGCTCAGCCGACGTGAAACATTTCGAAGATACATATCATCAGGCAATAACCCAACAGTTATCCGGTAATGGAACGAGTTTCGTTGCGCTCCGAGGGAACCAAACTAGTTGCAATAACGCCCCGGCCAGTGGTCCCCCCTGCTGCTGCCGACTGCATCGCTTTGGCCGGCCCGCTGCGTCCGAGTACTGTACGACGCCCGTCTCTTTCGCTCGCAGAATGCGGCGGCCGTGTCCTCGGAGACAGAGAGAGGGGAGAAGAACTAGAACACAGCGAGAGCTCCTCTGGCGCTGCCGCAGCGCGGCATCAGTCGCTCTGCTCTTCAATTTCAGAGAAGTGCCCGACGCTGGCCCACTTCTGGTTTTGGTTCGTCCCAGGCGAAGGCAATGCCCCGGAAAACCAGGACACACAGACGGAGCGACGCCGGCAGCATCGGGGCAAATTAGACAAGTGCCGGAAAGAAAAGGGGCCATAGACTCGAGAAGTGGGAGGGTTGCGATGGGTCGGCAAAGAGAGGAGCAGATAGACCGATAGCGGAGGAGGTGAGCAGGACGACGTTGATGAGGAGGGGGAGGCGGCCAAAGCCCTCGGCACGCCGCGGTGAGCCGCACGGTGCGCTGCGGGCCACACCCCCGACCCCGGCAGACAGTCTGGTCCGGGCGTTCGAACGGGGCGGGGGGCGGGTAAGGGGTAAGGGCGCGGGGCAGGGTACGGCAGGGCCGGGCGCTCTGTTGTGGGCGTCACAGCCACGCATCGCGCGGCCTGTACTGCCCACCCCGCCCGCCCGCCTGGGCCGCTTGTGTACTGCACTGACAAGCCATCAAATGCAAATCGGGGGGAGAAGGCCAGAAGGGGGCTGGGGCGGGGACGGGCAACGGGTGGGGGGCATCGCTTCATGGATGGGGTCGTCGCGGAGCCCGGTGCCGGGGTCCACACCACACGGTCCATACTGAGGCCCTCGACGTGCGGTAGGTCCGACCGAGAACTAGGGCCACGTTCGACCCCCCGGCCGGCGGCGACGACGGCAACGTGGCCGCCCCCAAGAGAGGGGCAAGGCAGCCCGATCAGGGGGTATATCGGGTCAAGTGACGGCCGATAGGGGGCCCCGCCGGCCCCGCCCCGCCCGCTGGTATCGGATGCCAGTCATTGCCACTGCTGCGGCGGCGACCAGTGATGTGATAGATTCGGTCCGCGGGATAGAAATGGGACGCGGGCCGGATAGAAAACTCTGTCTCTCGGGCCGCCTGTCCTGTCGGGCCTGTCGGGCCCAGCAGGCCGAGAGAGGCCCGGGCTCCAGCCCAGCAGCAGCCGGGCGCAGCTGATGAATAGGGACACTGCGGCACACCAACGAGCCAGACGGTTATCAGCGACGGAGACAAACAGAGCAGAGCAGGGCGGGGCGGGGGACCCCGCGGTGTCCTCCCCGCCGCGCCCCGTACCGTACAGCAGCCCCGCCCGCCCGGCGCAGGTTCCTAATCAGCTGCACTTCGGCCGCGGCCCG
>NW_026267178.1:656904-659380 GCF_000697945.3 Frankliniella occidentalis
CCCCGCCGCGCCCCGCCGTGCCCCGCCGCGCCCCGTACCGTACAGCAGCCCCGCCCGCCCGGCGCAGGTTCCTAATCAGCTGCACTTCGGCCGCGGCCCGTGAGAGCCGCGTTAACATATGCAACAGCAGGCGACACAATAACACCCGTCGGAAAGCAGAACGCACCAACACGGCAGCCGAAGCAAAGCAAACGTCGTGCCAAAGATCACAAACCCGCGCGGCGCGCCGCCCCCGCGGGCCGAGGGACGACACCGCCGTCGTCGTCGAAGCGGCTGCTGCAGCTGCAGCCAGAGTCGTTGTCTCCGAAATAGAAACTCGAAGTCTGTAGAACCACAAAGCCCTTCTCCTCCCACTCCCTTTCCCTCGACACAAAAGCGACACCCCGCTGCTATAGCTGCCGATGCTTGCATTCAAAATCAATCCCGATTCCCCAAACTTTACCGAATACTGAGCGTGTCGCTCCTAAGCGCCGTCAGCGAGAGGTAGAAGAAAAATAATAAAAACCTGGACTGAAAGTATGTGGGTTTACCACCAACAGATTTTCAGATAGGGCCGCGCATCTTGTCAAGCAAGTCTGCTCTGTCAAACACACGCACGCGCCCACGCCCACACCGTGCAAACTTCGTCCCCCCCCCCTTCCCCCCGCGTCGCTTGCCGCGCGACGCGACGCCCCTTTCACCCCTCCCGAGCGATGTGTGACAAACGCGCATCCAGGACATCACCCCCTCCTCCCCGTCGGGGGGCGAATAGTGCCTTTCCGCGACAAACACGTCATTGTGATGCGGGTTCATAAATATTGAAAGTAGATTACAATATATTCCGCCAGCAGTGCGAGGGAGACACACACACGCACACACACTCGCACACAGGTACACACACCAAAGCCTCGGCGTGGGGGCCGAACCCCTACCGCTCCGTCGGCGGCGCCCCGATGGTCGATGAGATCGGGCATAATAGATTTCCGAACGCCTCCGCGACAGACAGACGGTCGCCACGGTTACCGCCGCCGCCGCTCCACCCTTCACTAAACACGCGCACACCCTTCTTCTCATAAAAGCAAGGAGGGCCGCCTCCGAAAGGGGCGAGGAAGGGGGAGCGGGCGCGTTCGGAAACACACTCAACGCTGCGAGGCGGAGCACGTCGTCGTCCTCCAGCCAGCCCAGCCCGGGCCTCACCCACATGAGAGCGAATGAGACACACAAAGCCGCTCGGTCCAATCCGGACCGTAATGGCTCAATCCATCACGTCTCTCTCCCTCTCTCTCTCTCTCTCTTTCTCAAGTGAGTGTGCGAGAGTGCGAGAGAGAGACAGAACCCCTCGGGTAGATGATACAAGTAATAAGAGAGCGAGTATCGAATAAAATCACACAACTCCATCCCCACCCACCTTACCTCCCGCTCAGTAATCTGTCGGCGCCAAATTAACTCCTCTGCAGTCCGCTCCGCCACGCCAGGCCGCAACACGCCTCCGGAGGGACGACTTATAACTTACCTGGAAATAAACAAGAAAACAATAATCATCAGCGAACACAACACACAACTCTCGGCCGCGCACAATGGACGCGAACAAGCTCATTGCCGTAACTCACTCCGATATGAGAAATCTCTGCGGCGGAGCGGGAGGAGAGGGAAGAGGAGCCGAGAGAAGCGCAGGGCGAGCGCAGCGGGGCGAAACAGGAACGGGAAGGGACACTTCCCCGCCGCGGGGGGGATCACAGCGGACTGCTTTGCAGCGCAGCCACTCATCAAGGAATTGAAACAAAGTGGACTTGAATCACGGCGGCCGTCGCCAATGCGGTGCCACTTGCCACTTATGGGGCCTAAATCACTGTGGCAGTGCCACTGCTTGCACAGCTGTGCGAGAGAGACGGCGCGATATCGACCGCGAGGACCACCACCACCACCGCCACCTCCCCCTCAGCTGGGAAGACATCAAGTCCACGGATGTCTTTTGGCATCCTGTATAAATATTGTTTATGCGGGCGAAATGATGACGACGAAGACGACGGACCAAAGTTTGGCGAAACACACGCGATTTATGGTAGTGCATCTGCCGAGGAGTGTTGTGTGCCTCGCCGTCCCCGCCACGCACAGCCACAAGCGCGCACCACAACTTTTCCGCATAAAGCAAGCAAGAGGGCTTACGAGACTTTTTCTCTCCCCCCCTTTTTTTTTGCGGAATATTTTTGGTGGCGGCGGTTGGCGTCCCTAACGCTGGGGGGTAGTTATGCCGTGCGTGTGCGAGTGTGTGCGCGAGTGCGGTCGCGGCGTACATATTTCACCCCTTGTTGCTCCTGGGAGACGGCCCGTGAGACTCGACGCACGACGAGGAGTATAAATTATTATTACATCTGGAGCGTTGGAGCGCGCGCTGCTTGGCGCTGCTTTCGCTTTGCTCCTCCCAAAGTGGCGCCAAAGCGGCGCCAAAGCGGCCCATAACGCGGCTCTGAGCAGAGGAGAGGACCCACCCAGCCCG
>NW_026267178.1:659430-661145 GCF_000697945.3 Frankliniella occidentalis
CTGGTGGCACCGGCTACGGCCATGTTGGAGAGTGGGTGAGGGTGAACTCATTGACTTATAAATCTCACTAAAGATTGGGCGCCAGGTACTGAGTACCGTCAAAGGAAATAGGCTACTGGATATCTTAACACCAGATAAACAATTAAAAATAAGCAAACTTTAATAAGTCAAACACGTTCAAAGAACCAATCAAAAGACAGACAGAAGCTCAAACGGTGAATCCAATAATCAGATATCAATGCAAATCTCATTAGAATAAACAGCGCTATATCAATCCATATCCAAACGTAAACTCAACTGACATTCTCTTAAACTAGAAACTTAAGTAGAGGGTAAAAACCCAAACAAATCACATTTAGCTCAAATAAGAACTCTACTCTCAAGGCTCAACTCAAATCTCAAATCTCAACTCAAAGTAGTCCGAATCAGGACCTAAAATCACAGAAATGTTTTGCTACTCGCAAATCTTCAGAACGCTTAAAATTAATAACTTAAAAACTAACTTCAGGCAGAAGTGTATAGCCTTAGTGGAGGCCAAGACCAAAGTCTGAATAAAAGACCCTGAATGAAAGAAACAAAACTTGTATGAAACACATGTTCACCATGGGCAACATAACCTTGACGGTTGACAATACATGGGGGTAACTCATCAAGTCCAAGCACGACACTCACCGAGGATAAAGCGTAAAGACGACAAGTTGGTATAACAATAAGAAGAACACTCGGGTCAGCGAACAGCGGGTGTAGGGTTAAATACTAACCCAACCAGGCGGCCGAAGCCCGCACTGGGGATAATCTCACAAGAACTACATCCCGACTGATCAAGCACCAAGCAGAACGACAATAAATATCCAACGGGAGGCGGCTGGCTATGAGAAAGTTAGATGAACTCAACAAGAGCAATATGGGAAATTAGCTAGCCAGGTAGAGAGCGGGAGATTTGAAAAGGACAAGTAACGCAGAACAAAGTGATCGTTACATTCCCCCCTCCCTACACTGAGCGTAGCGAAAAAGATTAAAAGAAATTAGTAATAGCTCATCGAGCACTAAAAGATATGAAACTGGAAGACAAGCCCGAAATTACTTAATGAACTCATTAGTCCAACACTAATGCAAACAAAATAAAAGGGCACAAAAGGAAACGATAATCAAGCAGTTCGACAGAACTAAACTGATATCAAAAGGAACTTAGATGCACAGAAGTCGAAACCGACAGCATACCATAGAAGTTGCACGTACTACGTTGACTCACAACACTTGAAACTAAACTGATCCAATAATGATCGAACCCACTACATAATCAAACATCAGGAAACCATGACACAAATAGGGTTAACTCACTTCAGGTGGCTTATGAAAAGAATGCTCAAAACATAGGACAAATCAGGTAACTCAAACTGAGATAATTGATGACAATAAAATTGAATCAAGAGACACTAAAGTCTAACTCAATACACAACACACAAAGCAAGAAGCTCAAATAAGTAACAGAACTAAATTGCACAAAATACAAGTAAGATGAAACTAACATCAACAAAATACAATACAATATTAACCTAAACTCAGAAGGCCAAATGCAAAATACAAATAGGAAACTCCTGCCCCACGTTGGGCGCCAAAATGTAGCCTCATTTTATTTACTAACTAACTAAATTAAAGATGTTTAATCTGGTGGCACCGGCTACGGCCATGTTGGAGAGTGGGTGAGGGTGAAC
>NW_026267178.1:668285-671969 GCF_000697945.3 Frankliniella occidentalis
ACGCCACGCCACGCCGGGTGCAGAGTTCTCCAACTCGAGCCATATTTCTCGGGAAGTGAGCGGCGGCGCTGTGACCGACCCTCTCCTCATATTCGTGCGCGTCGGGGAGCGGTGTGGCGTGACGCGGATCCGACAACTTGTCATGTCTGGGGCTGGTGTCGCAGACGACGCCGGTGCGGCGGGTATCGAACACGCGGGCCCCGGGCGCAAGGCAAACTTATGACAACGACTCTGTGCGTCCGTCTCCCTCCCTCGGGGGGCCCAGCTGCCTCGGGGGCGGCGCTGCTAGGGGGGAAGGGGTGCAACAAAGCGGCCCGCGCCCCGCTATTTGTCGCTGTCCCTCTCTAAGCTGCGCGCGCGCGCCTGCGTGCCGGCGCAGTCTCTCTCCCTCTCCCTCCCTCCTCGGAGCGCCAAACAGACAAGTGCCCGGCAGCAGACGCTCTTCAAATTTTAAAATCAAAGGCAGCGGGGCGCGGGCTCTGGTGCATGTCGAGAACAAATCGTGAAAGCAGAATGGAGGGAGGGTGAGTGGCTCGGGGCCTTCGGCGCGGCAGGGGCATTGTACGGCCGGCGTACCCTTACAGGTAGCATGCCGCGGACCCCGGGGAGGCAGGCGAGTCGAGGGGGAAGTCACTTCCGGCGCAAGCCCAGCTCGGCTCGCACTGCCCCCGGGGCACAACGAGAGCCGTGCGTCAGATGGACGGGCGAGGCGAGGCGCGGCTGCGCGGGCCAACGGTAAAGGGGATGGAAACCCGCGAGCTGGTGGGGGGGAAGGGGCTGCTGCTGCGAGAGAGCTCACGGGTCGTTGGGGGCTCGAGGGGAAGCGCAGCAGGGGAGGCTATGGGGCTGTGGGGCCTGATGTGCCGCGGCACTGCAAGTTGCGGTGGCGGCGGCGAGTAGCAAACTGTTTGGCATGCGACACCGCGCAGAGGACCCGCATAGGACCCGCAGCTGGAGTGGGTTTAATCGATTTATTCAAGGAGGGGGATCGCGGCGCTGGCGGTGAGACAGGCTGCCGCCCGGCCGGGCCCCGCTCCGCCCGCAGACACCAAAGTCGCGACAGGCGGCGACGACGGGGCGGACCCGCGGCGGCCCGCGCGGTGAGAACCCTAGCCGTCCTGCTCTCGGGACTATCAGCTTCCCTTTCCGTCCTGGCTCCGTGAGCACGACGGACAGCGCAGCCGGCGGCGCCAGCCACAGTCGCTACCGTCCAACCACACCCGCCGCAAAGTCCACTCCGCTCAGGCTGAGCCGCGTGCCGTCCCCCAGAGGGGACGGGGCAATTTCAAGGGAGCGCGGGACAGGCGCAAGGCGCGGGGAGAGACGGGTGATTTGTGAGTCGAGGGATTTGTAATCCCGCGCGTCGCAGCCGAGACGGAGGAGAAGACGACTACTGCTGGGCTGGCCCGGGATCCCGTTTCCATAATCCCCCCGCGGATTGTCGTCCTCGTAATATCATGTCGGATATTTCTCGGCGCATGATTTTACGGGACGCCACGCCGCGCCAGCCCAGCGGGCTCAACGGGTCACCGAGACGCGAGTAAGCCACCTCTTAAAATGCACAAGCAGGCCTGTATACTCCATTCTCTTTGCCGTCCGACCGGGCTGGCAGGCTGCTTTTGTCGTTATATTGTGGAACTCGATACTTCAAATACCGCTCAGAGGCTGTGTGAGTGTGTGTGAGGCCAGGGGAGGGGAAGGAGGCGGTGTTTGCAGTTTGCAAGTGCGCCCCAGGCGAGCCGGGCCGCCGGGCCCGCAGCCCACCAGCCCAGCCAGGCAGGTCCATCCTGTTTGGCCGGACTGTCTGATGAGGGGACACCAGGGGCGGGCAGAGGAGGAGGGGGGCGGCAGGCTGCCATGGTAACACCACGAGGGCCGATCACCCCCGCCGCCCGCCTCCACCGCTGCTGCTGAAAGTGCCCGAGTTCGGCGAGCCTGTCGTCCGAAGGATTATGGAAAGAAAGCTTTTGGTGGCGCGCGGGGGGTGCTCCGCGAGGGACTCGACTTTCTGACGCTCCCCGCTCCAACGCTCCACCCCGCCGCGCCCCGCGGGTGTCGCGGCCGCGGCGCAGACGGTGGCGATGCACACGACGGCAGCCCAGGCCCAGGCCAGGCCGGAGGTGCGTCTCGAGAGCGCGAGGAAAATGAATCGGTGAATAAATGATGCTCTGGGCTCTGGGCCGCCGCCGGGGCCGGGAGAGGGAGGGAGTAGGAAAGAAAACAAAGCTCGGCTTCACCTGTCGCCTGGTGTAAACCTCTCGTCCTGATGGCTCTCGCTGCTCCCTGCGAGCAGCCTCCACTGGGCCGCAAAACCAACTGGAGCCGCCGGCGCGGAAAAATTTGTTCTCAGCCCATCCCACAATTTCCGCTCCGCGTCGCCTCACTCTTTTTCGCGGAGAGGTCAGAGGCAAGGAGCAGTGGGCCGCGCCGCCTGTGACAACAACAGTCGACCCACCCCAACCCCATTTCGACCCCCTTTCGGCCGACGCGCTCTCCCCTCGCGGCGGTGGGTTTGCGTGCTCCCCCCCCCTTTCCCTCTTCCAAGGCGCGCGGAAATGATAGGAAGACGAGGCCGGGTGCGAACTTCCCGACGGACGACCGGAAGAGTTAGCTCGCGCCCGCCTCAGCCCCTCAGGCGAGCACAGGGCCCCTCCCGGCAGGCACGCCACCAAGAGGGGCGCACCGCACCACCGCAGGGCGCGGGGGCGCAGCGTAGCGCAGCGCGGGTCAAGGCCGCCCGGGGGACGACCCCGGCCGTCCGCTCGCTCATTACCCTCACGATCAAAGCCACCACCTCCGCCTCTCTCGCTCGCGGCCACGACGGCCTGCAGGCGCCGCCCTGGCCCTCCTCAACCCCTCCGGGACGGGCATAGGCTATGCAAAACTCACTCGGGGCCGACAGGGTCGAGAGCCGCCGAGCTAGAGCGCACCGCACCCCTTACCTACCCCCTCCTCCCGAGCGCTATCAGCACGGTGCTTTTGCGCTACAACGGTCTCCCCCTCCCCGCCCTCCTCGCGCTATTCAGCAGCAGCAGCAGCAGCAGCAGCACCTGGGTGGTGGCGCGGCGCGGCGGAGGCGCGCGCTGACACAGCAGCACGGCGGCGTGGGAACGGAGCGCGGCGGCTCGGCCGAACACGTGCAGCAGCGACGCGCACTAAAAGTGTCAGGGCGCGCTGCACCTGACTGAACCGGAGCGCCGCCGCGCCACGCCGCGCCATTCGCAGCCCCGAGCACGCCGCGCGCCTCCGCCCCGCCCTATTCAAATACACGCAGAACGCGCAGGTCGCCGCCAGGGCACGCGGGCGCCAATAGGAAAGAAATAGTGAGAGGGAGCGGGAAAATGGATCACAGTCGGGGCAACGGCACGGCACGTCCCGCGTTCGTGTCTGCCCCGTTGGCGACGAATGCGCGAAACACGGGAGGATGGGAGGAAGATAGGGAAGGGGTGGGACACGGTGACACACCAGGTAGACACGAGAACCAAAGAGGGAAAAATATGGTCGAGAATAAGAGGAGAAAAGCGCGCGACACCTGCTAAAGAAAGGAGGAACGGCGGCGTCGGCGATGAGAAATTTATGACAGGCGGTCATAATTCTGACGGGGTCAGTCTGTGCCTAGCCGGCCGGGGGAAGAGCGCCACGGCAAGTGTGACTTTTCCCACCGCGACCGAAATTCGGAGTGAG
>NW_026267178.1:672139-678883 GCF_000697945.3 Frankliniella occidentalis
TCTTCGATAAGAGCGGATCAGGGGGCTTAACTCACACTGGCGCATATTACGCACAGAGCCACGGTAGGCGTGGCGTGGCGGGGCGGGGGCGTTCAAAGCCCCAGTCAGCCAGCCTTGGGCGACCCCCTCCCGATCCCACGCCCAACACCGCCCCGCCCACCACCAGACGGCGGCGGGGCCAACCCTCCGACCCGAACCCTTTGGCCCGGATAGCCCTCCTCCTCCTCGGCACACCTGCACGGGGAGCGCCAAGGCCGCAAGCAGGCCAGCCAGGCCGAGCATCATAAAAATTGCACCGTTTGGAGACCATCACCGAACGCACAACATAAAATTACGGGGGGAGCGTCTCAGCCGCAAACCCCTTTCCGAACTTTTTCTTGCGGACTCCCCTCGTAAAAAGTGCAAAACACGTGGCCCCCGCCGCCAGGGCTCGGCCGGCCACGGGCTGCCCCTCGCACAGCGCGCCACTCAAATTAGGAAAATCGTTGTTTCTTTTTCTGTCCGAAACTGTATCATTACACGACGAGGCAAAATGCGAGATGGGTGAGATGGGCGGCTCTGGAGCAAAGACCGGCCGTTGTGAGAAACAATAATGAAAACAGCGACCACTGGGTGGCCCGATGGCGGACACCGCCCTTGCCAATGGACTTGGGTATTCCCGGCGGCACGCGAGGAGGGCGCGGTGCGCGAATACCCACCACCACCCCGGCATACCGCGGCCGCGGGGACGCCACATCCGGCCACGCACCGCGCCAGGGCCCTCCGCGTCGAGAGAGATATCGCCAGTGGCCGGCCGCGCATACCAATGGGGGCCGCCGATCACCTCGGCCCGGCTGGGCCCGGTAGACTCGCAGAGACACACGGACCTTTCAGCGCGGGGCTCAATGACTGGCTGGTGAGTGAGCCCGTGATTAATCGTGTGGGTCGTATCGGCACGGCAGCCAAGCCCACGGTGCACACTGTGACTAATGAATACCCAGTCCGACGTTCCGTTCCGTCCCCTTCGGCAGATGCGCGCCCGATAAACTCCTAATACGGCAGCGGCGGCGGCGGCGCGCTCCCCCTCCGCTGCATACGCCCCTCTTCCTGTCGGCTGAGCGTCCGCCCGTCGTCGTCCTACGCGGTCCGACTATCCGCGCAGCACGGCGAAGAGAGGAGAGAAGAAAAATGGAAGGAACAATAGCCGCTGCAGTGTGCAGTAGTTAAGCCCTTGCGCAGCTGGAGTTCTCTTTTTTCGCCTCGGTCGGCAACCCCGCCTGATGGACCGACCGGCTAAGGGATCGCGGCGCCGAAATGCCCGCGGGGCACCGGGGCTTATTAAAGCGGAGCGCCCCTTATAACAAACACTGGCCACCTGCAGCTGCGGCGGGCGGGATAGACAGCTGCGGCAGCTGCAGAGCATGACCGTGCGGCACACACAGTGTGGTGGTGGTGGCGCCCTGCGGTCTGTTTGCCAACTTGCGACATGCGTGCGTCCTGGGTGTGCGCCCGCCGCGCCGAGGGGGGCGAGGAAGAGGCTGAGAGGGGCCGTAATGGCCGGGCGGGAGAGCGAGAGAGAGAGAGAGAGAGAGGAGAGAGGGGTGAGAGCGAGAGAGAGGCACCGGCGGGCGTCATGTGTGGCGACAGCAGCGCCCCAGGCGAGTCGAGCCTTATCGATTCTGCTGCGAAATCGCGATTCGCGGCGCCGGAATGTTTACACACTCTGCGGGAGCGCGGGCGCGGGCGGTGCAACCCGTACGAGAGAAGGGGGGGGGGCTTGTGTGTTTGTGAGCGAATAAGAAGGAGAAAGGAGAGAGGGGAGGAGGTCCTCGAGAGCAGCTCGCCCGCCTTGACACCAGGCCCACATATCACAGCTCCGGGAGAGCGGAGGTGAGGGGATGGAGGAAGGTCGGGCGGAGGGCCCCATGGCGAGGTCTGGGCGGCCGAGGGCTTTGCCTCCGACCAGGGCCAGCGCAGCATCGAGTCGGAGCAGGCGCCCCGCAGAGACACCCAGGGCGACGCTCAGCGCCAGATGCAACTTTTCGAGAGAGAGAGACATTCACATCCTACTTTGTGGACTGTCCGTCGCCCATGTGCTGTGCGCGGCCGCGCTGGGGCTCCACAGAGCCCCCCGCCCAGCCCTCCTGCAGGACACGCAGTCAGCGGGCCGTGCGGGACGAACTGAGACAATTCCAGCTTGGCATCCTCGCGTAAACACGGCAACGACTGCGGCAAGCGCGGCGCTAGGCAGCTGGAGAGAGAGGGGGAGGTCGTACTAGAGACATCCGCGCACAACAGCGCCGCTTTCACGACGTCCTTGGCGACGGGACGGGCGGCCCGCGGGCGATCCCGCCGGGATGCATTATTTAGTCGGTGCGGAAAGTCGATCCCGCGCGTCACGACGTCATGAAATTCTCATCCCCGCCATCGGCACTAGTATATCGGCCGCGACTAGGAATAGCTTTCCGCGCGCATCGACTTATTGCGGGGACACACTCGTTATCGGGCGACCGCGAAACTGCGCGTCAGGTGAACCCGCCGCCCGCCCACCGGACTGGCTGCACTTCCAGCACTATCACCCCCCGCCAACCCACTAATTTCTCATCATAACGGTACGGTTGCGCTGCGGGCGAGGTGGCGAGGCCATCGCGGCGGTGCAGCGCAACATGTACATCCCCGCGGAGCCCCGCGGAGCCCCGCGCCGTGCCCCCTGGTGGCTGGTCGCACCACAGCTCGCGCTAGAGACCCCTACATTACCATACACATAACTTGGTCGTGTCATGAGCCCGCGTTACGCCCCAGCCTGCTTGCGTACTCCCACTTGGCAGAGAGAGAGAGAGAGAGAGAGAGAGAGAGAGAGAGAGAGAGTAGGGGAGGCACACTCCGCAGACTCCTCCAGGCAGGCAGTGCAACCCAGTGTCATGAATTATTATCAGCGCCAACTTCTCCCCGTAAGGCGAGGGGTCCACACGCTAAATGAAATGGGACATCGAGGAAAGCAATCGCCAAGTGTCGTCGAGTCGGTAACGCGCCAGGGAGCGCGCCAGCCGAGCCAGCCGAGCAGAGCCGCGGGCCGGACGGCGGTCTCATCCCTCGTGTGCAAACAGAGACCCGCTCGCTCGCGGGTGTTGCGCTACTCAAAGTCAATCAGCGCGGACGAATCGCAATAATTAATCTATGCAAATCTGAATGTGAATGCAGCCGCGCGCCACACACCACAACGAGGTATTGGCCGAGACAACACGGCGAGTAAATGAGATTTGAACGGCGATTAATCAATGACACTGCGCCAATTAATTAGGGCGGCCCGGCCGGACAACACCAATCAGGCGGCCGATTTAGGCCCCAAGTGTGGCGCGCCGATATGCAAAGCGACTTGTTCTAATTTAACATCACAGAGCGCGTTTGCTTTGCTGCGGGACTTGCAGCACACATCGCGTATCGGACCGCGACACGAGTAGGCTCTCCGACCGAGGCACGCCGAAAGTAGGACAGACGGGGTATAAGGGGGAGAAATTGTCACGCAGATGATGCAGGAGGACACGCTTGCTTTACTGGTGCCAGTAGTAAAGCAGTATTCCTACTACTCAAAGTGAGCGACAAAGCGCGTTCTATCGGTACGACTGCCTTGCAGTTTGTTTCCAGTGCAGCTAACATTCCCAATGCTGGATAAAACCGGACTAAAGTGGACGTGCACTAACAACTTAAAGTTAAGCACTAACTTACCGTTTAAAGTAAATCCTCAAGGTATCCACAAAAATGATGGTATTCCATTCGCTAGTTGCTCCCATGCGATGGCATCCAAAAATTTGAACTTTTGTTGAACACACCACAAATCCAAACGGCACTAAAAATCACTCCTCACACTCAACACTTTGTCGTTAAAGACACCACTTGGGGCCTCACACAATTTTCACTTTCCCGCTCTGGGGGAGACACTTTGCACAAATCCAGACAAACTGGAATACTCGACGGACCACGAGATAAATCCAATGAGTGGTCGATGCACACACAAAACACACACTTCACACACTGCGGCGCGATCTTTTCCGAACAGCCGGCTCTAGACGCGTACGGAGCACGCGGAGCGCGGCGCGAAGCGACGAGGCGGCGGCACGAACGACCCGCTCGCTTGGGGGCAGCAGCCAGACTGACTCACACGGCGCGGCGCGGCGTCCTCCCCCCCCCCCCTCTTGTTCTCTCCCCCCACCCCCCGGGCCGCATCCACGAGACAGAGCGCGCTCGCTGGCAGGCCGGCAGGACACTTCGCAGGACGGCCGCTCGGCGGCGCCACCGTCTGGCTGCTCACACGCGATTGAATGACAAGAAGGTCCTGCTAATGAATGGTATGCATCAGAGCATCGGTCGGATGCGAGCGCTCAAGTGATTGGTGTCCAGCAAAACTAACCGCAGGGGTCAAGGGTGGCATCGCGACCAACAGCCTGAGGCCTCGGTAATTGGTGAAGTCCGTCCTGTCAAACGGTCAGGCATCCCGCCACGTGATCCATTAGACCAGAAAGGCGAGATAGGCACAATAACAGACAGACCAGGAAGTTACATTCGAAATGCGCGCCTGACGAGACAGGTGCGCAAGCGATAGCACAGCATTTCGAACACCTGGTAGTACGTTGCCCCTGTTAACGGCTGGTAATTAGTAATTAGTCGAGAACAAACTAAGTTCTGTCCCTCGCCGACCGAATGCAGGTGGTGGTGGTGGTATGGTTGATGCGGGGGTCCGCGGGTGGCGGAGGACTGGAATGGAAGGGAGAGGAGGGAGGGGATGGACCAAGGTGCATGTCCTCATTAGAGGGACAGACACTCGCGGCCACGGATCGTTTGTGAACAAGGCGATGACATCAAATCGAGACATCTCCCGATCCCCTCCCCCAGCGCGTCCGGCCCCCAACGCATTGTCATACCATGGGGGTGAGCGGGGTGGCAGTGGTGCGGGGTGGCGGTGGTGCGGGGGCCGGCGCTGACTCAGACGCAGTTCCCCATATCGGCCCCGTGCATCCTTCGTCGTCCCCGCGTCGTTGGCGGCGCACAAAAAAAGGATGCGCCCGAGGCGATGTCTAAAAACTGCATATGATGCGTCAAGTCGAGCCAGACTGGGGAGACGGGGACGCGAGGCGAGGACGCAAGCAGCAGGGGGGGCGGCTCAGTCAGAGCGAGACTTGTGAGACGCGGTTTGAAAAGCGTCCGTCGTTTGCTACGCGGAAGAACATACTATACGTTAGAGTACAACGGCTTGCGTATATGCAAGTGTGTTGTGAGGGGAGAGGGGGTGAGGGGTCGGGGTGAAAGCTGGAAAACAAAGAAACAGGGGGCTGGGGGGAGAAAGGGAGGACGAGAAGAGAGAAAAGAGCAATGAATCAGAATGTATATTAAGGCTTAGGCGCACTGGGATTAAAAAAGTGAAAGGCGGCTGCGCGAGGGGGAGTGAAAGGGAGGGAGGATTGTGAGGCTTCGCGGGGGGAAGGAAGGGGGCACTTCAGCGCGCCATGCACCCCGTGTCGTCTGCTGGCGTCGCCTGCTGCCGCCTGCCGCGCCCGGATAGACGGCTAATGTGGAGTAACCGCGGCGCTTTTCAAACTTTCAATAAGGCGCGGGGTGGGGGGCGCTTTGAAGCGCGATAAATTATGAAAGCAGTAATAAGTGCTGGTGCCTCGGCGGCGCATTGCGGCGAGACACTTTGAATCTCAGTCCTCTTTAGTGAGCAGGGGGTCTAGGTGGGACGGACGGACAAGTTCCAGAGTGGACGACAACGTGGCGCAGATGAAATGAATTTTAGCGCGCCGGAAGGGGTTTGGGGCGCCACGGCGCCAGCACCGGCCGGGGCCCGGGCTGGGGGTAGAGGGGTCCAGCCCGGGTAGTGGCCGGCCGGGATTTGCAAGGTCCCTTTCGTTCTACCAATTCAGACCTGGTCCCTGCTGCTTTACATTGTGGGGCCCGGCCCAGCCCCGCCGCGCCTCACTAGCCAGACTCCCGCTCTGCCCTTCCACGCCCCTTTTACCTGGCTGTTCTCTCTCCGCCCGCCCATGTTTCTGCTGAGTCCGCTGGCTGGAATTACACCGCGTCGGCCATCCTCCCCTCCAGCTCGCTCTCGCTCGCTCCCTCTGGCTCTCTCCCTCGCGGCGTGGACCCCAACCCCGGAGCCGCGCTGCGAACACAGGAAGGTGTTATGACCACTGATGATGACGCCGCGAGACAACAACTTCAAAACACCGGGAGCTTTCGGCGACGGTAATGGGCGAGCGGGGGATGGGCGCCGCCGAGCCGAGCGCGCTGAAAAATAGAAAATAACAAAACTTTAGCAAACCTGCAGTTAAAAAGCGATTTGGAGAGCAGAGCGCAAAAGGACACGAGCCGCGGCACGCTGGCTTTGAACACGGAGGTCGTTATTTTTGGAAAGTTCGTTGCGTCTTGGAGCGCTTCCATGCCTTTTGATTGCATAAGATCAAAGATAGGCTACTTACCATCGGAAATGATGCACAAGCCAAGCTCGTGTCATTTTGGAACATCCTTAAGTCTGTTGCAATCAGGTTTCATGTCCATGCTCAAGCTCATGACTCGTCACTTGATATGAACCTTCGTACACTGACACGCGGTAAGCAGGGTTTTAAAAAAGCTCATCAATATTTCATTTCACAAGCTTTACTATTTTGACATAAATTGATTTAAAAATGTAGAATCTGTAGTAAAAAAATGTACGCTACGTAAATGTGGCACCCTTATGGCTTTCATATGTACACATATGTATACATG
>NW_026267178.1:678933-681491 GCF_000697945.3 Frankliniella occidentalis
CATATTTTATAAAATAAGTTTAAACATCCACTACTAATAGAGGAGACTGAAAAGACTTTGAAGACTTAGCACAACACTACTTATAAATTGTATCCAGCTATAATGGGTATTAGTGATATGCTCAACATTGTCAGAGTTTTGTGGTCGTTTTGTCACAGTTGTCTATCGCATATCCCGACCGAGACGGCGGCATGTTTGCTGCAGATTATGTGGCAGGCGCACCTCACCACCAAATAGAGCTATAGCCTTATTCTGCGTTTTCACCCTCGTAGCGAGAAGCAGGTAGCCACCATACCAGCCCCAGTTCACCGGCCTTGACCTCGCATCCTTCAACTGCACCCAGCTGGTGTGCAACGCCATCAGGAGCTTCACCGGAGAGAAGCGGACAGCAGTCGTTCATCGGCAACCCGCGAGTCACGAGTTCACCACCTGTTAACGAAAACGGCATTAGGATAAAAGCTGTCGGGAAAAGAAGGGGGCATGCACTCTGCCATCAGCATGCACGTGCAAAATCAACTGAAAACTGTGTGCCGCAAAAGGAAAGCCCGAATACAGCTGCATATGGAGAATCTGAAACAGACGAAAGTATCATTATGCAATCCTTTGGATGTTGACTAAAAAAAGTAATCGCGATAATTTTGTGCGAGCAACATAAGTTGCAAGTTGCAACTTATTCTAATGTGTGGAAAATACAGCAGTAGGCCTAACAATAGGACCAAACAAATTTTCAAAAACTGATTTATTCAGACAGGTTTCTATAATGCCGGATTCTGAAATGATTACGGAGTTCACATTTGCGAGTGAAACGAAGATAACAAAGAGCACATGCGTATGGTTTTTCACCAGTATCAATCCTAATGTTAACGAGGTTGCAGTTCCCCTGCTTTGAGTGCTTCACGTTCGAACCCTCCTTCACGGCCCCAGGACCAACGTGATCTTTATTCTCGTGGACAGCAACAGGGGGCTGCTGGCTGACCTCACCGCCACGACCCTCACTGCTGGTTGCTAGCGACGCTGCTAGCGACGCTGCTAGCAAGTTTCGAGCGCCTTCCGTGTAGCTTCGGGCAGATGCGGCTGCTCGCCCTTGACTTCGTGTCCATTTGCCATCCGGTTCATTGTCGTCGGCGGTCTCGACATCGTCGGCAGAGTCCTCCTTCTTCAAGAACGGCTTGGTGTCGCCGGTCTCGACCTGCTCAACACCGTCCGCAGGGTAGTCCTCCTTGAAGAGCGGCTTGGTGTCGCCGACCTCGACGAACTGCTGCCCTGCACCGTCAGCGGGGTCCTCCTCAAAGAACGGCTTGGTGTCGCCGGCCGCAACGGACCGTTCAGCACCTTCAGCGGCGCCCTTTTCATCAAGGAACGGTTTGGTGTCGCCGGCCTCGTCGACCTTCTCAGCAGCTTCAGCGGGGTCCTCCCGCTTAAACGGCGTGGTGAGCGGCGAGCGGCAGCCTGGACCTGGAGAGGTCCGGAACGCATTGCCTGCCAACAGCGATATCAGCACATTAGAGCTACCTGAACTGCACTGGTTTGATAGACCTCTGCCACTTCCACACCAGCCACCACTACGCCATAAGCATGGACATGCAGATCTACGAACCTGAAACAGAGAAGGATATTAGAAAATGTAAAGATATAACGTATGATATGGTTAAAAACACAGTGTCAGAAGGCCGGGAAAATAGGGAATACGCATGTTCATATCTTTAATCTATATTGTGGGACAATGATTGTAAAGTTAGCACTTGATGCATGGTTTAGGAGTATTGTATACGAGAGACATGCCTACAAAAAGAATAATTGCTGGAATTGAATCAAATGATTACTTGTATAAAACAAAGCTGTAATTAAGATTAAATATTTCGGCACAGCGGGTATTACGTCTGGGACAGATACATCACCAAAGTTGTCTCTAAATAATATGCGTTCTGACATGAGTTACAAGGTATTGTTTGGCGATGAATCGTTGTTTACAAATTACACATTCATGTAAATTGTCACCAGTGAGACAGTAAGTATTGTGTTTGTCAAGGGACGCTTTAGAAGAAAATAACTTATTGCAAAGGTCACATTGAAATCGTCTGAAGTGGACAGCGTAGTGAAGACGCAAGTGCCTCTCTAAAATCGAAGTGGTACGGAACTTCTTCTCACACACACTGCAAGAGTATAGTTTGCATCTTGTATTCCTTCGAAGAGAAATCTTCTTGTCCTTCACGTTGGCTCTCTCTACCCGCGCGGGTTGGCGATTAACGACTGCTGTGACCGGCGAGCGGTAGTCTGGTCCTGGCGGGGTCCGGAACGCATTGCCTGCCAACAGCGACATCATTACATTAGAGCTGCTTATTGGATTGCACAGGTTTGATGGACCGCCACAACTACCGCCCACTACGCCAAAAGCATGAATGTATACGACACCAGTTTTCAAAAGTGCATAACCTCGCTACGAAAAGCGTAGACGTTGAATTGGGAGGCTGCAACCTGCAACAGAAAAGGAAATTAGCGAATGTTAGGATATGGACGTCTGATATGTAAAAGCACTTAATGCCAGAATGCCGGGAAAA
>NW_026267178.1:681541-682881 GCF_000697945.3 Frankliniella occidentalis
GGAGGCTGCAACCTGCAACAGAAAAGGAAATTAGCGAATGTTAGGATATGGACGTCTGATATGTAAAAGCACTTAATGCCAGAATGCCGGGAAAATCAGGAATAAGCGTGTTCATTTCTTTAAGGTATATTTTTTAGGACATGATCATGCGATAATGTAAATTTAACATTTTGCTGCACGTTTAAGGAGTATCAAATTTAAATGATATACATAAATTAGAATTAATGAGTACTAGTACTGAACAAAACTGTCATTAAGATTATAGTATTAGGTCACGCGATAAAACGTTTTTAATTTGCGGCACGTTTTAGGAATATCAAATTTAATGATATACATAAATTGGAATTAATTACTGAACAAAACTGTCATTAAGATTATAGTATATTACGTCACGCGATAAACCGTTTTTATCTTATATGCAACCTAAAGAGTCTCTACACAATGTGCGTTTCGATGTGCGTAATAAGGTACTGTTTTAAGCTGAAACGCTGCTCACAAAGTTCACATTGATGTGGTTTCTCACCAGTGTGAATTTTATTGTGTTTGAGAAGGGTTGGTTTACTGGAAAACCGCTTCTTGCAAATGTTACATTTAAATCGTCTCTCATGGGTGGCGATGTGCCGAGCCAAGTGCCTCTCTAGACATGCGCTAGTAACAAACTTCTCATCACACACGCTGCACGAGTAAGCCCTGCAGGTTGCCTTCTTCCGAAGAGAAGTCTTTCGAGGTTGATTCGAGTTCTTCACGTTGGCTCTGTGTACGCCAGGACCAACATGACACGCCTCCCGATGGACAACTGCAGCAGGCGGCCCACCACCACGTTCAACACTGCTTGCTGCTAGTCGAGCTGCTAGTGAAGCTGCGAGTAAATTCCGGGCTCCTTCCGTGTAGCATCGGGCAGATGTAGCTGCAAACCGTTGGCGTCGTGTCCAGTTGACACCCGCCTCCTTGTCGTCGCCGTCCTCGACGGACTGCTCAGCACCGTCAGCGGCGTCGTCTTTCTCAAAGAGCGTCTTGGTGATCAGCGAGGGGGAGTACAGTGTAGGAGTCCGGAACGCACCGCCTGCCAACAGCGACATCAACAGATTAGAGGGGACTGAACTGGTTTGAGGATTTGCCAGCACCCAATAAGCCTCATGGACGTGCGACATCGGTTACAGGAATCTACTAAAAGCGCAGTCATGGAACCAGGAGGCTGCAACCTGCAACAGAGAAGGGAATTAGCAACTGTAAAAACTTGACGTCTAACGAAAAATATTCAATTGGCAGAACAGCAAAGGGCCAACAGTTGTCTCGCGATTAGTCAAGTCACGTGAGGATGGTTTCGATAATGAAAGCAC
>NW_026267178.1:684448-685648 GCF_000697945.3 Frankliniella occidentalis
TTAGTCAAGTCACGTGAGGATGGTTTCGATAATGAAAGCACAACTTTTAAAATTAGATTTAATGATTGGGACACTGAAGAAAACTGTCATGCTGATAAGAATTTCGATACATGGTGAAAAGCGATAAAAAGTTTTGCAAGAAACAAAACTGCTATTGACATTTAAGTATTGCGTTAAGCGATAAAACGTTTTCATATATAGTATTTAACTTTAAGAGTCTCTAAACAATGTGAGTTTTTATGTGCTTAAGAAGGGACTGTTTCAAACTAAAGGACTGTTTACAAATTTCACATCGAAGTGGTTTCGTACAAGGTTGAGTGCTATTGTGTTCTACAAGGGTTGCTTTACTAAAAAAACACTTCTTGCAAATGTTGCATTCAAATCGTTTTTCATGGGCACGCATTGCGGGCTTCTGGTTCTGGCTCGCCCCACCGCCACGTTCCACACTGCTTGTTGATGTTCGAGCTGCTAGTGAAGCTGCGATCAAGAGCCGGGCGCCTTCAGTGTAGCATCGGACAGATGCAGCTGCTCGCCGTTGGCTTCTGGTCCATTTGCCACCAGCCTCCTTGTCGTCGCCGTCCTCTAAAGGCTGCCCAGCACCGTCGGTGGGGTCCTCTTCCTTGATGATCGGCTTGGTATCGGTCTCGGCGAACTGCTCAGCAGCTTCAGTGGGGTCCCATCCCATGAACGGCTTGGTGTCACTGGCCTCGTCGGACTGCTCAGCAGCTTCGTCAGGGTCCTCCATCAACGGCGTGGTGAGTGGCGAGCGGCAGTCAGGCCGTAGAGAGGTCCGAAACGCATTGCCTGCCAACAGCGATATCATCACTTTAGGGCTGCTTATTGGATTTCACTGGTTTAAAGGACCGCCACCAATACCACTCACTACGCCAAAAGCATGGACGTAGGGTAAGATGCCCAATGATGGACACCTTAAGAGATGGATCTGCCCAGTGATGGACACCCCTTTTCATTGGAATGTAAACAACGGAGCGAGTAGGAGTCTTACTAAAACATTAGTTCCGTGCCAAGATCGTAAAGTGACGAGTTTGACTGCAAATCGAGAAAAGTAGCTATCACTTGTACAGCGTCCATCACTGGGCACCCTCCCTACGACACCAGTCTTAAAAAAAGCAAAAAGGTTTACGAAAAGCGCAGACGTAGATTTAGGAGGCTGCAACCTGCAACAGAAAAGGAAATTAG
>NW_026267178.1:686416-687990 GCF_000697945.3 Frankliniella occidentalis
AATTAGATTTAATGATTGGGACACTGAAGAAAACTGTCATGCTGAAAAGAATTTTGATAAATGGTAAAAAGCGATAAAAAGTTTTGCAAGAAACAAAACTGCTATTGACATTAAAGTATTGCGTCAAGCAATAACAAGTTTTCATATAAAAGACTGTTTACAAATTTCACATCGAAGCACAACTTTTACAATTAGATTCAATAATTATAACACTGAAGAACACTGTCGTGCTGATAAGAATTTCGTCACATGGTAAAAAGCGATAAAAAGTTTTGCAAGAAACAAAACTGCTATTGACATTTAAGTATTGCGTCATCTGATGCAATGCCGGATATCAAAATTAAATAGTCTCTAGAAGATGTTCATTTTAGTGTGCCGACAAAAGATGCTTTCCATAGTAGCTCTATCAAACTTTTCATCACACCCGCTGCATGAGTGATTCACTTTGGCTCCCTCGACTTCAGGACCAACATGACACGCCTCCTGGTGGACCCGAGAGTCGACCCCGGCAGCAGCGGCAGACTGGATCACCTCACCGCCACGAGCCACACTGCTTGTTGCTAGCCGAGCTCCAAGTGACGCTGCGAGTAAGTTCCGAGCGCCTTCAGTGTAGCATCGGTCATATGCAGCTGCTCGCCGTTGACTTCGTGACCATTTCCCATCCGACTCATTGTCTTCACCGTCCTCGACGGGCTGCTCAGCACCGTCGGAGGGGTTCTCCTTCAAGAACGGCTTGGTGTCGTCCGTCTGGACGGCCCGCTTAGCATCGTCAGCGTGGTCCTTCCCATTGAGAAGCGGCGAGCGGGGGCAGTCAACTCCTGGAGGTGCATATCCTGCCAACAGCGATATTAAGTATCACATTACAGATGTCTGCACTGGTATGGGGGCCGGCACCACCTCCACCACAAACTACGACTACGCCAACACCACAGTTCCAAACCCAAAGGCATAACCTCTACTGAAAGTGCAAGCGCAGGCGCAGATCTGAGGCTGTAAGACGCAACAGAGAAGAGAAAATGCAAATACAAGGATGTAACTCGGCCTATACGCCCCGGGAAGCGGCGGGAAGGCGCTTTGTTTTTCGAACGCGTCGCCAGGACAAGAGGTAAGACATCGCGGAGGCGTGTGGACCGGGGCGGCTGCGCGTCAGCCGATGAGGTCTCCATCCCGCCGCCAGCCGCCCGGGGGAAAGGCGGGGACCGTCGATAGCATCGCACGAGAGGCACGCCGCCGATTATCGGACCAAACGGATTCATTGACGACCGGAAACACTGCGGCGGCCGGACCATCGCGCACCGGCGGCACGAGCCCGTGGGAGGAGGGGACCAGAGCCGAGATGAAACAATTACAAAAGAAGAAGCGCGGTCCGCATTCCGAATGAAAAGCGCGGCGATGATAAGTCAAGGACTATTAAGTAGATGGACTACGCATTCTGGACCCCGCCGTGTAGCATTTACAACCGAGCATGTCACAGCCCCGGTGACAGGCCGGGACCCACTTCGGCTGCCTTCGGCTGACACCAGCGGCAGCCGGGGGCGTCTTCGGATGGCTTCGGGTTCTCCGGCAGCGCGATC
>NW_026267178.1:689325-690358 GCF_000697945.3 Frankliniella occidentalis
CACCCCCATCCATCCACTGTTTCTTGCAACCCTTATCTCGTCTTTATCCCTCATGTTAGCTTGTCATCCGAATTCGTCGCGTCGCGCATGCGTGTGCGCCGCCTGATGTATTCATGCGAGCCGGGCTGAGGCGGGGCGCCGCCGATACGGGCTGACGGAGGGGAGACGGGATGAGATTCAATATTCCACGTTTGAACTTTCATCCCGCGCGGCACGCACACGGGCCGCCGCCGCGGGTCCGGAGGACTCACCGCCCGACACACATGTATTACTTGATGCGCGTACGTAATTCGTGGGCCGAACAATATTTCGCGTCTGCCTGTCGTCGTCGGACCCCGAGCAGCCGAACAATGGCGGGCTAAATGCGCACAACATATCCACCCCACCCCCCTGCCGTCACCCTCTACTGCCCCCGCAGCCGACGGACGCACCGCGAAGAGTGAGGGAGAGAGAGGAGAGGGGGGTAAGGGACGCAAAACACGGCGGCGCGCTCAGAGATAAAGCCGCGTATGAATTACTGCTTAATTACGAGCGCCGAGCCACATCAAAGAGACAAAATAGGCTTTTTATTTTTTTCACTTTTTCCACCCTCGGCCCACCGTCCGCAGCTGTTAATGATTGGCAATTGACGCCGCCACCTCGGGGTTGGGAGAGAGGGGCTCGAAGACCCGGCGGAGCGGCGTCCGAGGCAGACGTGCCGTCGGGTTGAAAAGGGGTAAACGGGCGACGCAGGGACCACTAGGCGGCGACCCTCGCAGGGACCGCCGTCAGGGAGAGTGATATGTTGGACTGGTGACGGGGCGGCCGCGGGACCATTCAAGCAGCGCCGGGCCGCGCCGGGCTTAGAGGGGCCGAGCGACGACCCCTCTGTGGGCCTCCGTCCACCCCTGCGCCACGCTCCGCAGCTCGCGAGACAAATCCGAGAGATGTCGGCAAGTCGACCGTCACGTCGGCGGCGACGCGCACGTGCCGTGTCATCTCTGACAAGACGGGCCATCACTAGGGTAATGGCGGCGAGGAGGACGGAGGGGGG
>NW_026267178.1:693670-697492 GCF_000697945.3 Frankliniella occidentalis
GGGTTGGGGGGAGGGGAAGGGGGGCTGCGCCCAGACCATCTGCCAGTGATATGGAGCCTGCTTGCACATGCCCGCCAGCAAAACTTCCGGTGCGAGAAATCACGGGCAATTGGCGATGATTTCCATCATCACCCCCTCTCCAAAAAGTCAGGTCTGGCTCCGTCTGCTTCTCATCGGCACCCAACCGTTCTCGGGCCTGGACTGAACGAGGCAAGCAGAGCTGCCAAACCAAATAAAAACTTATGACAAAATATGATTGGTTAAAAACATAGCTCGTCAATGAGAAGTCCATGCGCGAGCCAATGGCACAATACTAGGGCGCCGTTCTTGGAGGCCCGCCAGCCCGGTGCGGATGTGCCGCGTTCACAGGCCGCGCCGGCTCAGCCTCAGAATTGTCGGACGCGACAAAGTCACGTTTTGTCCCCCAAAATCTCAGTCTCAGCGCGGCGTGACGCGCAGCGCGCCGTGACCGTGGCGCCGACAGGTGCTCCGCGCGGCAACGCCACGGTTCAGGGGGCATAGCCGGCCATAGCGCCGCTGCGCCGCATAGCGCACTGCTCGGCCGAGAATGTGTTTTTAATGACGTCTGCAGGATGTCCACGCCACGCCACGCCGCGGCGCGCGGGTCCGATTCGCCATGACGACCCCTCCGCACCTCACGCACCTGCAGGTGCCACCTGCGCCCCCGCGGGGCCGGAGACACGGCATCGCGCAATTAGAGCCGCCCGACCAAACAGGGCGGCGGCGGCGGCGCGTCATCGCGTCCATAAACCGGCGCGTCATCCCCGGCCGCTGTGCGGATGATGAAAAACCGCTCGCCCCTCGCCATTCGCATCTTCCCGTATCTCTCTCTCCCCTCCCCTCCTATGGCAGCCTCCATTGAAGGATGAGCAAAAACAAACAAAATGTCATCCTCATCCGCCGTGTTATTGCTCTCTCTCGGTTGGGCGCAGGCGGGCGCTCCCAGGGCCGGCAGGTGCCGCCTGCTCCTCCACGACGCCCCATTACGCGTACACGGCAAGCCCATCTCCCGGCCGATAGGGCGACGCTACCTCGCTCCGGCGTTTGGGTCGCCGTCGAGACGACCTGGAGCGGCCACACACGGCCCACCCACCGGAAACGGCTGCACGACACACGGCGGCTGCGCAGTCGGGGGCGCCACCGCGATGGCCAGGGTCCGGCCGAGACGCGTCGCCGTTCACACCGACGGCCTGCACGTCCTCGGCCAAGAGCGCCACGGCTGCTGCTCATCGCGCATGCGGCCGGCGTCGCAATGAATGACATTCCTGGCGATACACATGCAGCAGCCGCAGTGCAGGTAGCGGCACCTGTTGCATCATGCATCACGACCCGCCGCCGCCGCCACGCCACGCCCCAGGGCGCGCGCGCGCGCACAGGAGCCTCGTGGAAGAGCGCGGTGTCAAGTCCGAAATTTTTCCGGGAAAATTGGAAACTTGTCCAGAAAAACAAACCTAAACAAAATCGAAATCTTTCCAAATTAGCAAAAAAAGAAAACTCCTCGAGCAGAAAAATAGGTGATCTATAAAAAAATTTGAAACAAATTCTCCCAAAAATACTTTTCCCTTAAATTTACGTCCCTATAGAGCCCGTCGAGTTTTTCTGCGGCCCACCTCTCGCCATACTGGCCCTGGCCGCCCCGCTGCTGCCACTTTGATGTCTCCATCACGCCGTCGATGCAGCGCCCCGCCCCAGCGCGGTCAGATCGGCAGCGGCAACTCCTCCTCACATAAAAGACATTGTGTGAGCCGTGAGCCGGCCGCGAGTGAAAAGAGAGTGGGTGTCTCCGCCGGTCCGTTTCGAGGAGCAGGGCCGAGCAGGGCCCGCCGCGGCCAAACGCATGTGAATGAGACAAGCCTCCCCCATGCCTCCCCCCTCTCCGTCAGGCGGCCGTGTATTCCGCCCACGCGCTGTCATCACGCTCGCCTTTATGTCATGTAATGGGGCTTATCCACAGGTCACACACACACACGCACTCACACACACGCACCTCACAAACATGCGCTCACACAGAGGCCTTACTGATGAACTGCCGGCCGCGGCCGCCTGAAAACAAAAATAAATGAAATAAGAGTCGGAGACGAGACAGTGCGCAACGCACACAGTAACTGCGCATGTGGCAGTAGCACGCAACCGGCGAGCAACATCGGCGAGTCCGACTATCCCGACGGCAGGTCGTCAGCCAGGTCTGTAATTTGTCGCGAAATCGAAACGAGGAGGGTGTTGGTCTGGCTCGGGAGGGGCCGGGCGGCGGCGTCGCCGTCGGCCGAGCCGAGTCGGCTCCCTTCCGAGAAAGAGTCGCCCGCCAAACAAGGGGTCCCGACCCGGCCCACCACGCCCCCCGGATGGGGCCGGGCGGCGCCACCACCCCACCCACAGGATGGGGCTCTTGGTGGTGCCAGTGCCAAAGTTCACAGCGGGGCCAAAGGTATTATCCGAGCCCAGCACGGCGGCCCCCCGGGTGTCGCCGCAGAGGGACGTCCTCCCACCGCCGCCCTGGCGGTGCTGGCGACCTTTCTCAACCTTATCGGGGCGCCGTGTGGGCCTCCTCCGCCTCCTCCCGGGGGACGCGCGCCCGCCGCACCTCCCGGGCCGCCCCTCTCCGTGAGTAATGTCTTTATTACAAGGCGCCTTAATTGAGCGATAATTAATAACGCGGCCGTCAGGTGGGCCGCGTCGAGCCGCGGAGTGGAGCATCATCAATACACATGAACAAGTATGTATGTACTTTATTTTTCTAGGCCGGAAAAGAAACGAAAACAAAGAGCACAAAAAAAACCATAACAATGAAATAAATTTAACAACCGCAACCACGCACGCCCGACTACAACACAACGCACTCACACACATGACTTCGTGACCCATTACATGCATCGATATCTCCGATACGATATCGCGCGGGATTACAATTGAATTGGCCTGGGCGGTGGTGAGCCGATCTCTCTCTCTCTCTTACACACACACGTGCGGCAGCCGTCTCTCTCGCACCTCGGTGAGAGCGACAAGGACGGACGGCCAAACAGGTGACGCCTCGCCGTGCGGCGGAGTGGAGCCGCGCGCGCGTGGCCGAGTGTCATTCATCCGATGTTGGGTGAATCTGAATATGAATGGGTTGGGCCGCGTCGACCTCCTCGCGCCGCCGCGCCCGCCAAGGACTTCAATGACATGTGAAATGCAGTCGTTCAGAGCTGAAATATCCTTATCTCCGGCGCGACGGAGGCGCTCGTCTCAGAGACCGGGGCCTTTATGTGGAGCGCTAGCGAGAGTGAAATCGTGTGTGTCTTTCGCCGGCCGTGCTCGCGGCACGTTATCGCCTCCACGCGCATCGCCCATTCCTCCCTCACCCCCCGCACAGCCCTTTCCCTCTCACCCCGCTGAGAGAGAGAGAGAGTAATGATCCTGTGTGACCCTGGTTGCCCATGTAGCACGTTTTCGCAGTTTTCTCAGCGTAGGCTGCTAGCTTGGTTTTTCCTCTATTTGGAACACTCACATAATCTTGTTAGATTTCTGATAATAAAGTAAGAGTTGTTCAAGAAAGTGGTTCATGGGTAAAAGTAAGTTTAGTTTCGCCCTGCGGGTCAAACGAGGCGCAGCGCTCGGCCACGCACCAGCCTGTGAGGGCGGCGCGATACGCCCAGTTTGCGCCTAATTTGCATGTGCGCCAGAGATACCCTGCGCTCAAGCGCCACCGACGCCGAGGATGCAGGTCCCTGTCGGGCGGGGTATCTCCACGGCCGCCCGCTCCGCCACATGAAGCGCAGAGATGCGGCTGATTTGAGACTGACAGCGCCCGCCCTCATCCTT
>NW_026267178.1:697542-700946 GCF_000697945.3 Frankliniella occidentalis
GGGGTAAGGAGGTGATAGGGGGAAGGGACGGGGAGGACTTCCTCCGCGACGCAGCGGCTAACGGCGGCAGCGGCGGAAATAAGGATATCATTTATGTCTGCTGGCGCCACCGCACCGGGGGTCGCGGCCTCCACACACACACACACACCTACACACACACACTTACCTCAGCGCACCGCAGCGCGACACGGAGGGCTCGTCCCACGGCCTCACGGAGGGGTGGGACGTGACGAGAATCCGACCGACCGAGACCGGGGGGCAGCGGGGTCGCGTCGTCCGCGGGTGGAGCCGCCCGGACCTTTCTCTCACTCCCTCTCTCTCTGGCTCCTCTCTCCTCCCGGGGCCCTCCGCTCACAATGGCGGCGCTAATGCCCCGCCGCTCCTCTCACTCATCCGCCCTTCATTAATTCAGCGAGAGGGAATATCCACGCCACGCCGAAGATACCACACACACACACACACACACAGACCGGGGTCAGAGGTCATCCGCGCGCTAATCGTTAAACACGCAACACGTGTCGTGCGTGCGGGCCGGTGAGCCGTTGGGTACGAGAATTCGCACCGCTCCGTCGGTCGTGAGGAGCTCTTTGAAGCAGAGCCTCCGCGTCCACGCCATCTCCTGTGAACTCCCCCCCCCTCTCCCACCTCAGCGCCAAAGTCACATACGGTCGGCATAGGGCCTTTGCAAACCATATACACTGCCTGCACCGCCACCGAGTTTGCCCCCCTCCGCAGCAGCAGCCCAGACGCCGCCCGCCCCCAGGCTCCCCTACTTCCCCTTTCGCGTTGGCATAAACCAGAAACAGTGCACTAAAACGGCAAGGCGTACAGTAGCCGTGTGTGTGCGTGCGTGCGCGACAGGCGGATAGACGGACAAGGGAGGGGGATGAAGGGAGAGTCAGCAGGCTCGCTGTTTCCTTCCTCTCTCTCTCCTCTTTCCCGCGCTCCTATTCCGGAGATTGGCCGGATTAGCTCCTGAAAGCGAGGCGTCCTCGGCGGCGGCGCTGCGCTCAGCTCTGCTCAGCTCCGCTCAGCCGCAACGGGCGGCGCTCATTAAGCGGACGTAAAACCACCGGCTGATACTTTAATTATAATCGCTCGCGCCAAATCGCATTCGTCCGCTCAGCTTTTTTAACAACAGAAAATTGTTCGCCATTTTCGAGCATCTCCTTGCCCCTCTGCCCCCCTTCCTTTCCCTTGTAAGCAGTTTGGCCGAACGCGCCGGAATGCTAAGTGCAGGCGCTCTCACGCTCGCGAGGCGAAACAGGAGGGGAGAAGGGGTTGCGCAGGAGGAGGTGCACGGTGCCTGGCCTCCAGGAGGATGCACCTGCAGCGCACACATCATCGCGGAGCCTAATCGCCCTCCACCACCACCCCTCTCGAGTCGTTCGAGATAAAGTCGCCTGCTCGCTTAAAAACGTGAAACGTGCGCTCTTAGGTGTGTGCTGGCGGTGGCCCCGGCCCGCACCGCCGCGAGTTCCTGCTCCTGGCCTTTTATCTTTTACTGCCGACACTTGCCCTAATGCCCCGCCCCGCCCGGCGAGCAGCAGCAGCAGCAGCAGCAGCAGCAGCAGCAGCAGCAGCCAGGTCGCCGGCCACGACGCCACCCACGTAGCGTAGGGGGGATCGCAAGAAGAGCACTGGGTATGAGCGAGCAGCCCGCTGGTCGTTACAACAACCCTTTCGGAAGTTGGAAGCGGGGAGAGCGGCTGCAACGAGTGGGAACGCCACCGAACGAACGACGGATAAAAAGTTGATAATGAAACCGCAGCAGAGCCACTACTTTTTGAGAAGAGTAGGTACAAACAGCCGACGGACAAGACCTGCGAGAGGGTCGATTGGAACAAGTGGATACGCCCGGCCATCACAGAGTGGATACGGCACAACATCCACCCAACTCTGGAAAGAGTGGATACAAAACCCACCCGATTCCGGGAGGGGTGGTGGATACGCCACCAACGACGCCACCCCGCTGGAGTGAAATCTCTCCTTGATTTCCACGCTGCGTAATGGCGCGTGTTGAAAAGGGTGAACGCGCGGGGGGGGAGGAGAGCATGTCTTTAGGCGCGCCGCGGTCTGGCGTTGAGGAACGCGAGGGGGAGGGGGGGGGCGGAGGAGGAGAGACACGCAGGGGCAGTTTTCCCCTCCTTCGGTATGCGGTATTGCGAGGCGTAATGAAACCGAGCTTGTTCCCAAACGGGACCGCCTGCTGGTCCGCCGCAATGCGCCGTGGATGAGGAGGACGCGACGAGAAGGGAGCAGGATCAGGTCCTAGAGAGGGGCAAAAGGGACCACCGAGAGGTCTATACGGTCGAGAGCAGAGAGTTCATGAGGGCAAAGTAGATCACCTCTCGTCGCCCGGCCCGGCCGCCTCGCCAGGTAAAGATATAATGAGCCAAAGTGATTGGGGCATCGTTCACGCCGAGGGGCGGGGCGGGGCGGCGCCGGGTCACACAGCCATCCCGCCCCGGCCGGCTGCACCTCAATTGCTAAATAATTGATCCATTAAAGGCTGCGCCCAGGCTGCGCCGCACTTGTGTGTTGTCGTAATAATCTTGGCTCGCCTCACTCGGCCGGTCATAATGACGGCAAAGCGGTTTGGCGTAGCGAGGTGAGGTTATGTTGGGGAGGGCTTGGCTTGTCGTCCGAGCGGCGTCCATGCAGCAACAAAAGAAAACACACACACACACACACACACACACACACGACCAGTCCCAGCAACCCGGCATTAGCGAACATAAAGGGGGAGGCCAAATAAGTTGTGTTAATCGAGGGCTTGCGTTAGGACATTTACTTTAAGCGGAATAAGGGCAAGCAGGTATGGTTTGATCATTGTCTGTCGTGTAACCCTGTATAGAGTCACAGTTGTGTCGGTTCGGCTGCGACTTCCTAGAGCCAGGCCGGCGGCGGGCCCAGCGCGGGGTGCGCCTGTAGTCGGCGGACTAGGCCACCTATTGGGCTCGGGCGCGCTGCGGGCGCTGCTGCGGGCGGCGGGCGGGTGAGTGTGTCCGCGGGCGGTGGGTTTGGTTTGGTTGTGCGAGGGGGCGGGAGGAAGGGTGCGAACGCATAGGGCTGATACGATTGACGAGCCTTAATTTCTCTACGGCAGACGCTTGACTGAATCAAAACGCAATCGTGTGATTGATACCATCGGCTGGGAGTGATGGACAGAGGAGAGGGAGAGAAAGGGCAGGGAAGAGGGGGAGTGTGCGTGGCCAGGAGACAGAGAGACCTGCCAATCGGATCGGATGATACCCGGCACCCCTCCCCTGCGGGGCCGGAGATCGATGCCATATTTATTAAGAAGTTTGCACAGCGCTCTTTCCCCGGGGCGGCCAGCGGGCTATTAATCAAAGTCTCGTCCGCCCCATTCAGAGGCGGATGGACTGCTCGGGGGCGGCGGG
>NW_026267178.1:702217-704965 GCF_000697945.3 Frankliniella occidentalis
GTCGGGCCCCGCCGGCCCCCGCGCCCCCGGACCTGTCAGTCAGGCGGGGCCAATCAGCGGGATTAGTGTTTCGACCAGCGGGAGGGAAGTTTGAGTGAAGTGGGAAGAGAGTGAGGCGGCCACAACAACAGGCCTCGCAAAAAAAAAAAAAATACACAAGCGCGTGTTTCCTGCCGGTGCCCCATAGGCGTTCGCGCCCGCTCGGCAGACCGCGCAGCGTACTCGGGAGCTAGAGTGGCTGCCTACCCGCAGGGGGCTACGCGACGCCCCGTACCTCTGCTCAGCGACATGGAGCTGGGCGGCGCGGACACAGTCTTGGCTCCCATGCTTTTGGTCGATGGCGCGCTCCCGCCTTCTGCTCCAGGAGCCGGTCCTCCCTGCGCCTGGATATTGCCACTGGACCGACACGCAGGAGAGCCTTGTCCGCTGATGCCTGGAGGCCAGGGCTGCGCGCTGGTTTCTGTTGGTTGTGCTTCGGCTCCAGGTTGCGGCCCTCCTGCAACGCCCGCTCCAGGCTCCGGTGGTGCTCCTTGAGGAGAATCCGCCGAGGTTCTGGGTCCAGCAGGTTCATTTCCAGGGCCCGCTGGATAATCGGCCGCGGTCGTGGGATCAGCTTTGCCCGTCGAGTCAGCCACGGCCGATCCTAGAAAAAGTCCCTGTCAGAAGTTTGGACTAATCTTTCTGGACGCACTATAAATACGCACCTCCTTCCTTTGCTGCTGCCACGCTCCCGGCGTCGGAGCTGTCCTGAACCTTGGAACGGCGCGCCGCGGGGACAGCAGCAGGGTCGCTCGCTAAGACGCCCGCCACCGACGTCTTCTTGGGCGAATGCGCCGCCACGCCGGGCAGCTCCCGCCTACTGCCACCAACGCTCCCGACGCCGTCCGAGACGCGGCCCGCGCTTCGCTCCGACATGCTGTCGGCCTGGGGGGTGACGGGGCACGACCGGCGGCCGCCCTCCGCGGCGCCCTCGGGGACGCCCTCCGCGACGGGGTGCATCACGCTTCCCGGCACTGTCAGGCCTCCAGGGTACGCGCTGCCGGCCGAGGAGCGGTAGCCGGCCGAGACGGCGCAAGGGTCCGTGCCCGTGTAGCCGCCGCCCTGCTTGGGCTGCTCGACGGCGTCGGACGGCCGGTACTTGTCCGAGACGGCGCAAGGGTCCGTGCCGGAGTAGACTCCGTCCTGCTTCGGGTGCTCAAAGGCGTCCGAGGGCCGGTACGTGTCCGAGACGGCGCAGGGGTCCGTAGAGTATACACCGTCCTGCTGTGGCTGTTCGCTAGCGCCCGAGGTCCGGTACGAGGCTGAGACGGCACAGGGGTCGGTGCCCATGTAGAGGCCGGTGCGCGGGCCTCGGCGGCCCTGACCCTGTTCCGTGTCGCCTCCCTCGCTGACGGCGGAGTGGTCCGGGCTGCGCTGCCGGCGCAGGGAGCTCCGGTCCGAGATGTGGCTGGGCGACCGAGACCGCCGGAGAGAAGTGCGGGACCCGGCCTTGGCGAGCTCCCCATCCTGCAGGACACAGTAAAACCTGTAAAAATTTGCTCAACAACGTGTACCTGATCCTATACTGAAGATAGATCGTACCTGCTCATCGACTGCTAGGGTAGTCTGCTCTTCGGCCGGAACGTCTTCAGCAACAGGGGCTGCTTCGCCTTCCAACGCTTCTGGCGCCTGTTCAACCGCGCCCTCCACCTCCTCGGCGCCGTCCTTGGGCTGCTCCTCCACCCCCTCGGCCGCCTTGGGCCCTGTGGAGGCGCCGCTGCTGAACTCGGCACCCGATCGACACGGAGCTGCTGCATGCGGCGTTACGCACCTCGGCCCCGGGCCTGCCGCTCGTCGTCCGCGCTCTGGGGCCGCGACATCGCCGGGCTGCGGAAGCCTGCAGGGCCGCCGGGAGTCATTCGGCCGGATAGCTCCACGATGTCCCTGAAAGCCGGCGTTATCATGAAGTACGCCTCGCCCACGTCCACGATGATGGTGCTGTAGTGGGGATACTCACGCGTCCGTAGGCTGCATCGTGCCCCGCACCCGCATGCCCGTCTTGACGGTCCGCTCGGGGCCGACGGCGCTGGGCGGCCGCTCCCGGGCAGCCAGCACGGAGGTCCTGCGGCGGGGCTGCGCGGGGAAGTGGCTGCAGTCCACGGGGAACAACTCGTGCAGGGGCATCCCGATCTGCTTGGTGAGCAGGCCGCGCGGAGGGCACATGAGGCAGTGGGGGTGCACCTGCGGGAGGGGCAGGGGGCAGGGGACGGGGTTCAGAGAATGTATGTGACAAAGAAAGCGAGGAATGTTTCGGACCGCAGCGGATCCACCTGCGGCCCGGGGGTGCGCCGAGCGAACAGGGGGCGTTCTACGGCCGCCACTGCCACCGCGCCCGCTACGTTTCCAGCCGCATCGTCGCTTTTGCCGGTGAAAGCCGCAAAAATGGATGAGGATAACCCAGTTGGCTTAATGCCCAGCCCAGCGGCCGGGCGGCGCGAACGTCACAAAGGCGTCGTTCCGCCACCTCTTTCATTTTTCACTGTCGTCTGGGCGCTAGTTCGCACACAGTCGGCCACTGCTGATTTTTCAAAAGCAGCGCACAAAAGCCCGTGCGGCGTCCCCCTCCCCATTTTTTCTATTCGCTCGCCCTGTATCTTGAGGAGGAAAATTAATTTATGACTGATGCCCCGCCGAGCTCCTTTATCTCTTGCTACTTGGCGGCGCACCGCGTCAGGCGCAGCGGGGGGGCTGGAAAAGGGAGGGGGGAAG
>NW_026267178.1:705015-705650 GCF_000697945.3 Frankliniella occidentalis
AAAAAATAGATTTTTTTTTTCATCGAAAGAAACAAAGTCTGACCCTAAGACCTTTAAATATCTAAAAAGTGATTTTTAAGTGCCAGTCTACCCACGGGGCCACGATATGTCAGGCCGCAATCAGATGGCAGCGGCGGCGGGGCTCGGCCTGACATTTCAGCGACCGACCGACAGCGCCGGCACCGCCCGGCCGGGGCGGGATTGATTGCCGCGACGCCACGCCGCGCCACGCCTCGGCGAGTCATCAGCCCCGGGGATCTGCGGCAGTAAACAGCGCGCTGTAGCGGGGGCGGCCGGGGCGGCCAGGGGGGCGGCGCGGGGTTAACGTATGGGTCGCTTTGAGGTCCGCCCGGGTCCAGATGGCGCCCAGCAGATGGCGCACAGATAGCACGGGGTCAGCGCGTCCGGGCCCCGAAGTAAGGATTCCACCGACTCGCCAAAAAACCGGTCGGCGCGTTTACCTCGGTTCACTGGCCGGGCGGCCGCGGAGCCTCGTCGGGGTCCTCGGGCTTGGCGGAGAGCCGCCTGGCGCCGTCCGTCTGCATGACCCTGGGCGCGGACTTGCGCTCGGCCACCAGGCTGCCGCTGCTCCGGCAGGCGGGGGAGCCCGCGCCGCTCAGCCCCGCCGCCCCCGC
>NW_026267178.1:708605-710011 GCF_000697945.3 Frankliniella occidentalis
GGGCAGGGGGGCAGGGGGCGCTTACCCCACGGGGCCGAGGAGGCGTGTTCAGAAAATTTGAAACGCAACCTTGTCCCGGGGGGAACAATGGGTCACCCAGCCCAGCAAGAGAGATAGAGAAAGAGAGAGTGGGGAGTGAATGTGGGGGAGGGAGGAAACGAGAGTGAGAGAGCAGCCGCTGTTGCTTTGATATCGTGGAGAGATATATACGACCAGGCACACAATACCAGTTCTTGGATATGAAACGAAAAAAGAGAATGGCGGTGGCGGTGGTGGGAAAGGGACACGGGACGGGGAGGGGAGGGGCGACCCTTTGTGTGCCTCACCTCCCAAACGTCCCTTTGCCTTTTTCACAAATAACTCATCGCGCAGCGAAAGGGAGCGGAGAAAGGGATTGGGCGGGGGACTGGAGGGGGAGAGGCATCTGCCGGGGACGGCTAGTCATGAGCAAACAGCCCAAAGTTATCGCACCGTGAGGTGCGGCGAATTCTCCGTTTTGGGAAGTAGTACTCCTCTTCGAGCTAGCTGTTGGCCAACGGCCACCCCGTGAACAAGTGTTCGGCTCAGCTAGGAGCTTACTCGTGAGCAAGCCCTTCCGACCCCGTCCTCCACTAGATAGGGTACTACCCTTACCACCTCGACTTTGTCTAGCACTGAAAGACACACACGTATGCAGGAAGGAAAAGGGGGATGCTCTTGAGGCCTCAAACCCCCAACAGATAAAGCGTGGGGGCCACCACTCGCGTAATCCTGTGTACAGATGGAAGTGTAATCCCTATGTAATCCGTGTAATACTTAACGAAATTTTGAAAAATTTCAATTAAATATCCAAATTTAATGGTTTTAGCTCAAGAAATTCAACAAATTTCATGTGTAATTTCTCGAAATTTTCGTGTAATCCCTGTAATCACGCAATCCTGTGTACACCCTGAATCGAAGTGGTGGCCCCCTCGAGATAAAGTCTGTCGATGTGGCCATCAATAACTGGCAGAGCAGTTACAAAACTGTACATTGAACACTCCGTACACTCTCCTGGTCGCCCATTCCACGAGGAAGCCGACAATCAAAGTTGCCCCAAAATAGCATGCGACAAATAAAAATAAAAATCGTTTTAATTAAATAGGAATATCCTGGGAAATATAACACAAACCACATAACAGCGGGCCATTTCTCCCTCTGACCTACATGGGATCCCTGACCGCGTGTGGGTGTGCCATAACCCGGTCTGTTTGTTTGCGCAGCGAGGCCGTCGAGCGCGCGCGAGGCCTACCAGGTCTGCCTCCCCGCCTCCCCCGCCTGCCTAGCAATCAGCCGAAACGCATCGCACCGACAAGTCATTCGGGCGCAGCGGAGCGCGCCTCAAGGTCAACAATGTCCGACTCATTGGAGGCGGGCCGGGGGCGGGC
>NW_026267178.1:715581-716872 GCF_000697945.3 Frankliniella occidentalis
CGAAACAATGCAAGACTGGAATTGAAATCCGAGCAAACAGGGCTCCACGCCGCACCTCACAACGGACGCGCTTGTTTGCACAGGCACCCCCCCCCACACACACTTCTCCACGCCGCGCCACGCCACGCTGTGGTCCCAGGTCTAGCGCCGAGGCGAAGCGCAGGGTGAGAGCGGAGCGTAGCGCCTGGCACCATCGGGTAGCAACCCGCGCGCAGCCGTGCGTGGCGGGATTGCCTAACCGCCCACCAGCAGGCGCTAGCCAGAGCAGACCCAACAACTCCGCCAAAAACAACTTATTTTCCTCCAAAAAGGGAAAACATATTTGTACAATATCGTTAAAATCCAATTTTCTATACACAATAAAAAAGAGAATTTTTAAAACCTACAGCAGCGAACCTAGTTTAATTTGGGCGGGTTTTATGCACGGTGCACGCAAATGCCAAGTAGTGCCTCATCGTTTTTATGCCCTCGCCTATCTGGATTCCGACTCAGATTCATTGGACCGGGGCCGGACTCCCGCGGACTGCTCCCCGCCATTCCACCCAGCTGCGGCAAGGAGCAATCGCCCTCTCGCCCGTGCGTCCGGAGGGCCCGGGCCTCCATTGTGCCCGTCCGCACCAGTAGTTGATCACCTCCCCTTGTATACCTACTTGCGTGGGAGGCCCAACAAAAGGAACAAAGGCCGTCCGTCCGTGCCGTCGTGGCCAGCCCAAGGTGCGCAGCTCGGCCACAACACAAGCCATGCATGGCGTCGAGAGTACTCTAGTACTTACCATTTTCACAGCTCTCGTTTTCGTTATGATTTTTTTTCAATCCTTGGCTCTCATCGAGTTTTCCGTTTCAAGAAAGATTTCCGGTTTTCGTTCTTCTAGTATTTCTTAAGATTTACTCGATTTTAACGTCAAATATCACACATTAACACTGTGAAAAACGGTAGGAAGGTTTACAGGAAAATTTCCCTTGACGCAATTTGTAAAATTATAATTTGTAATCGTAAAATTAGATCCCGTCCGCATCGACTTAAAATCCATTGGTGAGTAAAAAATGTGCTTTTGTAAATTTACAACTTGAATTATCATTCAAGTTCACAAAAGTTTTGTAAATTTACGACGATATTTTGCACAGTGAAATTTTGGGTTCACAACACTCTAAAAAAAATTACAGATTTTTGTATCAAATTTGATACAGTTTTCTGTATTCGGGCACTGTGATACAGAAATTCGTAATGATGATACAGAATCTTGTAATATTCTTTTAAAATTTGTAAACAATACAAAATTCTACATTTATT
>NW_026267178.1:722952-727008 GCF_000697945.3 Frankliniella occidentalis
GGGTGAGGCCGGGAGGGTGCGGCGGCTGAATGGTCCAGGGCGGGGCGGGGAGCGCCGCGAGTGCGACAGAGACAGCACGAGGATATAACGGTGATGTATGCCGTGGGCCCGGCCCAAGCCAGCCGGGCGGGCGGGCGGGCGGCCTCGGCGGGGTGTCCCTGACAGCCCCGGGCGGCGCAGGGCGGGGAGGGTGTCATCAGTACACTGCCACCGATAAATTTCCATTTAACTCCTCGCGCAGCACCCAGTGTGCAAACGCGGCATGAGCAGTGAGGGTGGTCTCTAAAATATTGAACTGGCCGCCGAAATTAAGGTCAACGAATGTGTTTGGACTATATAGCTCGAGCAAACGGTGTGGGATGGCAGGCTGGGGGGTGGGGGATTAGAGGGTATAGGGGCCGCGAGTTGACTCAGGTCGAGCGGGGAGGGGTCTGAGCGATAGCCCGTCCCGTCCACAACCTCAAAATCCAAAGGGCGAAATCAACTTCCCCTCACCATAGAAAGGCCCCGAGCCCCAGTGCATTCCCATAGTGGCACGCAGATATCCGAAAATCACTAGCTATTCTGACTGCGTCTTCCGGGGCGGACCGCTGCCAAATCACAACGCGTGTAGATGGGCGTGGCAGAGGGGAGGGGATGCGTGGGAGGAGGGGAGGGGACAATTGAATGTTGACAAACTGTGCCTTGCATCGCGCCTGCTAAAGTGTCCCGGAGGGACCGCATTATTTTCGAGCTACGCGGCGTGGCGCGGGGTAGCGGCGGCGCACGAGGGATGATCGCGGCGGAGCGGGGCGAGGAGGGTGCACCCACCACGGGGTGGAGGTCGGCAGAGGGCCGGGGCCCTAAGGTGCGGGTGGGTGCTCATCCGCTCGCTGGGGCGGGTCGTACCGAAAGGCGCACACGGCAAAAAATGGCGATTTGGAAATAGTGACACATCTTTGGAAATTGGCGTTGGTCACTTTTGGAAGCAGCAGGGAAATGTTTCAGATTCAAAACGTCATTAATAATAAAATTATTAATTAAAAATACCAAGTAAAACTCCGACTAGTCACTTCATTTTGAAACAAAGTAACCAACTCACGAATGGTTTCCAATTTCATATACTAATAATACGCAAACGGATTCGTGAATTAGAATGAACGTTATTTCGGGGCCGTCAACCCTCGGCTCCGCAAACAGCGACCAATCACACTGTCAGCCCCACCACAGCATAGCCACGGCGGACAGCAGTGCGTGGCTGCTCGCCCCGTCAAAGTGTCCGAGAGCTTTGGGCGGCGACGGCGAGGATACCAAGAATGCATTACATGGCCGTCCGCCCGTCCACGCCCCTGTCCGTCCGTCTGTCAGCCCGTCTGCGTCCCCTCTGCTCTCATGCCCGCGGCCGACCCCTCGCGGTCGGACTGGGCTCCGCCGAGCTCAGCAGGGCTAGGACTGCTGGGGGGCGCGAGCCCCAGATTTATCTCTAGATTTCATTTCCCCATGAATAATTGCCATCGCAGTTCCGATGCAGCTCTCTCACTTCGTAAATAGCTTATTTTTCCCTTCCCCCTGCTCGTTCAGTTCAGGCGCAGCACGGGGTAGAAATCGGGCCGCGCAACGCCGTGGCACTCCTCCGTGCAGTCGCTCTCACTCTCTCTGCCGCGCGTTCTTTTTCGCTTCCTTTTTTTTTTTCATTTTGTGCCGGAGGCCTGCGTGAAATGGATGATCCTGGTGGTAATTGACGTAATGGGCAGACCGACTGAAAAGCAGGAAAAAGCCCCCATCCCATCAGCACCACACACATACAAGTCCGCCGCCAACTTTACCCGCCGAACTGCGAGCAGGATCGAGGCAGCCAGCTTGTTACGGATTGATAAGGGCGTACGGCTTGCAGTGGTGGGCATGGCGACCAGTAGGGAGCACGGGCTCCGGCAGGCTGCTGCTCCAGCAGAGAGGCTGCTGCTCCAACAGAGGCTGCTCCACTAGTGGCCGCTCTAGGAGAGGCTGCCGCAACAGAGGCTGTCCTAACAGTAGGCAGCTCCAGCAGAGGCTCGGCAGAGCGGCGCGGCACGCCCCTCAAAGCACAGAGGCCGGCGACATTCTTCCGGCCCATACCGGACGATGTCCCCACAGAGCAGCGTGGCGGAGCGTGGCGGCCAGAGGGCCGCGGGCGCATTGCTCCGCTACACTGCGAGCAGCACGTGATCGACGGAGGGCACCCCGAACCCGGCGCGGCGGCGCGCAGGCCAGCAAGCCCCTGGCGGGGTAGGCCGACCGGCCGAGCACCACCGTCCAGCGGGTCGGCCTACCCCGCCAGGCTGGACCAGAGGAACCCGTTTTACCAACAGCGGCGGGCTGCGCGCGGGAGGGGCCGCGCTTATGGTGAAAAGAGCCGCGGGCGAGGGGCGCGGGGCGAGGGCAGAGGGAGAAGGGTCCGCTGGGGCGGGGATTTGTGTAGCTTTGTGTCTCATTCGCAGTCGGCCCCGCTCCGCCCCTCGGAATGCCTTGCCGAGCCACACGGCGGGACTCGAGTTTTGTATGCGGGAAAGTTGTCGGCGCCGCCTCGCCTGGCGCCGCCACGAGAAAACACGCGTCGGAAAGGTGTGATTTTGCGGCGTTTTGCCACACCTGCCTCGCTCCCCGCTGCTGGCGGGGCGCGCGAGCACGGCGCGAGCACGGGGAGATCTTGTTTATTCGCGAGACGCGCGATCGGATCGTGTGACAGGTGCAGGCTCGGCGCAAAGAGACAAGGATTCAATAGAGGGTGCCGGGAGTGCAGCCCCGCGCGGGCCGGGGAGGAGCGCCAGTGCATCGGGACGTCCTTGTCATCCCCCAGCGCGACGGCCGTCTCCGAACGGGATAGCACCCCGCGCAAGAACGCCTCGGCCGCTTTGATCGCCTCGGACGCAGCCTCCACCGCGCGGGTGATGGACTGCTGTCAGGCCAACGCCACACACTCTGGCGCGGATATTGCTCTCCGGTCAGAGATAGGAAAAAAAACTGAATCGGAAGTCCGACAAATAAACGTCCAGGATGACGCTTGGCGAAAACGCCTTGGGTGGGAGCCAGCACCAGACGACGAGGGAAAAGGGGGGGGGGGGGGGGAGACGAAGGGGGGGAGGGAGAGCGTTGAACCTACGCGCCGATGATCCCGCCGCCCAACGGAGCGACCAGACCTACATGACATGACGGGATATATGCTTTAAGCGACACTCGGCGGTGCCAAAATACGATACGGCAGGAATCGCTACTGCTAAAAATTAAAAAGTTGCGCACAGTTTTCGCTTCCTACTTTCCCCCTACTTAAGCCTCTGAAGCCTCCTCTTCGCCCGACCCGACGACAGCAGCCGGTATTCACTGAGGGGCGCGCGTGTCGCGTCATCTCAACCCCTCCGCTCCGCTCGGCTCCGGCCGGGAAATAAAACGGGACGAAATGTGGTGAAGGCGGCGGCGGGTCGCTTCCAAACTACACGGGGCACATGTGGGCAGGGAGGGGCGAGTCCTTGCGGCCGACAGGTTCGATATCGCGGCGGTGACACAGTGCGGGGGGGTGCGGAATCCAAACTTGAAAATGATTACACACACACGCACGCAGAGTGGGGCGGAGGGGCGGCGTGCTCACTCTACACACACACATACAGCGCCGGCAGGCAACAAACCCGGCCGGAGCGTTGCCGCTAAAACCACCGACAGAATGCGGTATACAGAGTGTACCAACCGCCCCGAGCCAACATTCACTTGTCACGCCGTTCGAGTTGGAAATCACGTTCCGGCAAATAACAGCGTGAGTCCGCCTTGGTTTAGCTTGTGAAAGCAATGTGTCTGTGTGTTTGAGGGTGTGTGTGTGTGTGTGTGTGTGTGTGTGTGTGTGTGTGTGTGTGTGTGTGTGTGTGTTGTGGAAAAGGGGGTGGTGCTATATAACTGGGTGTATGTGTGAGTGTATGTGCGACTGCACTGTAAATTGCTTACGAACTATAGGTTCGTAATGCAAACCAAAACGTTCGTAGCTTACGAAGGATTTTGGAGCGTTGTATTACGAACTAATTGTTCGTAAGCTTACGAACAAATAGTTCGTAA
>NW_026267178.1:727058-731187 GCF_000697945.3 Frankliniella occidentalis
TATATCCAAAAGAATACAATTTTTTGTATCATGGATGCTGAAAAAACTGCACATCCAAATTACAAATTTTTGTATTAATTTTTTTTAGAGTGAAGGATTCGTTTCGGAGGAAGAACAAAATTTGATTCGACATTGACGCGTTAAATTTAAAACGCACACACAAAAAGAAGAGGAAATTAGGGCGTTGGTATTCTCTTCTTTTTTTACAACTTCCTTTTAAAATTTGAGTGTTCGTTGAAGTGTACATGCGACTATAGAAGGGTGCGAAACCGAGTAAACCAGACGAAACACAATAAGAGAAAGTTTCGTTTAGGCGCCTACCTTGCCTTGCCGTGCAGCACGCTTTCACTGAGCGGCCGTGGGGGAGGGGCGAAACGAAGACCAACCCGCGGTGGCAGCGAGAGAGAAGGGACTACCGGCGCGCGAACATTTCAACAGAATTATGAGCAATTAATTACAACGGTTGGGCCTTGCTGAGGTGTGCGCTGCGCGCCGCCCGGCCCGGGGCCCGCCCATGGCAGAGACACGGTCCAGTGGAGGACCCTCATACATCTCCCTTACAGAAGCGCGAGGATGAACGAGAGGAAGGAAGCAGAAAGGGGGGAGGGGAGAGAGAGGGGCGCAGCCGCACCTGCCGGACCGAGATCATCGCGACCCAAGTGGGCTGTAGTTCTAGGTGGGAAATGGGCGTGCCCAGGAAGGGGAGCAGAAGGGGAGGGAAAGGAGAGGCACCAAACCACTAACGGCAAGACGGCGGAGCAGAATACGTGTAATCATTACAGTCGGGCTGTCCGGGAGGGGCGCGGGGAGGGGCGGGAAAGGGGCCCACTCAGGGATTACGCACCTGACGCATCTGGTGGTGTGGGGCTGGCGAAGGGAAGGGGGACCTCGAGCGGAACGAGGCGAACAGATCGTATCGGATTGCGCGACGCGTCATTAACCCCATGACGATCAACAACGCCTCGTCATCACCCCGGCGGTACGGCCACTTGCGTCCGCGGAGCGCCTTCGCGAGTAGAGGGGGATTTGGAGGGGGGGGGCGCACTGGAGAATTGTCACGGCATCCTGTTCTTAATACGCTTTCCGCCAGTCTTGCAAGGACGGCCACCACCACCACCCTTAGACTATTAACGCGGAACGAAATTTCAATCAAAACGCGCGCGGCTGGAGCGATCGATATGGTGAAATACGATCGCGCGCCTGCCGCCGGCACCCTCCGCCCGCGCCGTGTCGAGGACCTCGATCAGTGGCAAAGGGGGAGCGTTCCGCGCCGTTGTTATAAATTGGCTCCGCTGCACGTAAGTGCCCTGCTGCCTGCGAAACGAGTGAGCGAGACAGGTGAGGACGCCTGACACGACACAGAGCCGCAGTGCTCCGTCTCCACGTTTCTCTCTCTCTCTTCCGCCCCTCCCTCACCAACTAATTAATCTCGTGGCAAGGCCCGAGCAATATGTCGCGCGGCTTTATTTATTTGCCGGGGCACACAATGCGGCTCCAGGCCGCTCCAGAAGGGGCTCCAGGAAATATACGCGCCAGAGGGAGCGCGTCGGACAGTCCGGGCTGGGCGGAGAGGCGGCGCTGCACTATTGCCGCCCGATTGCTTTTTATCAGCGGGGCGAGTGACCCGTCCGGCAAGCGGACTAGAGAGAGAGAGAGAGAGAGAGAGAGAGAGAGAGAGAGAGAGCTGGACAAAGTACCGTCACCATCCTCCTTTGCACATTTGCTAGGAGTCACGAGAAGATCAGCAAGTCGTTTGAACAGCAAAGTTGTAGGGCAGACCACATTTCGCGTAACAGGCTTCGCGATATCGCACAAAACGTCGCCCCACTGCGAAGCACCTCGAGAACGCGGCGCTGCTGCCACCTCTAGACGAGTTAGGTAGATACGGCCCCCAAATTTGACATCCCACACACAGCTACAGCCAGGGACAAATTCCGACCAATCCCTTGCATAGGATCAAGATAATACTCAAAAACCAGCAAATTATTCTAAAACCACAGTTCAAATTTTGTTGGTCATTTTAGACCGACGGAAACAAGCGTACGTGAACAGCGCTAGTTACAATTTAAAATTTTAGGTTAAATGTAATGTGCAGTCTAAAAAGTAAATAAAGTAGAGACGTGTTTGTGTTTGCCACCGACAGCGCTAGGTGGAAACAAAAACTAGACCGAGAGTGTGCTGGCTGGTGAGGCGCGCGGGCAACTCCGCGGGGACAAGAAATAGAGGCCGAAAAGAAAGTTGAATAGAGACCCACTTTCGTGCGTCGCCGCCTCGGTTCGCCCGCCAATAGTCGAGCACGTGGCAGGGGCAGGGCGGATGTATGGTTGAACAAGAAAAACAGTCACACACCTACCACACGCGCGCGGCCCACGCACACGGTTACGAGAGACGAGACGGCGACACGACTCGCGACACTCGATCGAAAGGCTTTGAAGTCGCTCCGTGTCGTTATACGTGAACCAAAGGCGCCCCCCAATAACGACACAGCCAGGCTCGTCTGCCAAGACGAGCAGAGCAGACGAAAAATTGCGTTGTTTGTTCGTTTCTGCCGGTGCCGGCAACGCAGGTCTGCTGCTGCTGCGCGCACCGGAGCAGAACGGACAGCGCGCCGACAAGTGCAGCACCAGGCCGTCTGGTCCAGGCGCGCAAACAGAGCGGGCGGACGGGTTGCGGGGCGGGCAGCAGCGCCTGACGGCCTGCATCATGTTCACCGTCCCGGCGGCCGCGAGTGTCAGTCACGAGGGAGGGGGAGGGGGAGGTGCGGAGGCCACCACGCCAGTACCAGTCGCCCTCTCCCCCGACGAGGCCCTTGCTCCTCGCCGCAGCAGCTGCAGAAAATGGCCATTGTAAGGTCCTCGACTCTTGACCGTAACGAAACGGGCCGGAGTGCGCATGAGACCGGGAGGAGGTTCCGTCCTCGTGTGTCCTGGCAGCCGGAGGAGGGTCCCGGAGAGGGTCCCGAAAGGTCGCCGCTAAGCCTCGCGCTCTGGGGCCCCACCCCCTGCCTGCGCACAATGTGCACAATTATTCTTTAATGCTAGCAAACTTGACGAAGCGGCGGGGAGGCGAGAGGCAGCGTGAGGGCAGAGAGGACACTTCTAGCCCTCCGCCCCCCACCACCCCAACGCACCGAGCAGCGTGCAAACTGCCCTATTGGGTACCGCTTGCACGGGTCTAATGGCGAGGAAGGGGGCAAACGAATCGAAAGGGCCACGCGACGTCGCGGGGCCGCGCGGCGGACAGAGAGAGATAGAGCGAGGGGCGCACGTCGTCACAGCAATAACAGCAACACATGTAATGGCCTTTTCGGCCCTTCGCTCTTGAATTCCGATACTATTAATCTCCTCTCGTGGTAAAGAAGGGACGAATAATGGATGTACCGAGGCGGCACCGAGCTGGGGGAGCGGAAGGAAGTATGACTGTGCCGGCCGGGAGGGGAGGGAGGAAGGGCGGAGAGGGGCAGGGGGAGGTGGGGAGGAGGCAAGAGTGAGGGGAGCAGGAGGGATGCAGTAGAGGGGCAGAGGGGAGGCAGAGGAAGGGCCCTCCCCTACGCCCCTCGCGCTTGTGCAATCACGGGCAGCCAGTCAAGTGCATGCAAGATGTGTCATTACCATGGGCGCCATTACCGATGGGGTAGGTGGAGGGTGGGGGCCCCCGCCGGGGCGCATCGCACACCGCACCCGATCACGACGGCCGAGGATTATTTCTAGATTATATTTTTTTCCTTTTTTCTGAGCGAGACTTTTGCGAGAATTAATTTGCCCCGCTTGCCTTGCACACGGTCCGCAGGACTGAGAGGGCGGGGCGAGCAGCGGGGACTGGCCGAGAGTCGCTTCTCGTTTAAACACGGCCCGAGCGAGGAGAAATCGTCGCTCTCCCTTAATATTTTTTTTGCCTTCTTGTTCTCCTTTTTCTTTAGGAGAGGGCGAGACGTCGACGTCGGGGTGAAGACCCCTCCTCAGGGGTGCTCAATCACACGTTCAAGTCGCCCCAGCAAAGTAGCGTGATTCCGGGCGGTGCTGCTGGTGCAGTCGCCCAGCAGGCAGGCAGGTCCGGGCCGTGGACTCATTGCGCACTGAGACACAGGGAGGGGGTGTGCTGCAGGTGGACGGGTTGCGGGGGCTCGGAG
>NW_026267178.1:735297-736757 GCF_000697945.3 Frankliniella occidentalis
TTTCTTTGCAATACAAAGAACGAAAATTGTTCGTAACGTTGCAAAGTATTTAGTTCGTAAGCTTTTCACAGTGTGCGGATGTGCTTCGTCCCAAAGCCACACTGGGTTGCGGTTCGGGAGTCCGACTTCTAATTCCCTGGCAGTGGCGGGTGTAACACACAAGGGTACGGCTTGCGGCGGAGAAGGGGGACAAGCAAGGGAAGGCGAGTGGCCAAGGACGCCAAACGCCACGAAGGGCGGCGGCGTAGATAACGCTGATCTCGTCAGGCTTTGGCTCTTATTTTCCCGGCAAAAGCTTTCAGTTTACTTTTTTCAAATCAAAGAGTAGAAAATTACGGACACAATTGTTGATATTTGCACAGATAACTTACAAAAATTCACGTATTTAAAATAAAACTGGAGCAGGTCCAGCCAGCAGCCAACGCGCGCCCGGCACTGTAACCACTCAGCCAATCAATTCGAGCAGCAGGGCGACACTCGGGTCGATTATCCTCCCCGGCTAACATCCCCTAGGCGAGATGCCTGCTGCTGTCTCTTTCCCTTTTTCCTTCCCAAGAGGCACAAAGGACGGGCTGGGCCCACCCGAACAGCCGACTAACTTTTGTCACTTCCTCCTCTCCCTCTCTCCCTTGCATTCCTCCGCTCCTTTGTCACTTCCTTCCTGCCCCGTGCGGCCCGCTGCCTTCCTCCCCACAGCGCCCCGCGCCGCACACGCGACTCGCGACCCGCTTAATTGGAAATGCTTGTCGTCCGCGCGGGCAAAGAGGGGGGGGGGGGCGGAGATGCGATTCAAATGAAATGAGTGAACGCCGAGGTACTCGACGGCCTGGGGAAGAAAACTGTATTCGAGATACTCGACGGCCTGGGGAGGCAAACTGTGTTCGAGATACTCGACGGCCAGGGGAAGCAAACTGTAGTCGAAATACTCGTCGGCCGGGGTGAAGCAAACGGTGAGGCTGCCGCCAAGCCTTCATCCTTACCTCTCAGGCAACAAGACCCACGCCACGGCCGCGACCGAAATATAATTCAATTTGGTCGACGGGCAAATGGGCGGGGCCTGTGCATCTCTTGTTAGACGGTAAACCTCGCTCCAGGGGCGGACTGTACATAACTACACAAGCCGAGAAAGCGAGAGGACGGGAGGGGAGGAGGGAGAGGGGAGGGGAGGGGTAGGCTCGGCCGGCCGGCGCTAACAGCGAGCTTTATGGCCACGTGCAGAACGGCCCCAAGTGGGGACTGTCCCTCCGGCCCTTCCCTCCCTCCCCGACGCCGCCCCAACCCGAACCACTTCGAGTTGCACGGGGTGGACGACGCCGACGATCCAGCCAGAGAGATACACGCCCGGCAAAACTTCACGGCCCCGAGATAAGACTACCCCAATACGTCCGCCCGGCGCGCGGAAACAAAATTTCCAGTGGTAATAATACTTGTGCGAGTCGTTTCGTCCGAGTGGGCAGCGT
>NW_026267178.1:739397-744196 GCF_000697945.3 Frankliniella occidentalis
TTGTTCAGCACGCGTCGCTCCTCGAAATTTGGCACTTCCCCGCCATTCATTTCGACGAAGCGCGCGGAGCCGTGATCTCGCCACTGAGTCCCAAATACCAATTCATGCGGAGAGTACCCCGTAACGTCGTGCCTAGCAGAGTTAACCGCCATCGCGATGTAGTGCAAGTTCTTATCCCAGTTACGGTGGTTGTCTCGCACATACGAGGCAATCATGGTCTTAAGGACGCGGTTGACGCGCTCCGTAGGGTTAGCCTGAGGGTGGTAAGCGTAGCTGAAAACTCGTTTCACCCCGTACTTTGTGCACAGCGCGTCGACCTCGGCGCTCTTGTAGTTAGCACCGTTGTCCGTGAGCAAGGTGCCCGGGACCGCAAACTTCAGAAAAACGTCCTCCTCTAGATGACGCACTACATTACAGGCCTTCATATTACGCAAGGGGCGTAACCAGACGTACTTGGAAAACAAGCAGGTGGTCACAATGAGGTACGTATAGCCAGAATATGACCTTGGAAAAGGTCCCATCAGATCACTGGATACAAACTGAAAAGGGGCGTCGACAACGCGCTCCTTACCCATCATGCCCACCGGCTTCGCCTGCGGCACCTTGTACTGAATACAAGTACCGCAGGAAACCACGTACGCCTGGACGTCCTTACGCATTTTAGGCCAGTAATACTGGTCCCTGAGATAATTTAAGGTCTTATTGATGCCGCGATGCCCAGACAGGGGTCTATCATGGCACTCAAAAAGTACCTTCTCACGCAACTCTTTCGGTATAACGCGCCTCCATTCCGAAGGGCGTAACCCTGTGCTGACCAACTTAAAGATTTGTTCACCTTCCACCTTCCACGAAGGGAACGAATCCGGGTCTGCCTCTATCCGAGATTTCTGTTTGATATACCATTTGTCCTCAGCCGGCCCCTCGACAGATATTAGGTCGACGGTCTCCCCCTCATATGGTAGAGGACTCCGGGAGAGGGCATCAGGGGCCTCGTGCTCCTTGCCCTTCCGGTGGACAATGGTATAGTCAAATTGCTGGAGTCTAACCGCCCAGCGTCCCAGCCTGCCACAAGGGTCTTTAAGGTTATTTAACCAGGTGAGCGACGCATGGTCGGTTATGACTCGAAACTTGTAGCCCTCTAGATAGCATCTTAGCTTCTCTATCGCCCACAGCACAGCGAGACACTCCAGTTCAGTGGGGAAATACTTTCGTTCGGCAGCCGTCAGGGACCTACTTGCGTAAGCAATAGGCTTCCCATCCTGTGATAGCACGGCGCCTATACCCACTCCACTGGCGTCACAGTACAGGTCGAACTCTTTTGAGAAGTCAGGGCACGACAATATAGGTGCGGACATGAGCTTCTCCTTTATAGAAAGGAAAGCATCCTCACAGTCCTGCGACCACACATATTCGGCTTGCTTTTTTGTCAGAGCATGCAAAGGGCCCATGAGCGAAGCAAAGTTTGGGACGAAGCGACGGTACCAAGACGCCATGCCAATGAAACGTTTAATTTCCTTAGCATTAGTAGGTCGAGCGTACTCCGCTATCGCCCTCACTTTTTCCGGGTCTACGTGCAAACCATCCTCGTTTACCACGTAGCCCAGGTACTTCAACTCACTGCGGCAAAACACACTCTTTTCGAAATTTATAGTAAGATCAGCTTTCTCTAAGCGGTCTAACACTTTCGACAACAATTCAGTGTGCTGCGAGAAGGTTTGACTCACTATAATAATATCATCCAGGTAGACGAAGACGTAAGGTTTCAGATCCTCACCAAGAACTTGGTCTATAAATCTTTGCCAGGTTGCCGCAGAAGTGTGCAAACCCTGAGGCATCCTTCGAAACTGAAATAGTCCTCTTCCTGGAATGATAAAAGCTGTCTTCTCTTTGCTACTCTCTTCGAGAGGAATTTGAAAGTAAGCCGACTTTAAATCTATGGACGAAATGTACTTTGCGTCTCTTAGCTGATCCAGGATGTCGTTCACCTTGGGCAGCGGATATGAGTCTGCCGTGGTTACTTTATTCACCGACCGCAGATCCACCACCCAGCGGTAAGATCCATCGGATTTCTTCACTAAAAGAACCGCGGACGCCCAGGGGCTGCTAGATGGTTCCACAACCCCCATGGCGAGCCATTCGTCCAACCCTTTATGCAGGACGTCAAGGAGCTTGGGAGAGTACGAATAGTACCGCTGCCGAATCGGCTTAGCATCGCCAGTGTCGATTCGGTGCTCGAGGAGTTTGGTACAGCCCAAACCCCCTCTCCCAAGTGTCGTCCGATAACGAGCGACTACATTGTCTAACAGAGCCCTCTCCTCGACTGTGAGCTTATCCTTTGGGACGATAACCTCGTTAATCTCCGGGAGATTGGCCTCTGCTAAAACACATGTGCCTTTCACAACGTCTGGAAGTAATCCAAACCTCCTCCAAAAATCAAGACCAAGGATTACTTCCTGTTTAAGGCCAGGGACAACTAGGAAAGAGCACACTTTCATTTTACCGTCAAGTACGACCGGAGCATCTAGCCTACCAAGCACAGGACATGTCTGCCCGTTAGCCACCTTAACATTTTTTGTACTAGACTCCATCAACTTGACGTCCGAACGCTGCAAGCGCTCCCAGCTGTCCCCACCTATGATTGAAATTTTGTTAAAAGATGTGAGTTTATCCCAGGCCTTACCACCGATTGTGGACACTGTCGCCCCCGAATCGAGAAGGCCAAAGAATCTAACTCCATAAATATCGACGAGCACATAAAGACGCCCGTCGTCCAGGACCTCTACGTCCACTACCTCTGTTTCAGGATGAAGGACCTTCCTATATCGCAGTGAACGAGCCCGGCCCTTCCCGGCACGCCCCCTTACGCTTCCCCCGTCTGCTTACAACGGGGACAGTTCCGCACGGACACATCCTTATGCCCGCACTTGAAGCAGAACATCTTCTTCCTCTCCTTCTTGCAGTCGGAATGGCGATGACCCGTCTCGGCGCAGTTCCAACAGGTCAACTTCGGTCTCTCAGAACGCTCAGGTTTCTCTGTCCTACGCTCCTCCTCCCCCTCAGTCTCCACCTCATGCACTAGAGGCTTCGAACGAGGACGAGGGGACTTAGCGGCAAACTCGGGCTCCATTTTACGGACACGAGACTTTCCCTCGTACACGTCCACCCGATGCCTGCTAGCCTCCAACTCCTTACCAAGTTTCTTTAAATGCTCAAAAGACTTTATGCCTACAAGGGACAAATGTTCGGTGTAATAGGGTGCAAGATTTTTAATGGTCATGGAGAGTTTCCAATTATCCTGCTGCTGATACTCCTCTTCGAGTCCTGATCCCAAACGATCGAACAAGGAACGCATGTTAGCAACATAAATGCCCATACTCTCATCCGGACCTTGCTTGCGAGCCCTTATCTCTTCCATCAGATTGTCATAATAATTCAAAGGGAGAAATTCTTTGCGTAAGGCAATTTTAAATTCTTCCCAACTATCGATGGTAGAGTACACCGAACGGAACCAATTTTTAGCATCACCGGTAAAGAACTCTGAGGCGGCAGCTACAAGGCAGTTGGGGTCAACCCGACGCCATTTGGCCTTTTCCTCAATGTCGGTGATGAAACTGCAAACACTGACTGTTTGGTCACCAGAGAAAGGCTGAACTCCCCATTTGGCAAGATCAGTAGGCACTTTCTTGGACAAACGCAAGTTTGACAGTTTCTTTACAACAGTAGAGTCTGAAGAGCTACCACTAGAGCTGGAAGTGCTTGAAGAGCGGGAGGTGGAACTAGACTGAGAAACCGAACGTTTGGACCTACGCTTGGACTTTTTACTCTTCTTGCTCTTCTTGGACTTCCTGCTTGCCTTTGGAGACTCCTTACGCCCTCCCCCCTCAGGCTTCCCCTTGACGCGCACCTGTGGGCCTTGAGGCGGCACCCAACCAGGCACAACAGAGACACTCTCTACTTCCGTAGCCGCATAAAGATTGGTATCTCCGTAAGAACGGAACTCAGCGACAAGGGTTTTAAGAAGCTTGGCAGACTTCTTCATTTCAACCCGCTCCTCGCCTTCCCACCGACCTAATTTCCCAGAGGTCATAAACCCCAAACGCCTATTGCAGTGCGAGGCTAACGCTCGCACACGAGGGGCGGTAGCAGGGTCGAACACGCCCGATTCCGGACGCACCATCTCGGTTAAAGACTCAACTTTAGAGTCGAACTGAATGAGGGCCTCGTCCATGGAGGTCCGAGGCAGGTCAGGGTCAAAGACCGCACCTTCCCTCTCCTGATCCATCAAAGATTTTAAAAGAGGACGTAGCTCGCTAACCGTCTTCCTCGCCTCATACAAATTTTGGCCTCTCAGACCAATCTCAAACAACAGCTCGTCCTTCAATAACCGTGAGACATCCATAGCGCTAACGATGAAAGTTCACTCACCAAAGAAGAAAGCCAAAACTGCAGCAGCAGCCGAAAATTAAAGTTGTAGTTTGAAGTAAATCCACACGACGGTCCACCACGCGTCGCCCCCAGCAGCAGAAAATAAAGGTAGCTTGAAGTGAAGTCTCTCTCCATCACTCGCCAGCCTCGTAACCTCGGAAAATTTAAATAAATATTAGCAAAAGATAAAACAAGTAGACAATAATCTCAATTTAATACTCTAAAGTATTAACAGTAATAATAATAAACTATATAGAAATAGAATAAATAGTAAATAGTAACAACACACAAAACAGGTTAGGATTCTAATGTAAGCAGCAAACAATCCAAACCTTCATTATTTGGGTGGACCAAGTCCAGCCCCTCACGACCAG
>NW_026267178.1:744246-745529 GCF_000697945.3 Frankliniella occidentalis
GGGGGGGGGGGGCCCCGTCGGGTTGTGGCCGGGCAGGGTGAGGCGTTTACAACTGACCACGTAAAACGGCTTTAAGTGCTATTGGTCGCTTGAGTTGATGGTGCCGCATCCTCCCCCAAGGCGCCCCGCCGACCGCCGCCCGGCAGCGGCCCAAACGCGCCCTTGCCGACGTTCGTTACACAGACTCCACGACGTCCAGCAGGCAGCAGCAGAGGAAGGCCTTGGCCCTCCTCACACCCCACCCCTCCCGACCCGACCGACGAGCGGGAAAGGATGGGGCGCTCGCGCAATGCGGCCCGTTCGGTCCACTCGACGTGCCGCTATGAGAAATTGCGGGGTGAAGGGGCGGGTGCATTACCTGGAGTGCACGGGCCGCCCGCCGCGCCACACACACACAGTGGGGCTCTCGGAATAATTCCCACATCAAGGTAATAATCTATAAAAGCGAGCTGGAGAGCGCAGCGTAGCGTGGCGTAGCGTAGCGTGGCGCAGAGCGATGGCCGGGCGTGCGGCAGACAATAAGGGGCTCGTCCATTAGCAAGTGCGGGGGGCTCCAAAGTGTAAGGCGGCCCCGGCGGCCCCCGCCACGCCCCGCCACGCCCCGCCCCGCCCCGCCACGTGCCACACCAGACTCTGCAGCGCCAAATTATGTGCGGGAGATCTTTATTCCTTCCCCAAAACTTTTGCGGTTCGCGCGCTCTGGCGTTGCTCCGCCGCAGTCGCGAGGTGAAACTGCAAGTGTATTTACCCGTGCGCCTGCTCTCGCTCTCTCTCTCTCTCTCTCTCTCGAGCGACGAGGACGACACCATGACCGCCCCGTAAAGCACGCGGCGCGGGCCGCTAAACTACTGCCGGTATCTCGAATGCAAATAGCCCCGGGACGCCCGCGCGAGGGACAGAGAGCGCGCGGCGTGACGGCGTGACCGGGCGCGGGCCCCGCGAGGGGTACATATTCCGCGCGTTTGGGAAGTTTAGAATCGCGCGGGATTCAACCCCCACCCACCCTCATCGCCCAAACACCAACCTAAGCCCCCACTCTTAATATGTGGCCAGGCTGTCAGGGCAAAGGCTTTCGAGAGAATTTCGCATGTGCGGATTAGTTGTTTTTTTCGCCCCGAAATTCCCCCTCCCACCCTTCACCCTTCCTCCCTCTCCCTTTATAAGTAAAGCACGGTTCGCGGCGGGCTTCGCGGCAGCTCGCCGGAACGGAGGGAGGAGGATGCCGTCAAGTGGCGTTCCCCGCCTTGCCCGGTCCCGCCCCGCCCCGCCCCGCCCCCAGCCCA
>NW_026267178.1:750779-751467 GCF_000697945.3 Frankliniella occidentalis
AAGGGTCGTGTGCGTACGTGCGTGTGTGTGTGTGCGAAGGGGTAGGGGCAAAAAGACTCGCCACTCGCGACGTCCGAAAGCGGAGAATAGCAACAAACACCGAGACGCATGCAGGAAGAAGAGGGGGGGCGGAGAGGGTTGGGATACCTCGGGTCGTTGAACGACGCGCGCCCAGCGAGTACGGACGAGGGGCGCATCTCCGCACTAAACGCCTGCTGGTCCCGTCCGGCACATCTCATCGCTCAGAGTGGACGCCGCCTGCCGGAGCATAACGCGTGTATAAAAGGGCGCGGGAAGGGGGGCGGATTCCCTCCAGCCCGACCGCTCCATTTGCCTTCGGAATTCGCATCCGTCCTCCGGCCAAACATGTTCTCGCTGACGGGAGCCGACATGGGCGTACCACGTGGCTCACTCCCGTCGGCAGCGATTGGCACACCTGCACACACACACACACACACACACACAGTTGACCACTCGTCTATGGAAATGAGGAAGCATTCCGGACCGATGCTCAGTTCGGTGAAAGGTTCGCCGTGTCCTCCCGAGGGGCAGATGGGGGGAGGGAGGGGAAGGGACAGAGAGGGAGAGGGAGGGAGAGGGACAGAGAGGGAGAGGGAGGGAGAGAGAGAGAGAGGGAGAGAGAGGGAGAGAGAGGAAATGAGTGAACGCCGAGGTACTCGACGGCCTG
>NW_026267178.1:756258-757188 GCF_000697945.3 Frankliniella occidentalis
GAGAGGGAGAGAGAGGGAGAGAGAGGGAGAGAGAGGGAAAGAGAGGGAGAGAGCGAGTGAAGGGGTCGGTCCATGTCGGCCGCGAGGCCGCGGTCAGCTAGTGAAAATGGTGAGCCTTTCCCAAAGAGAGGGGCCACGACTGCAATGAGCTCTGTGAGAGTGTGTGAGTGTGAGTGTATGTGTGTGGTTTGGGCTGGCAGGCGTGGACGGGGGGTTTCACCCGCCGGAAGTCAGCGCGGAGAGAGCTGGGCGGCGGGGGTGTGCGGGGGCTCGGACTTCCGTTTCGCTGGCAGACCGACCGAGCCCGCCAGTCCAGCCCCCACCCACACCGCCCTGACGGCCCTGCCCCGCCATCCGTGATGCTGTAGGGCCGTGATGGCATGGAAATAAAAGTACGCGCCGCGCGGCACTTTATTATTTGGGGCCGCATGCGAGTGGGAGGGGGAAAGAGGAAGAGAGAGGGAGCAGAGAAGAGAGAAAGTGAGAGGAAGAGAGGGGAGAGACGCATGTCCGTCCGTCTGTTCGAGCAGGCCGCCTGTCATGAGGTGAGCGGAACACAGAATGAAATGGCGAGTCCCATGAACGATCACCGCGCGGACATTCATCAAAGAGAGGAGGGCGGCACGGGCAGGCGTGCCCCAAACGGAACGGAACGGCCAAACAGCCAGCGCCACACCTCGGCCCCAAATATATAGCGCGGTAAGAACGAAAAAAAAGTTATGAGAGAATAGCGTCACCGAATCGGAAACTCTTCGGCGAGCGCTGGGAGGCCGACTACTACCCCCCGCCATGCAGCGGGGCCATATGTCACGCGCGCTGCATGCCGCCTGTCCGGACCGAGCGCGCCGGCCCCGGCCGGATGGCAGCCGGATGCAGAGGCCGAGCGTGTGCAGCCCGGCTCGTGCGGGGGCGGCCGGGGGCGGCCGGGGG
>NW_026267178.1:767198-771960 GCF_000697945.3 Frankliniella occidentalis
AGGGCCGTCTTCCAACTCAAAGGCGCAAAAAGCGATGAGTTACGCTTTAAAAGCCTACGGAAGATCGAATCTCCCAGAAGCACTGGTAAAGTCCGCTCCGGAACAGACATCACCAAATCAAAAACGAGGTAGATGAAAACACTACCACAGAAAAGTGCAACAGCCCAAAATCAAAACTGAAAGGAGCGCCGAGAAAGTTGCAAGACTAAATAAAACTACAGAAAAAGTTTAAACAAATCAAATCGGTCACTCCCGACGACCCACGAGAAACACAAGCAGCAAAAACAATTAAAATCTCTCACACTGTAACCTAATCTAAGTAGAGGCAAAATCTACCCTAAGCATACACGAACAAATGTAGAAACACATGACCAGCAGCAAGAATAGAAAAAAATATTAGTGAAAGCCGTGGTGCCCCACGTTGGGCGCCAAAAATGCAACGTTCACTTTTCAATAAGAGTGCTAGGCTACTAAGACAGCCGACAGCTCAGTCTTTCCCAAAAATATGGTAGAGTGGCGTGAGTACTTTGTTTATTTTTATAGGGCGCCAGAGGGTTAAACCTCACAAAATAGCATCACGATTAAAGCACATAATTTATTGATCAAAAAGACAAACAGAAACGTTGATAAAGTACAAGGCGATAAAATTTAGCTGCTGGTCATGAGGGGGAAAATAATGTTATTAAACATACACATCAAGTACTATTTCACTGAAACTCAGCTCCTAGAGCCAAAACATATCTAAAGATAGTACGCAGATATTTAGAGAGGCGAAGCCCCTGACATATAGGCTACCCACACTACATCTATTGCACGCGCCGGAAGGGTAGACCACCCAACCGACCCGCGGACGGCCCATTGATAAAAATTTAACAAGCGCCAAATTCCCATGGAACATATACACCCAAAGTGAAGCGGGGAGGGATAGGGAGCTAGCCGGGCACGCCGCGATCTACGACGTGCAAGGGCCTCGCTACACTCCCAGGCCCTCCCGCGCAACACGAGCAAAAGCAAAAGCGCAAGAGAAAAATATTACATCTAAATGGGACCGCCCGCGGAGCCAGGCCGCGATCAAAGATAAATCAAAATAGAGAAAATAGAGACTTTAAAGAAGTAGAAAAACCGAGATTACGAGGAGCTAGGCGAAGCTAGATAAACTAGAGCGTAAAGGGCCGACCGGGTGCGCCGCGATCTACGACGCACAAGGGCCTCGCCGACCCTACGCCTGATGTGACAGGAGTCATGATGTCACGGCCAACACGGGCACAAAACACTTACAAGCCGAGCGATGGAGAGAGGAGAATGAGAGCAGCCAGCCCAGCCCCGGCGGGGCGGGCGGTGTGAACGGCTACATCAGAATAATGCTGCTGGTGACGCCGCTGTGGACCGTCGGTGGAATAGGGGCGCCTAGCCCTCCATGGCAAACGCAAGGGCGCTACCGCGCATCACAGCCATGACGGCCGACATCTCACAAGAGAGTGTCACGAAAACAACAAAACACGCCGTCGAAGACGGTAGTCTATAAAGACCCTGGAATGAACAGTCACCGTTAGCACAGACATCACACGGCAAATTCGGATCGAGCTGCTGTTAAATCGTAACTCACCGAGCACCATGTGCCGGACAAGCACGGTTGGTCAAATAAACAGGTAGTGTCTTCCACGTGCACGGGTCTCGACCCAAACGCACACACCTCTCCCTCCGCTGACCGCTGGCAAAGTGACCGAGGCACCGCGCGGCTCGCTCCGGCCCGATCCCTCTCTCTCGCACTCCCTCCGCTCCCATTGGTCCAGCCGCTCACCTGACCGCATCGTCTGCTGCACGGCAGCGCCTGCCGGCCGCCGCCGCACGGGTGGTAGACGCGCGCAGATTTGAAATTACGAATGGCGAAAAATGACGAGTCACGCGTCCGCGACTCCCCAACGCCAGGGGCGGGTCCGGCCCTGAGGCAAACCCGACCTCCTCAAAATCCGAGCGTCACAGATGCTCGTTGCGGGAGAATTACTACGCGTTCTTGCCGAATTACACTCTTCTGCCCCTCCCTGCGGCCACCCGCCCGGCCGCCTCTGCTGCTCCGAGGGGCTGGCGGGGCGGGATGAGAAGAATTCTCGCTGTCATGTGAAAGAATGCCACGCCTCTTGCAGTGCGCCGTGTTCCCCTTATTTTTATTGTTTTCGATTTTTTTTTCTTGTTTGCTCCGGCGAGGCTCTCATCCCGCCTCCGTGATCCGCGCCAACGCCTGCGCGTAACACTGCCCTAACTGCGCGCGGAACGCGGCGGCTTTTCCTCCTGAAAGAAGGTGTTTTTCCCGCCCCCTCCGCGCTCTGTTAGTCCATGTATATGCGAGGGCCCGGCAGCGCAGCGCCAGCCTTGGGTCCGGGGCTCATCCGGAACTCACAAGGGAAAGTCCTACGAAGAGAGACTTTATGGAACGCACTGCACGCTGAGCCAGCCGGGAGAGAGAGGAAGGGACACGAGGGGGAGGGGTGGGGGGCAAGGAAATGGCAGGGGAAGGGCGGGGTAGCGAGTCTTAGGGCTCTGGTCCCGCACGCAACGCGCCGCCACGCCCCGCCGTCACAGGGCCGGAAACAGAAGGGGCTGCCGCAGATTCAGATCAGGGCCTAGCGGGATTGGACGGCCGGCCCGAGGGGCGCGCGGGGTGGGGGGCCCGGCAGGGGGGCCCGGCAGGGGGGCCCGGCAGGGCTCGGGGCGCCGCAGGCCCGGCCCGCTGCACAAGGGCGCGCAGAGGACCACGACAAGGAGGCCGGCAATAAAACCCTTTCTCTGCAGCTGGAGAGCGCGCGCGCGCGGCCGAGCCGGACTGCTGGACGGACTCCAGGCCACTCCTTCTCCAGGTGGCGTTACTGCCGCCGCTGCTTGTTGTGCAGATAGGCTCACCTTTCTCATGCCCTGACCCTTTGCTGTCTTCCCGACCGCCTTCCCCTGCTCCTCTGCTGTCGCGGCAATCCCCTAGCTGGCGTGTGTCCTTCTAAACTTATTCAAGGTCGCGGATAAAGGAAAAAAAACACACGAAAAAGAGCAATGATCCAAAGAGCTCAATAACATTGTCAAAAGAAATTTGGGCTGCCGTACACTTTAAATACATAGAAAAGTGTTTCCTTAAAAAACTATTATAAGTTATAGCCCTCAAGGGCATTTTTTCCTTGGTTCAAAGTAATTACATTGTTTTATTGCACAAATGTCCCAAAAATAAAAAGTTATTGAATTTAGTTAATGTTTTCTTCGTGCCAATGAAAACGTTTCCATATATTTCTTTGAGGCAATTTCCTTAATTCAAGAAAAATTTCTTCAAAAGTTCAGCTTATATTTGTCCACTCTTTCAAGTTTAATTTCTGCTCAAGTTGATAGCTCAGCACTTTAAAGTGTTGAACGGTCGAATACGTTAATTTTCAGTGATCCGTTTCAGAAAGCCTCTCCCCCATGGCTACTGCTGCTGGTCCGAGCGTACGGTACAGGGCGTGGCCCCCTCCCTCTGATGAAGGCGCCTCACGGAGGCATCGAGTGCTGACGCCGCAGTCTGCTGGGTAAATACAAACAGATCCACCTGGCGGTCGGTGAGCGGCGTGGTCAGTGTGCTGAAATCTCCGAGGCGGCGGCGGCAGTGATGGTGGTGGTGGGGAGGGGCGGCGCGGTGAAGCAAGGGAAGCGCTCCCCGGGGGCCGAGGCATTGCCGCCCCTCCCGCCCCCGCGCCGCCCCCGCACTCATTGCCTCCCGCACGCCCCCCCGGCCCCCGGGCCTGATGCTTGTGAACTCCATCAGAGCGCAGAGTATGGGCCGTAACGGTCCCGGCGGCCAAGGTGTGGCGAAAGTCAGTAAGAAAGCTGCGGGCGAGGGTGGATTAGTGGGCCGCTCCCCTGAGGCTGCGCGGGCTGCGTGAGCCCGGCCCCCGTTGTCCTCGCCGCTGGGGTCGCTGGCCGTGCGGGGTAACTCAGCCTCCACCTCGCAGACGCCCCCATCCACCCCCCGACCCTCTCGGCTTGCTAACTCCTCTCCTCCTCCGCCGCCCGCTCTCTCTGTCTCTCTCATTCAAGCCCTCTCTCACTTTGCCCACTCCATCTCCGGCGGGGGCTGCCTTTGTTGAGACGTCCTTTGAATTGAGTGCAAGTTGCCGCAAATCTCTTTAGGGCGTCGGTAATAGGCGTCGGCCAGCGGCGGCGGCGGCATTCTCAACTTGTGTTGCTGCCAAGCCACTCAAATTATAGCTCGTTTGCGTTGAACGGTAATATTATTTTATGGAGAGAGAGAGAGAGAGAGATGGCAACCAGAACCAGAGAAAGAGAGAGGGGTGCGCGACATCGTTACCGCTTTTACGCGGCAACGCCGTGGGCCTAATAAAGTTCTGGAGGGAGTGCCGGGCTCTCTAGCTGAGCAGGTGGGCCTCTCCAGCGGCTCCAGTGGCTTCTCCTTTCTCTCGCTTGTCGCGCTAATTACCGCCCTGCAAGTGCGCCTTTTCCCACTTTACATTGAGCGTTCACCCGGTGGGCTGCGCGGCGCGCTTGTGGGGAGTCACTTTTTCTCTTCCTCTTTCGCCGTAGCTTTCAGCTTTCGATGCCCATTCTATGTGGTGCAGCATTGTTTAGTCTTTGCGCTCGCATTGGAAGGGGCTCGCGCTCATGCACTGTGAAATACACGCCAACGGTTCTTGTTTAGGGAAATAAATTTATATTCGTCTGTGATGATGAACAGTTTATTGATGGTGTGGTTGCATTAGTTGTTGGCGAGCGATTTTATAAAACATAT
>NW_026267178.1:775495-779576 GCF_000697945.3 Frankliniella occidentalis
GATCAAAGATAAATCAAAATAGAGACTTTAAAGAAGTAGAAAAACCGAGGTTACGAGGAGCTAGGCGAAGCTAGATAAACTAGAGCGTAAAGGGCCGACCGGGTGCGCCGCGATCTACGACGCACAAGGGCCTCGCCGACCCTACGCCTGATGTGACAGGAGTCATGATGTCACGGCACAAAACACTTACAAGCCGAGCGATGGAGAGAGGAGAATGAGAGTAGCCAGCCCAGCCCCGGCGGGGCGGGCGGTGTGAACGGCTACATCAGAATAATGCCGCTGGTGACGTCGCTGTGGACCGTCGGTGGAACAGGGGCGCCTAGCCCTCCATGGCAAACGCAAGGGCGCTACCGCGCATCACAGCCATGACGGCCGACATCTCACACGAGAGTGTCACGAAAACAACAAAACACGCCGTCGAAGACGGTAGTCTATAAAGACCCTGGAATGAACAGTCACCGTTAGCACAGACATCACACGGCAAATTCGGATCGAGCTGCTGTTAGATCGTAACTCACCGAGCACCATGTGCCGGACAAGCACGGTTGGTCAAATAAACAGGTAGTGTCTTCCACGTGCACGGGTCTCGACCCAAACGCACACACCTCTCCCTCCGCTGACCGCTGGCAAAGTGAGCGAGGCACCGCGCGGCTCGCTCCGGCCCGATCCCTCTCTCTCGCACTCCCTCCGCTCCCATTGGTCCAGCCGCTCACCTGACCGCATCGTCTGCTGCACGGCAGCGCCGGCCGGCCGGCGCCGCACGGGTGGTAGACGCGCGCAGATTTGAAATTAAGAATGGCGAAAAATGACGAGTCACGCGTCCGCGACTCCCCAACGCCAGGGGCGGGTCCGGCCCTGAGGCAAACCCGACCTCCCCAAAATCCGAGCGTCACATCCCCCCCAAGCTTATGAGGAGATGCCCACATCTCATACAGACCAAAAAAACTACAGCGGAAAAGTGACGCGACTGAACCGAGGAAAAAAGAAAGAGCGAGAAAAAGAGAACCACCTTACTTAGCCGCGCGGAGCCGCGACCTATACTCCTCCATGCCGACTAAATCATTTACATGATATGGGCCAATCCGCTCTCCTTTAGCATTCTTCAACCAATATCCCGAGGTGCCTTTTCGCTCCTCGACAGTGCAAGGGCCCAAATAATTCTCCGCCAACTTCCGAGAATAAAATTTGGCCTTGTCCGACTGCCTATTGTTAGCATAATATACCAACTGGCCCACACAGTACGACTTCTCTCGTCTCCTCAGATTGTAATACTTCGCGTTCTTCTGATAAGCCTCCTTGAGGCGCCGCTTTACATCCTGATAGAGGTCGTCTAGTTTTTTGTTCAGCACGCGTCGCTCCTCGAAATTTGGCACTTCCCCGCCATTCATTTCGACGAAGCGCGCGGAGCCGTGATCTCGCCACTGAGTCCCAAATACCAATTCATGCGGAGAGTACCCCGTAACGTCGTGCCTAGCAGAGTTAACCGCCATCGCGATGTAGTGCAAGTTCTTATCCCAGTTACGGTGGTTGTCTCGCACATACGAGGCAATCATGGTCTTAAGGACGCGGTTGACGCGCTCCGTAGGGTTAGCCTGAGGGTGGTAAGCGTAGCTGAAAACTCGTTTCACCCCGTACTTTGTGCACAGCGCGTCGACCTCGGCGCTCTTGTAGTTAGCACCGTTGTCCGTGAGCAAGGTGCCCGGGACCGCAAACTTCAGAAAAACGTCCTCCTCTAGATGACGCACTACATTACAGGCCTTCATATTACGCAAGGGACGTAACCAGACGTACTTGGAAAACAAGCAGGTGGTCACAATGAGGTACGTATAGCCAGAATATGACCTTGGAAAAGGCCCCATCAGATCACTGGATACGAATTGAAAAGGGGCGTCGACGACGCGCTCCTTACCCATCATGCCCACCGGCTTTGCCTGCGGCACTTTGTACTGAATACAAGTACCGCAGGAAACCACGTACGCCTGGACGTCCTTACGCATTTTAGGCCAGTAATACTGGTCCCTGAGATAATTTAAGGTCTTATTGATACCGCGATGCCCAGACAGGGGTCTATCATGGCACTCAAAAAGTACCTTCTCACGCAACTCTTTTGGTATAACGCGCCTCCATTCCGAAGGGCGTAACCCTGTGCTGACCAACTTAAAGATTTGTTCACCTTCCACCTTCCACGAAGGGAACGAATCCGGGTCTGCCTCTATCCGAGATTTCTGTTTGATATACCATTTGTCCTCAGCCGGCCCCTCGACAGATATTAGGTCGACGGTCTCCCCCTCATATGGTAGAGGACTCCGGGAGAGGGCATCAGGGGCCTCGTGCTCCTTGCCCTTCCGGTGGACAATGGTATAGTCAAATTGCTGGAGTCTAACCGCCCAGCGTCCCAGCCTGCCACAAGGGTCTTTAAGGTTATTTAACCAGGTGAGCGACGCATGGTCGGTTATGACTCGAAACTTGTAGCCCTCTAGATAGCATCTTAGCTTCTCTATCGCCCACAGTACAGCGAGACACTCCAGTTCAGTGGGGAAATACTTTCGTTCGGCAGCCGTCAGGGACCTACTTGCGTAAGCAATAGGCTTCCCATCCTGTGATAGCACGGCGCCTATACCCACTCCACTGGCGTCACAGTACAGGTCGAACTCTTTTGAGAAGTCAGGGCACGACAATATAGGTGCGGACATGAGCTTCTCCTTTATAGAAAGGAAAGCATCCTCACAGTCCTGCGACCACACATATTCGGCTTGCTTTTTTGTCAGAGCATGCAAAGGGCCCATGAGCGAAGCAAAGTTTGGGACGAAGCGACGGTACCAAGACGCCATGCCAATGAAACGTTTAATTTCCTTGGCATTGGTAGGTCGAGCGTACTCCGCTATCGCCCTCACTTTTTCCGGGTCTACGTGCAAACCATCCTCGTTTACCACGTAGCCCAGGTACTTCAACTCACTGCGGCAAAACACACTCTTTTCGAAATTTATAGTAAGATCAGCTTTCTCTAAGCGGTCTAACACTTTCGACAACAATTCAGTGTGCTGCGAGAAGGTTTGACTCACTATAATAATATCATCCAGGTAGACGAAGACGTAAGGTTTCAGATCCTCACCAAGAACTTGGTCTATAAATCTTTGCCAGGTTGCCGCAGAAGTGTGCAAACCCTGAGGCATCCTTCGAAACTGAAATAGTCCTCTTCCTGGAATGATAAAAGCTGTCTTCTCTTTGCTACTCTCTTCGAGAGGAATTTGAAAGTAAGCCGACTTTAAATCTATGGACGAAATGTACTTTGCGTCTCTTAGCTGATCCAGGATGTCGTTCACCTTGGGCAGCGGATATGAGTCTGCCGTGGTTACTTTATTCACCGACCGCAGATCCACCACCCAGCGGTAAGATCCATCGGATTTCTTCACTAAAAGAACCGCGGACGCCCAGGGGCTGCTAGATGGTTCCACAACCCCCATGGCGAGCCATTCGTCCAACCCTTTATGCAGGACGTCAAGGAGCTTGGGAGAGTACGAATAGTACCGCTGCCGAATCGGCTTAGCATCGCCAGTGTCGATTCGGTGCTCGAGGAGTTTGGTACAGCCCAAACCCCCTCTCCCAAGTGTCGTCCGATAACGAGCGACTACATTGTCTAACAGAGCCCTCTCCTCGACTGTGAGCTTATCCTTTGGGACGATAACCTCGTTAATCTCCGGGAGATTGGCCTCTGCTAAAACACATGTGCCTTTCACAACGTCTGGAAGTAATCCAAACCTCCTCCAAAAATCAAGACCAAGGATTACTTCCTGTTTAAGGCCAGGGACAACTAGGAAAGAGCACACTTTCATTTCACCGTCAAGTACGACCGGAGCATCTAGCCTACCAAGCACAGGACATGTCTGCCCGTTAGCCACCTTAACATTTTTTGTACTAGACTCCATCAACTTGACGTCCGAACGCTGCAAGCGCTCCCAGCTGTCCCCACCTATGATTGAAATTTTGTTAAAGGATGTGAGTTTATCCCAGGCCTTACCACCGATTGTGGACACTGTCGCCCCCGAATCGAGAAGGCCAAAGAATCTAACTCCATAAATAT
>NW_026267178.1:779626-780485 GCF_000697945.3 Frankliniella occidentalis
TATCTCAAAATGTGTGAAAAAGTCATTTGAGCTGTTTTGTTTCCGTGTTGTTGAGGTACGAGTGGTTTTGTTTCCAGTCTACGGAAGTAAGCGGTTGTTTTTCTCAGGTGTCGAGCCAACAATTTACGCTACGAAATCGAAAAGAGTGTTTCCTGCAGTGGAGAGAAGCGTGACAGCGCATGTTGGGGGCGTGGGGCGTCAGCGATTGTGCCAACTCTTGGCGACACGCTCGCCCCGCTCAGCCTGTTACGCGAGACGACCGTGAGCACCAAATTACGTAAACTTCCGTTGCATCCCCTGTTGCTGCTGACACGGCTTGACGCGCCGTCGATGCCGCCGCCGGGGTGCAAAGCAACCCTTCCTCTATATTCATCCGCGACGTAAACTTGAAGTGCCGCGGGTCGAGCAGCCCGCCACAAAGCCGCGGAACACTCGACGTCCTCTCGCCTTACGTGACGCGCGCCGGGCTCCGCTCCAGGACTCCTTCGATCGCTCGACTGCTGCCGCTGCTGCAACGGCGGCGCCCTCAAAGGACGGCGAGGCCCTCAGTCACTACTAAGCCCCCAGTCCGCAGCTGTTGCGGTAAACACGCCTCTCTCCCGCTCGCTCCGGCCGAACGGACCGAACCGCAGCAGCCCGCCTCAAGTATTAAGTCGCTTCGGGTCCAGTGCCGCGTGGGTGGGTTGGCGTGGCGTGGCGTAGCGTGGAGGGGCGGGGAGGGGCGGGGTGGGTGAGGAGGGAAATGCATGGCACTGCCAGGGGAAATTGCAGGCACCAAGAACAGCGCGACGCGGCTGCGCGGTACTTGCCACTCGAGAAAATCCCTCAAGAAGTCGTGCGCATTGGCGGGTTTGGCAGG
>NW_026267178.1:785280-786495 GCF_000697945.3 Frankliniella occidentalis
GGGGGTGGGGGGGTTAGAGCGAGGGTGTCGGAATGCCCGCCGCTACAAGTTGGGCGCCGTGGCGGCGTGGGGTGCCGCTTCTGAAGTGGAAATTGGTTTCTGGAATCTGTCTTGGAGATTCCCACGCCACGCCGCGCCACGCACGCAATAGCGCGTGTCCCCGCCCCGCCCCGCCCAGCCCCGCCCTAGTCACGTCCCAGGGGCTCCAGGCGGAGGGGGGCAGCTCGGGCCCATCGCCTTTTGCCACCGCGGACACCCCCCCCCCCCCGCACCATTAGCTTTATGCATTCAATGCCCCTGACAAAGGTCGGGCCGGCGGGGGGAGATGGGGAGATCTTGTCCAAATGGCTTCCCAGCAGCATTGCGCCCCCGCCAGCGGCGCCGGATGCCTGCAGGTGGAACCTGTAATTCTGTTCGGCACGTGGTGGAATGGCGGGGGCGGCCTAGGGCGGTGGAGGGCGCGGTGAGGGGGGTGCGTTCACTGCCCCCGCCCCCCTCACTTCCCTTTTCCTCCCCAGCAGCAGCTCCTGCCTCCAGCGTCCGCCGGGGGACATTGGGCCGGCTCTTCTTTGATCGGCCCGTGCTGAGCGCAGCAGCCAGCGATTCACCTTTAAAAATTAGGCCGGGCCAAGTCACTTGGCCGTGATAAACCTGTTCTCTCTCTCTCTCTCTCTCTCTCTCTCTCTCTCTCTCTCTCTCTCTCTTTTTCTCTCTCCCTCTCCCGATTTACCGTCGTCGGCCTTTTTTACGAAATCGGATGAGCCCCCGGCCCCGCTCTACTCCGAGGTCCCCCCAAGCTCCTCTCCGTCTTCTGGAGAGAGTGACTTCCTGGCCGCTTGACCGCGGGGCTGGCGGCGGCGGCCGGTCCGGGCGCGGGGCGGGGTGGCCTGTAGCCGGCGGGAGGGCTGGGCGGGCTCGGCCCCAAAGGCGGGGCGGGCGGGGCCCTTTGTTCCTGGCACTACAATGGGCCTATCTCGTGAGGCGCTTTCTTTTTGAGGAGTGGCGTCCTTGCTGGAGGGGCGGCGGCCTCGGCGGCGGCACCGTCTGTCTGCCTGCAAGTGGCATTCATAAGCCGAGGCCTCGGCAGCCCTGGCCGGGCCGCCACCTCGAAAGATTTGCTCCTTTCATTTCCGCAGCTGCTCGGCTCGGCTCCCGCCCCGCCCTCCATCCGATACACACTTTGTTTGAATGTGCAGCGCGCTGCCTGGTTGGGCG
>NW_026267178.1:786545-788893 GCF_000697945.3 Frankliniella occidentalis
GGGGGGAGGGGAGGCTTGGCCGCGCTGATGACCGTATTCAGGCAAACGCGGCGGCTATCAGGCCAGTGGGAATGAAGAGATGTGAAGCAAGATGGGGGTGAGGGTTGTGGGGCCGCGCTGGCCCGGGCTGGCCCGGGCTGGGCTGGCCCCGTGCGGAGTGGAGCGATCCTCTCCCGCCCCCTGGCTGAATGGGCCGTTGATTGATAGCGGGTTTGGCGCTGCGCTGGGGGGCGCCACCAAACGCGCTGTCCTCAGTGGTATTAGGCCCTCCCCGCGCCGCCCCGCCGCGGACCATGGTCCAGCGGGCGCGGGCGAGAGCTGCTCCACAGCCTCCCCCTCGGCCCACACTACTGGTCCACTGGTCCACGCCGCCGCTGCCGATGGTCACCGAGCTTCCTTGCATTGGAAAACGTTTTTATACCCGACTCACAGAGTTGACCCATGATCCTGTCCGACCATCACGTTTGCTTTCCCTTCTCTGTGGAAAATCGACTGTGACACATGCTAAACGAATTTATTGTGATTTTTGATCCCGATTGAGTTTCCGAACTACAATAAAACTCTCACCTACAAGTGACCAACAATGTTATTCATCAAACTGGACTAATTGTGTCGAGCTTTAGGGAGCATGCATAAGGACTCACCTTATTCGCCTGCCACGTTTATCCTCTGCAAGCCGTCATGACGCCTGGTAGGTAGGCAACATCTCACCTGCAGTTCACGCGTGTACCGCGGGACGGCCTATCCCGAGTCTCGCAGGCGCCGAGCTCTCGTAATTTCCGATTGAATCTGACCAAATGGACGTTCTTTCTGGATGCCTTCTGCGTCAAATTGTTTACTTTTCACTTTGTGCACGTGCACTCTAAACTTTTACGAGAAAATGTGCCTTGTGACTACCCAAGCTTTGTGCTGATATTAATACATTCGTGTGTGACTCCACTTTTTTACAGTACGGATTATTACTGGATGTTTTCCTAGTATTCCGCATCTATAATACTAGAAAAATCTTTTGGAGTACTAGGGAAAAATTTAGTAATTCTAAATAATTTCAACCTTAGCAGTTAGTTATTACTATACGCAAATTTTCTAGTAACAAGTTTATGGTGTGCAAAGAAAATATACAATACTAGTCAGTGTGAAGGATCAGAAACGTTGCGTTTCAGCTTCAGCTTTAAAAAAAAACACACAAGTTTCACAGAAACTGTTTCAGGAGAACTGAAATGGATGTGACATATGGCACACCAGTGTGTCTTCTTAATCGAGTTCGTGAAAGATTTCCTCTCCCTTAACGCAGTTTCAGACATCGTATTCTGCTACCCCAGGGACTTCATTTAGTAGTCAGTTTTTCATGGCGCACAAGGATCTTACGTAACATCTCGAACCAAATGCTTTTGAGGTTTTCTTGTACGACACCCACACGGGGACCCTGCACGCTCCATCCGCTCGCCTCACCGCATCTCTGCCGCCCATCTCTGCCGCTTATCAGAGACAGCGGCCACATCTCTGTCGCACCTCCGTCAGCCTCCCCCCGCCCCCCACCGCACTCCCCGCGGCGGGCCAAAGTGATTTGCTGCCCGATATCTCTCCTCTGTCGCTCGTGCCGTCGGCGGTGCGGACGGGTCGTCAGGATTGGGACGGAGAGGAGAGGAGGAGGGAGGGAGGGGGTTAAGATGGGGGGCATCGCGGGACACGCCGACCGTACCCCTCAACCGCTGTCGTGGCCGAGGCCAATGAAATTTAATTCGATTCCGGCGCACATTGTGGGGGGAGGGGGGAGGGGGGAGCTTTGTGTGACTGAAGACGGGCCCGTCGTGGGCTGAATCAGCGCCAAGAAGGTACAGTGCCGCCACCTGGCCCCGGGGCCACGCCGCACCCGCCCGCCCGCGCCCGCCCGCGCCAGCCGTTGGGGTGGAAGTTGGGTGTGTAGTTAGTTGTTGTGAATGCACCACCTCGGCTTGGCGGGTCGGGCGGCGGTGGTGCGCGGCCGGGGGCAGGGGGGTAGAGGTGCGAGTGCGCGGGGGGCGGGTGCCGGGCTGTTGCCGGGCTGGTGACAGCCGAGCACACAGCAGTAATTACTCATTGGGATAATTAATTCCTCTCCGAATCTCTTGTGCTGCTTGCACACGTAGCGGCGCTGAGTGGCGCCTGGCGCCCGTACTCCTGTCGGAGGAAGCGCGGGACAGTGTCGGTCACAGCGGGGCGCGCGGGCCGGCCCGCTACCCTGCAGGGGTAGGGCTGCTCGGCTTTAAGGGGCCGTTTGGAGGGATTGGTATGGCCGGCAGGACCACTGCTGGACCCTGACCGATACTAATGCCGGCACAAGGTGCGAGGCACGGGTGGGGTGGGGG
>NW_026267178.1:792458-800766 GCF_000697945.3 Frankliniella occidentalis
GGCCAATTTTTAAGCTAGAGGGCTCAAAATCAATACAGTTCTTGCTTTTTATGATACAAGGCTACAGTAAAAATTTCATGTTCCTAGCTCAAACCGTTCTCGAGTTATCGTGATTACAGACAAACACACACACACACGCACACACGCACACACAGACAGACACGAAACTTTTTGATCATCACTGGAGTAATAGGCTTCGCTATCGCTCAGCCAAAAATCCGTTGCGCATTCCTAAAATAAATCCTAACAACTTTCGCGCACAGCTACACCCAGAAAAGCGTATTCTTGGTCCAAGAAATATTCTTGAGAAATCGAGAACATTTCTTGGGCCAAGAACACGCTTTTCTATGGGTGTATACTTTTCGTACAGCTTCATGGCAAATTTGCTCTGTGACTAAAAATTAAACCTCTGGTATGGCTCATCAGGTTTGATTTCCTATCGGCTTGTCATCAAAATCATTCAAATAAATCGTCATATGTCATACAAATTTTTAGAAAGGTACAGCAGACAGAATATGCGGGTATAGAATTCTGTGAGGATCTTTCCCAAATGAACCGGGGACTGCCACGCTATTATTTTACTGTCCAACAACGCAAGTAGGCCACCATCACAATCAAGCGCGCCGACCTATATCAAATAGTCAGGTACGGTGGATCGAAGACAGAGAAAGCGAACGTTTTTAAAATGGGAAAGAAACCCACCCACCCAAAAAAGTGAACTACGAAACATGTATTGCTTATTTAGCGTTTCATTTCGTCGGCGAGTTTTGCGCCGCAGGGGTTTGGGTGCCGGGCCGGCCTAGTTGCTGCTGCCTCATCTCGAATGATTGCTGTTTGTGCAGAGGGCACTCATCAAGGATTCGGCAGGTAGCGTCGCTCTCAACGGGTTTGGGGTCGGGGGAGAGGAGAGGGGGGAGGGGAGAGAGTGGGAGCGTGAGAGAGTGAGAGAGTAAGAGAGAGGAGAACCTTCCAATCAGATTGATGGCAGGCCCATTCATCAGGGGGCAGCGACGAGCGGTGACGACGGAGTACCGAGAAGGGGAGGGGAGGGAGGGAGGGGGGTAGAAAGAGGTTCGGGGAAGGGAGAGATCTGATCACAGCTCAATGGGATCAAATCGGTCAATTTGTAGCCGGGCAATGAATGGGTGTGTCCGTCTCATTGCCGCGAGTAAGGGCGAAGGCGTCCCCCTCGCGTCCCTCATTCGCCCCAGCAGACCCGCTGCGCTGCCGCTGCTGGCCTTGCATCCGGCTTCACTACCCCCCTTTTCCCCCACCCCCCTTTTCGGTAACATTCATAATTCATGTCCAAACAAATGCGTTGGAATGTGGAGGAGACCAGTTCGGCGCATCGGCTTTGACTTTCAAATCGCGCGGGCGCCATCAAGGTCAATGACGCGTTGAGAGAAAACGTCATCCTCGTCGTCGCCGCCCTGCCTTGAAGGACTTAGCATCAGCATGGCGCGCGGCGCCTTGCCGACGCTGCTACTGTTTGAAATCGAGCTAGAGGCGACGGCGGCGACGGACGTCGTAAACCGAGGAAGATTCGAAGCGGCGAGGAGCGAAGTGGCAAAGAAGATTCGAAGCGGCGAGGAGCGAAGCGGGGAAGGCCTGGGCGGCAAGGAGCGCGGCGCTGCTCTGGACTGCAGCGCCCCCTCTGCTGCCCGGACAACCTCTATTCATTAGCACATGCGATGAGGCGGGCAGCCAATCAGCCCGGGGCGAGAGAGGAGAGGGGGGAGGGGGGGTGGGCTGAGGGGAAGCTACTTGGCGATTCGCTGCCCCTACTCCAGCCGGCGGTCATAACGTTGTGTAATTGTCACAGCGCCCGCCAGGCCTGGCTGCCGACGCGGCCCGGGACAAACGTGCCGTGCTTCGGCCCTCCCCCCCGCCACCTCTCCCCGAGCCCCAGTCCCGCCCGCTGGAGTGGCCGCGCCCGCGCTTCCCTCTCTGGACTCTCCGTGCGACCGACGGAATGTCTGCGATGCACGCGCGCAGCTGATAGGTGAATTTATGACTCGACAGAGTTCCGTCCGGTCCCGCTGCCGCTGCTCGACATTGAATGGGAAGAGGATGTAAAAGGAATGAAACCATCAATCTCTGGGATATCTCGCCTGATGTATGGCGGGGCCCGGCGCGGCCCGGCCCGGGGCGGGCAGCGCTCTCCTCAGCTCTAACGACGGGGAGCCCCCTCTTTCTTTTCTGTCTGTGTCGGTCTGGCTGTCGGTCTGTCCGTGCGGCTGCTCGTCCGCCTGATCGCGGCACGCCCTGCTCAACACCTTTTTCAGCTGCTTCCTGGAGAGAAAGGGCTGCCCCAACCCCCCTTTCTGCCTCCCAAGACTTTCCTTTTGCCCCCCTCATTTTTTTTCCAAGCCGAGCGAGCATTCTGCTGACGACTGTTCTCTCTTTTGCCTCCTTTTTTAACGTTTATATTTTGTAGTCGCAAGCGATGATTCACGAACCGCACAGTCCTCGGTTTTCATATTATCGTGTCGAGAGATTTCAGAAATGACGCGGGAGGGGAATGTGTGTGGCCCACCACTTAACCTTCCAGCGACATCGTTCTATCCCCCACTACTACTGAAACAAAAGAGTGCCACACAGAAAGAAAATTTCCGGTCACACACTCAAAGGTTTGGACAAAGTTGAAAGGAATTTTTCAGACGTTTCGTCGCGAAATGTTCTGCTTCTTCGTCTACTGATGATCTGGTGCAGAGTCTAATGGTTTCAGTCTGGGACCAAAACTGATTAGATGTACTGTGAGGAAGAACAATCCAAACTCAGTTTTGTTGTCTGGCTTGAACTTTTTTCTCCATGCAAGAAAGAAGCCGCGTCTGGTTCGCAAAGTGTTTCCTGCAAGTCTAGGGTAGTAGTTGTAGGGTGTCGCCACCGCGCTGGAGCAAGGCGGGGGGACGGTGTGCTGGCGTGGCTCGGAGCGTCAGTGCGGCGGAGTGGGAGGGGCAGCAGTGTCGTCTAATCATGGCTTCATCTGCATGAAGTAACCGTTCCGCTTGTCAGCCCCAGTCCTAATCTCTTATCATATCTCCTTGTGCTCATTAAATTAACCAGACATCGCACGAGGCGGGTCCGTTTTGCATGCTGTTCTGTTCGTCGGCGGCGATGAGCGGCGGCAGCAGCAGCGCGGCAGCGCTTTTGGCTCTAAATTAAACCATGTCGGGGGTGGTGGCTGCGGACTTGTGGCTGTGTTGATGAAGAGCTTCTGTCGGCCCAGCGCCAGCCTGTATTTGGTGGAAACTAGTTCGATTTAAAAGATCAACCCAAGCGTTTGACCCTCTGCCTGTCGGGTGCGCCCTACTCGGGGGGCAGCCTCGTCGGCCCCACCAGCAACGTCCCCATCCCGTGGCTAAACCCACACTAGCGTCCTGATCAGTTTCCAAGTTGTGACCGAACTACACTGACGAACAGGGTGACAGGACAGGGGTGGGTCGGGCCAGAGCGTGGAGGGGAGGGGGATGAGATGGTCGGTTAGAGGGAGGGGATCTGGTGGAAAGTGGGACAGGGAAAGGGAGGGGAGGAACAGAGCACTGCTTTTAAAAATTCATCAGTCTCTGGTGTTGGTCTCGTCCCTGTGCGCCAACACGAGCGTTGGCCTGATCGGTTTGTCCAGCCACGCTTTGCATGAAAAAGGCGTTTGCACTTATTTCTTTTCTTATCGTATAGCTGAAAACATAGCGAAATAGGTAACGATTGTGCTCGTTCGTTAGCTGACCGTTGGGTTATGTGTTATTGCGATGCGACCATTAAAGAAAGCTCTCAGAGCACTTGTGTTCTCAAGTTATTCTCTTACTAAACATATTCTATTTATACGTACCGCTGACTCGGATTTCTGGGTTTCCTGCTCGACAAGGGTTCACGAAATGTTATTTCCTGGAGTAGAGGAAGTTCTTCGAGTATCAGGAGAATCCAACCGGATGGCAAGGGGTCCCGGAAACAGGCGAGAGACAGCAGCGGGGCCTGGCCTCTGGCTGGCACCTCACCTAGACAACAGCTTCCGGTGCTGCACGGTCCTGTTCATGTCGAAAACAGGTGTAGTTTTAGAACTTTTTGAATGCGAACTTTTGAGCTGACTGGGGATTGTAATCTTTGTTTACGGCACATTCATGAACAGCTGCACAGTTATACAAGAACAATAAGCCGATTACTTCACTGACCCCAAATTTTTCATTCGCTGTCGGTTTGTTTGTTTTTCTGCCCTTTTGTCTAAACGATAACTAGAGAACGAATTGAGATGGAAGCTCAAAAATTGACCCTTTAAAGAAGACAAAATTAACAAATCGCAAGAATGATTTTGTTTAGAAAAAATGGTGCTTGCCTTTCTAAAGCGGAGACTTGCTTGAATAAATCCCTTTAGATCAAAATATCGTCCGTTCTGTCTAATTTCTCTCGACCGTATACTTCTTAGACGTGTTTTGTTTTACTACAATAGGAAAGTACCTTATTGCACGTTAACTCGCACAGAATGTCTAAAAATATTACTATGCACGAATTCTACCCTTCTACTGAACTGAACCAGCGTAACAGTGCTTCGCATGATATCGTGAAGCCTGTTACGCGAGACGTGGTCTTGCGTTCTATGGCTTTTTTTATCTATCGAAGTGTGAGTCTCCAAAGGCTAATCCACAGCAAATATATTTCGGGGAAGTTCCCGGTTGAATCCGGGAAGTAATTTTCCGGATGCTATTTTTCGTCATATCCATGCATGTTATAACATTTGGAGCAACCGGAAAATGTACTTCCCGAATCCAACCGGGAAGTTCCCGAAAAAATGTTTGCTGCGTGTCGGTTGCAAAAATGCAAAACTGTACTCCTCAGAATTCCCAGAGGACTCCTTCTTTCGGGCTTTTTGGTGGCTACCAACTCAATGCTTCTTTGATAACGCAAAAAACAAAACATTTGCAATTGCGAATAAATGTTTTCATTGGCTTACCAAGTAGTCAAATCTTTCGCAATGAATTGTCAGTAAAGGAAACCTTGACTCTGTAGTCGTCTAGTGTTACAGTTCTACTTAAGATGGATTAGGGTATTGAGTCACGACGTGTCAGCAGCAGCAGGCAGTGTGGATGTCTCAAGTGGTAATACGGGTAAACCAGCTTAGGTAGAAGGGTGGGCTGGGGCTGGGTGATGCGAGTGGAGGGGTACTACTGGGTAGTAGCAGTTTGGTTAACAAAATGCGGCCTGGTTAAAGCTTTCTCCAAGCTGGAAAGTCACTGTTACCCTATATGTGTGTTTTGTTCGCAGGTGAGTTGAGTTTCAACGGTGCCAGTCGTTCTCGTTCTCGCTACATTATCCCCAGTTTCGGTGAGTGAAGTTTTACCATTTCATCACGTCATACTCTACCTACGCACAGCATACGCACCTGCCACGCCCAGCGCTGAGTGGCGTGGGGTTGGGGGGAAGGGCACCCACACGTGCAAATAAGCCTTAACAAGGGGGTGCGGCGTGCGGGCTGGCGGTGGTGGGGAAGGGGGAGGGGTGTAATGACAACCCCTGCAGCTCATCAAAGGGCTGCACAGTCCAACAACGCGGCGTCGAAACCAATATGTTTGTGGCCAAAAGACCCGCCAACTGAAAAACGCAACCTTGCATTGAGAATAATCAAAGGGTGTAAGGTGGTCGCCTTTAACCTAGAACAAGTGGATGGCTTTTACAGAGGCGGTTAAGTTGCTTAATCTTGTATAATACCTCTCACATTTCGACTATATTTTAATAGGGGGGGTTATTGATCTGTGTTTTGGCGGTGCCCCTTCCTTGTGGGGTGTGCCTTTCGTACCTTGTAGATGTCTTTGTAGGTACGCCCCTGTTGCGGGGTGCCTCTGGTGGCTGCTCATCTCACTCTGCGTGTACTTTTACCCCCCACGTTGTTACCAAGTTGGGGGCCCACTCGGTGGTGCAGCCATGTTGAGGTAACGCAGCTGTAACTCTCCTCCTTTGTGCCGCCAAGATCATTAAATTTAAACGAAGCCCGCCGTCTCCCCCGCCTTCCAGGCCTCCTGCCACCTCACGCCCTCAGAGAGAGAGAGAGAGAGAGAGAGAGAGAGAGAGAGAGAGAGAAGGGGGTTTGAGGGAGTGAGGGAGAGACTAAGTGATATCTCACCGCCCCTCCTCTCTCCTCATCTCGCGCCTCCGCGGAAGTGCGAAGTTGAGTTGGAGAAGAGTGTCACCCTGCCGCTACTACGCTGCCACGCTGCCACGCCGCCCAGGGTCTCCTCAGCCTAGTGCCCGAGTATACAGGCTGTTTGCCAGAAAAGTAGGGTCAACGCGGGCGGCTGCCGAAAAAAGGGGAAAGAAATTCTCGAGAAACATCGTTGACCCTGCAAAGGACTTTTTTCCTCTGAGGTTTTCCCCCGTGAAAGTGTCCACCTCGCATCGCGCGTTGCTGTGTGGCCATGCTCGGATGCACTGTCAGTGCCAACATTACAGTATCGGACACAGCCGCGTGCAATATCGCTGACACATCGGGCTGACGCGCGCAAACCTGAAAATGGCTGGCTCGCCTACATACGTGTGGACGCGGGCGGTGCGTTCGTTTGGATGAGCTGCAAATGAAATGAAAGTGCGTTTCAGTTGAAACACACTTTAAACGGTTATGTTGTTGTCTACTGGACTGGCGAGTTGCTCTGCAAAGTTATACAGCCCTGTCGGGTAATGCCTCAGTAGTAACAATTGTTGCATAACTGCACGTACGGGTTGGAGCTGCTGCTGGCTGCTGGTAGGCAACATGCCCCAGCTTTCCCCGATCCAACCTCTCAAACCTCTCTACCCCTACCCAAAATTCGACACGATTCTTCTTTAGACCCTACTGTACATTTCTAGATATTGTGGTTAGAACATTAACACGTTGTCCTCAAATTTATTTTCAAAGACAGAGTGTCTTTATTATATTGGGCAGACAATAATTGTTTCAGTTTTCTTTTCTTTAAATAATATTCTCTTTATTTTCATGCCCATTTAAATGAAGCAAAACCTGATCCTTACTTAAAGTGCATTTAATGTTACTAGTGTTCTTTCACGGCACCATGAAAATTAAGGGAGGAGCAGACAGAGAATAAACTGCATCGGAAACTTGTACAAAGACGTGTTTATAAACACCAACAAAATTCTGTAAATGTGGGTGTTCGATATTATCTGCAACCTTCACAAGCCTTTACTGAAATAATACTAGACCTCATCATTAAATACGTCTGCTTGCAAGATCAATTCTTGATCGAAATATTTTCCATTCTGTAATCCTTTTTCTGGCAGGTTTTGACTTAAGGCGAAAACAATTGTCGATAGTTTGTTTAACGTTATAGGGTTTTTTTTTCAGAGTGCCAGAGCGAATTTATAGTTTGGCGGTCGGGGCTGCGGAAACGCGAGTGATAGATAACGCTCGCAAACACGCCGGTCCGGATAAACATTGGCTGGACACGAAGTCGTCCAACAATACGCCTGGCTGTTGTTGGCTCGGCCCGTCCAAACAGGTACAGCAGTGTCTCTTGTGTGCTAACTGCTCGGCACAAAACACAACCGGACATCTGGACAAATTAATATATCATCAACCGCATCATGAAATGCGCCCGGGGAGTTCTCTGGCTGGCAAGTCCAACGTTCGTGGTTTTTGTGTTTGTTCGCCATATTGACGCATCATGGTTGCAATCGGCGGTGGCGTGAACGTTTTTCTTCGCTTAGCGTTTCTGCCCCTTCCGTGTTTCAATTTGCCCCCGCCCTCTGCTTACCCGTTCTGCTCTGCGTGTTTTTTTCCTCATCCCCCTCCCCTTTACGTTTTGCATATCGATGCACGCGACACGGATGTGTGACTATTGCACGACCGAATATGTTCGATGAGTAAAATGTTTGCGACCCGATTGGAAGGCTAGCTGAGCCCCCAGTCCCAGCCGGACCCGTCTGACGGCTGCGAAACAGAGCGCATCCTGATGAACTCATTGTGAGGAGCAATGCCAGCCCCGTCACGGAATCGTATGGTGGTGCGTGTTGCGGAAACGTGTATCGCGGTCACACATTTGGAGAAAGGCGTTTTGCAGTTGACATGTCGATTCCCTTACTATAGTGGGATCGAAGATACTCGACGGGCACGCAAAGGACTTGCTGCGATTTGCTGCTACTACTTGCAGGGCTAATCTCAGTTATTTGTTCCGATGAGTCAGGGAATCCGTCGGCGTTAGGTCAAAGGGATTCCAGCCCCTCGCAACTCTATCCGGGTCGGCAGCACGTCAACTATTCCAATACTGGAGTCTGGCTGGAGCGTCTTAATGCTCTGCCCCACCCTACTGCCACGTGACGCCCCCCTCCT
>NW_026267178.1:800816-801558 GCF_000697945.3 Frankliniella occidentalis
GACATCACCTCGGTGTTGGGACCGGTTATTAGGGCTCGTGTGTGGCTTCCCCAAGTTGGAATATGGTCGCCATCGTCATAATACCGGATGCCCGGCATATCCATCACCAAGTTGGGCAATCGCCCCCCGTGATATGGGTCGTATTGGCCTCGCATGCATCTGGGGCGGTGCGGGCGTGGCATCACCTCCCGAGCTCCACAGCTCACGTGCGGGGCGAGGCCGCAAGAAGAAGCATCGTCCGACCTTGTTAACAACACCTCGGCGCGGCCGCGCTGCCGGTGTAAATAATAACTGCGTATGGACGCCATTAAGCGCGGCCGTGCCGCCGGGACGCACGTGTTTACCCTGGTGATTAACCGCACGCAAGAGGCTGTTAAATTGATAGCAAGCGCTTCCTCTGTGATTTACATTGCCGGAATTATAGATGACGGTGGTGTGGTGGAGGAGTGAGTGCGTTGCGCACGTGCGTGCGTGCCTGGCCGGTTTGGTTAGCCAGAGAGGCAGCTCCACTGGAAAGACAAAGGTGTAGGACTAAAACGATTTTAATGCCTCTTTGCATAGGGATTACATCTTAGCACGCCAAGAAATTAAGGAAAAATACTCACAGGTGCTTAAGTGTAATACTCTTTGGACATTTTGTGCCTTTCTAAAATTACTAGGTAGATGTACGCCAGACCACGTCTCGCGTAACAGGCTTCGCGATATCTCACGAAACACTGTTACGCTGCGACGCGCCTGGCAT
>NW_026267178.1:804736-805234 GCF_000697945.3 Frankliniella occidentalis
AAGAGAGAGAGAGAGATATGAGAGTAGTGAGAACAGTGAGACTGGACAATGCGGCGTTTCGGTACCCGTACCCACCCCACTGGGATAGTATCAGCGTTATTAAGAGTGAAGACATGGGGGTGGAGAGTGGTCGAGTGAGAAAGAGAGAGCAAGGGAGATTGAGGGAGAAAGAGAGGGGGAAGTTTTGAGTGGAGGAAGGGGGGGGGGGTGGAGAGTGCATTATTCAGGGATTTTCTTCATGTTGGCCAAAGTGTTATAATCCGTGTTTGCTGCTCTTGAAAAGAAAAGCAGACCGCGGGCTGTGCAGCGTGGCGCGACGCGCGGTGCGGGCGACGCTGCGGGGACAGTGAGGCGCGGCCAGCCCTCGGCGCTGCCCAGCCGCGCCCCGCCCCGCCGCCCGGGCTGGCTGACAAAGTCAAGAAGTTATAAATTATGCCGTCCGTGCCGCGTCGGGGAGAGCCTTGGCTGAGTGCGTATAAGAAGATCAAGGGAAGCCCC
>NW_026267178.1:811384-817687 GCF_000697945.3 Frankliniella occidentalis
CCCCCCCACCTGCCCCGCTCCGCAGATGCACGCTTCGATTCGCGCCGAACATGAACTCCCTCCCCGCCCCCTACCCCTTTCCTTGGCTCGGCTCGACGGCGAGCTCTAGGACCACTCTCTGGCCGACTCCATAACTATTTTACGACAAACTGTTTTGACGCGATGGCGGTGGGGGCGGCGGTAGTGATAGTAGAAGTACTGGTAGAAGTAGTGCTAGCAGCGGCGATGCAGACTATGCTCCGGCTGCAATCAAAACTTGATGACGAGGTATAGTACGGCCGCCGCGTTGCGGTCGGCTGCAGCTCAAACGATGGAAAAACCGCGGTGATTTCCATAAAGTCTCTCGTCTTTTATTCTCTGGCTGCTCCTCTGTCTGTAGCAACTCGTGCACTACAAGCCGGATAATGACTCTGCGCAGCCTCCTGGCTGGTAGGCCGCGGCGCCACGCCCGAGCGGGCCGGGTTGCCTAGCCCCGGACCCACGGGCGCCCGGTCTCGCGCTCGCGGCCCCGTCCCTCTCTCCCTCCACCTCTCCAGGACGACCTCCTGGGGGGTTGGCTGCAGCGCAGCTCCCGAGCGCGCCCGGTTGCCTACCCCCGGACTCACAGGCGCCCGGCCAACGGCCGGCTCTCCCGCCCCCTCAGCTGCTCCGCGCTCGCCACAGAGCGACGCTTCGCTTTGCAGACCCGGGCTGCGCGCCGCCCCTCCCGTCCTCGCGAGAACCGTCGTGTCAAAGTGGCGTCTGGTCTTGTCAGCCCCGCTGATGGACCGGGGAGGGAGAGGGGAGGCAGGGGGCGTCGGCGGACAGCTGCACTGTGGTGTTGGCGAGAGATGGGGGAGTAGTTTCTGTTCCTATCGCTCCAGCTCGCAGCGGGTGGGCAGTCGAGATGGTAGGGGAGGGGCGATATCGAGGGGGGCCAGGGGCAGGGTGGCGGGCTGGGGAGACGGATAGTGAGAGCGATGTTTGGGGAAAAGGTGTGTGTGTGGGGGGGGCTCTAAAAGTGAAAGGGATATGGCTCGGGACTCAGGTGTGCCAGCCGTGCCGGAGTGCGGCCGGGAACAGGCGGCGTGGGAATGACAAAAGTGACGAACAACCTGTCGGCCCGGCTCCGCCCGGCTCGGCCGCCGCCAGCAGGGTGGCGTCCCGGAGGCGTCCTGGTGGCGTCCCGGTGGCGTCCTGGAGGCGTCTCAGAGGCGTCCTGAAGACGGCCTTGGTTAATCACTCGTGCGGGTACCGGAGGCGCCGCCGCCACCACCACCGCTGCCGCTAGGATGCACAGCGAGCAGCGGCCGGAAGACTTTCAATTTGGCCTGGAGAGCGATATTGAGCCCAGCGCAGCCCCTCACGTACGCAACGGGGGCAAGAATAAAGTCGAGCCGCTCTTACCCGCCACCTCTCGCCCCCCCTCCTCCCTCTCGTCCTCCTCGCCCCTCCTCTTGTTACCGCGTGCCTGCCGGCCGATCAGGGCCGAGCCGGTTGAGGCGCCCGCCGGAAAATTGGTGTGCACCTCTCCCTCTTACCCCGTTCCTTCTCTCTCTCTCTCTCTCTCTCTCTCTCTCTCTCTCTCTCTCTCTCTCTCTCTCTCTCTCTCTCTCTCTCTCTCTCTCTCTCTCTCTCTCGTGCTTTCGCTCTCTTGCGCTCCTCTCTCACCCTCCCTCCTGCTCTCGATCGAAATGACTTGCACTGCCAGCCCGGCTGCAGCACCCTGGTGTGGCGTGGCGTCCCTCACTCACGGTTTACCCTGAAACCCCAGCAGAAGAATGCGGCACGTTCACTGTTAAATTTCATGAGTTTCGACAGCTAAAGTGGGCGTTGCAACTGTTTTCGAAAACTCTCGCTCGCCCTGTCAATCTCTCCCACTCCCTCTCCCAATCTCATCCTTTCACTCACGCGTTCTTGCGTTGTGAGCACACGCATTGTTTTCGCATTACTTTTGTCCCGGGAGGCTGGCCGCGGCTTATCTGCGTGTCTCTGTTGAAACCCGGTAGCAGGGAGGCCGAGTCGAGGAGTGTCTTTTTCTTGCGTAATAAATTACATCATTATCTTTCTCTCCTGCTATTCGTCTTTCCTCTCTTTGTCTCTCTGTACTCTTCGTCCTGTTCTCTCATCGCTAGCAAACGCGCCTGAGAGAGGGAGAGAGAGAGAGAGAGAGAGAGAGAGAGAGAGAGAGAGAGAGAGAGAGAGAGAGAGAGAGACGGAGGGCATCGTTGTCGGTGACAATCTCTAAACCGCTGCGCTACGCGACATGACTCGACGACGTTTTCTCTTCTCTCGCTCTCTCAATCTCTCTATCTCTCTCCCTCTCCGCTGCGATTTGCTGGGCGCTCAAGAAAATGGCGCCACACTCTAAATGTCTAAGGACAATTTTTGTAACTAGCACCGGACTTCTGTGTGCATAACTAGCTCAGATACAATATTGTAACTACCAACACACATTTAGTGACTAGCAAATCACAATATTGTATCGGAATTCAGTTATGCACGCAGAAGTCCGGTGCTAGTTACAAAAATTGTCCTTGACATTTAGAGTGCACTTTTTAAACTCGGAGGGCCATAAAGCGACGCGAAGCACTTTATCTCGCCCATTCATTTTTATCACAACAATGCCGTGAATTAACTCCATACCTCTAGAGCGGAGGCTCCGGATGTGGCTGCCGGCGGGCCCGCGCGGTCTGCTGGTCCGAGCGCTGCACAGGTCGCCTGAGCTCGATTCAATACCCGCGACCTGCGACGGCGGCACATCCGCTAAAAACAACGTTCGGCCCGTTTTATTCGAGTCCTGTCGCACGGCGTGCAGTGCTGTGCTGTGACAGTGGGCGCCGCGCTCTCTCCCCCAGCAAACCACCCCGAACATTTAGGGAAGGAAGGGACGAGCGCCTGGAATTTGCAAGTTCTGGTTTACGGTAATCGGGGGGAGTGGAGTGAGGCGGGGCGGGGACGGTCTAGCAGGCCTAGGGGCGTTCCGGTCCTAGGCGCGGCGGGCTTGCGGGGCGTGGCGGGGAGGAGGCGGTAGTCTCAAGCAACGCTGACATTCCCTTTTACCCCGGGCCGGCCCGTGTGTGCGGAGGGGCGTTAGCACGTACCGGCCCCAGGCATGTCGAGCGCCTGCGGGCGGGGCGGGGTGGCCCAAGGCAGGAGAGGAAATCGGAATGTGCCTGCCTACTCCGCGCGTACGTCTTCAGTAGCGGCATGCCCGCGGTCTTTGAACCTTAACCGGCTTTATTCATAATCGACACGAAAGTACTGCTCCTCACACCAAAACTACACTGCTGTGAAATGTTCAGCTGCTTTAAATCGGTTTTGTGTTGCCTTCTGAATGCCATTAGTCACAAAGACCGACTCCACACAAAAGACAACAAATTTAGGCAAGGAATGTGACTTTATGGTGTTTAACTGTGTGATATCTGAAGATGGATTCAGAGTTCACAAGATTTAGAGCGTGATGTTCATGCCACTAGCGTGAAATGAGTTGTTTGGTTGTTAACAGTTGACTTTATGCAACGGCTTATATCAGGCTGATGTGGGGCTATGCCATCCTTCCGCAGTTCGCTTCACAGGTAAAACCGGTGAGGCCGGTGACGCCTTCCCGTCAGTTTAAAATCAAACCGAAGTCGATCGGTGAGTAAGTGTGCCAACGTTAAAGAAAGTGCCGAACCGGGGAGTGGCAGCTTCATCTCCACCTACACTACTTTCTCGTCAACTGTATATGCCGGCAACTCCCGTTAATGGAAGAGTGAAATGCGAGGGTAAGAAAGAGGGTTGTTCGTTTAATATGTACAAAATCCGATTTATTTATTCTTTCACTCGAGAGTTTCGAGAAACTAGGGTTTCCAAAGCAATCGGGTGGGATGCAGTTAAGGTACCACCCAGGGTCGGGTATCTCAGGCGGGAAAACCTGAAGAGCAGAGTTTGTGCAGAATTACATGGGGACTATTACCCCCATTTCCCTCTGGCATAGGCCACGCAAGCCCAGCACCCCGGCCACCGACTGACGGCATTGCCAGCAAAGCGAAGTGGAGCTGGCAATTTCGTATGGCGGAAGGGTGGGCCTGTTTTTTTGTTGTTTTTTTTTTGTACGCAGGAAGCGCGCTTTGTTCAAGGACAGTGTGCTCTAGCAGCAGAGCAGGCGGCGGCGCGCGCGGCGGGGGGAGGCTCGGGTCGGGGAGGAAGGCATGCTTGCGGTCGTGGCTGGGGTGGGCCGGCCGCTGGGATGTAGTTTGAGAGGGGCTTGGATAAGGGAGGGGGAGGGGGGAGGGGCCGGAGGCACTGCGACACCTACGGACAAACTCAACTTGTTGGCGAAAGCTTGAAAGAAATTTATCACGGGTCTCCCGCCCCCGCCGTCCTTCCGCCGGCCTGGCAGCGTGGCCCCCTGCCCGACCCGGGCCAGAAGTGTTCTTCGGCAGGACGAAAAATCGCACTACGCTTTTTCTTATAATTGTGTTTGGGAACTCTGGAATGCCGCGCCGGCTCCAGCCTGCCCCTCGGGGGGTCAGTGATCAGCCTCGACCGCTTTTCTTTAATCGGCTCGCGGGACTCGGGAAACTTTTGCTCCACCTGCGCGGGGCGTGGCGGGGCGGGGTGGGGCGTGGCGGGGGAAGGCAGAGGGTGGCGGGGATGCGGTGGCTACACACACTCGCGGCCACGCCAAAGCTGCCGGCGGTGCACCTAATTGCCACATTAAACCGCAACAATTAACGACGGCTATATGGTGGGGACCCATGGGAGAGGTGCCGCGGTTAGGATGGGAAAGAGGGGGGGGGGGGGGCAGAAGCAGCTCCAAGAGCTCGGCTGTCGAGTATACTCGATGCACAAGTGTTTGAACGCTATTCAAACGAGTGCGGTATGCATGCCTGTGCCGTCGGCTGTACAGCAGCTTACGGGGTTCGGGGGCTGCCTCACGCACATCTATAAAGCGTGTACTTGATGTATTGTAGTACTATGTGTTTGTTTTGAGAGCATTGAGACCGTGACAAGGGAAAGTTGCCTTAAAATAAGCGCGTTGTCCTTGAATGAACTTAGTTACCGAAAGTTCAAGTCAAACGGATTAATTTTAAGAACACCCTGTCTTTGGGTTCGGTTTGAATTCCACCGAAGTGCTCATACGATTGGAACTAACACCCCATATGGGTAGCCCCTTTCCCATGGGACCTTTTTGGAGCAGTCCGATAGGTGCCTGTAGGAAAGCTGTGCTCGTAGTAGAGGCTCTGAGGAGCGGTATGGCGTCCTCTGAGAAAGGCACAAGAGAGGTCCGAACAGTGGGTTGGCGGGGAGGGGCGTGGCTGAAGCAGAGGGAAAGTCGGCGCGTGTGAATTTGTTTTGGCGCGCCTTTCACTCTCTCCGCGCGCTTGGCTTGGCAGGGGTCGCAAAATAATCACGGCCCCTCTCACATATACACTCACTCACACACACAGACGCACAATACATACCCGGTGTCATGAAATGTTCGGAAAGGTACGGCATCATTTTCAATCACAACTGTAAGTTCCAAATCTCACATCATCGTCGTAAATATAGGTACTCATTTAAATTGTAAGCATTTTAAAAATTAAAATTTTGGATTTTTTTTGTTGAGTTGGATCAGTTTTTCCCGACTACAGAAAACCGTAGATTTACATCAGTGGGTTAAAATTTAGAGGTGTCTTATTTGAGAAATTACGATCGCGTTCATAAATGCACAAATTCACTTGCAAATCACAATTGTAGCTACTCAAAACAATATTTTAAATTTACGCACACATTTTTCACGAAGTGCATACTCAGAGTAATACACACTCGCACGCACGCGGGTTAAGGGCGTGGCGTAGCGTGGTGGCAGAGAGACGCGCTCTGAGTGCGCTTGCGGTGGACTTCTTGCGACTGCCCCTCCCTTTCCCTTAGCCGCCCGGCCCCCTCTCCATCCCACTCCACAGTGGCTTTTAAACCCGACCCGCACTCGGACCACCAGCTTTGCCACAATCTCATAACAGGACGCGCCCGTCCGCACCCACACAACGGCAGTCGCACCCGAGGACGAACCCCCTCCGTCAGCCCTTTCGTGCCATATGCATTATCGCTTTCGCTTTATCGCAATGCAAGTGGGGATGGCTTAGTTTCATCGCGTCGTGAGGACCTGCTCAGCACCCTACACCGATAACAAAAGTGTGGAACGGGGCATGCACATGAGTGTTTGCACAGGTTTATGTGCTTGACGAAAACTGAATATTTGACGTAGGGCCCCGTGCGTTAACATTATGCACGGGGTAGCTGAGCGAAGAGCATTAAAGTAACAGAAGACGTAAACAATATAGAACAAAACTAAAA
>NW_026267178.1:818027-821997 GCF_000697945.3 Frankliniella occidentalis
CCCTTCCTATCCCCACTGCCCTCCCCGTACTTAATTTACCCTTTTGTGTAATGCCATATGAAGCATGATGCTCCCATTTCATTCCATTCCAATTGTTTTTGAAGGTGAAATTCTATTGGATTGCCTCTGGTTGAAGTGAAATTAAATACCGTAATATTTAATTTAATTTCAAAATACATTTAAACTTCTCTCCTACGACAAGTATAACTTGTCGCTCTTTCATTCATTTTTATCAGATCTCTCCGAGGCATTTAAAGTATCACGAGTTGCTGAAGTATCTTTAATTGAAAGTTCTATAATGTATCGTATCATAGAGTTTGATTTCAATGCTCCCATCATTTTATTGGGTATCATTAAACATAATTTGACTCCAGACAAAGCTAATCAATTTAAGAAAATAGTATACCTTGTTCTGATTTTGATGGGCCTATTCTACCTGAGTTTGCGATATTGGCTACAATATTGTTCGGTCCCTTGCAAGTCCATGGCTATTGTGAAAATAAGTTGTGTGTTTAATATTCGTTTTGACAAGTCCTATTGAAAGATTAGGTGACTTCTAATCATTCTACAAGTGAACACCATTCCATTTTGTTAAAACAAAGAAATTGAAAATTAGGATTTTTTTTCAAGTTACAAAATTAAAAGTGTCATACAAGATTTGGATTCCTTTTTCAAAATTTAAAAGGAAATGTCTTATGCTCAAAGCCGATCAGAGTTGAAATGGCAAAGTTATTGGCCTCCAAAGGGGTAAATGTATGCAAAAACTATCAAATTGTCAATTTGGGGGGCAATAACTCTGCCATTTCGATTCCGATCGTCTTGGAGCATAAAACATTTTCGTTTTCTTTTGTCAAGATGAACTCGAAACAATAGTTCCCTTTCCACATTTCTCCCGAACCACTACCCCGCTTCCCCCCTCCAACTTACGTAAGTAAACACGTAATTCAAAATATCACTTTCGTTTCTTTTCCCCGGACACTCGCGAAACTTCGTAGGTCGAGTTCCGCAACTCTAAAACTAAAAGTAACACACTCGGTTTGACAATCTGACATATTAATCACTTGTGAGAGAGTATCAAAGACGCGAAGTGAGCGCCGGAGCCGTTGGTGCTCTTCACCCACTCGAGTGCAGTGCTGCCAACATACCAATGAACTATGCGCGAATTCAAATGAAACGATTGAATATTTCAGAGCTGACCAATGCATCAAATAATGCACACAGATAATCCTCGTAAATTATCGATTCTTAGACAAACCCGTTTCTGGCTGTCAGTGCAAAACATTTTGAGGAGATACGGAATGTTACAGACGGACAGACAGACAGACAGACAGACTCACGACGGAGACATCGCCTGACCCCTCATCGACTTGGACTGAGCTTCGCTCAGCGAAAAGTGTTCAATAGTAAATTTGATCACTTTCAATTGTCAAACGTTAATTGGCCAACCCGGCAGTTCAGATTTTAATCGTTCGACATTACTGCTATAGCAGTTACTTTTCGGTATTCAAATATCCAGTTAAACAGTCAAAAATATGTCGTGTAACGCAACGTATAATGTTGAGCAATTGCAATGCGTACGCGAGTTTAAAAATTTCTTGATCAGTGTAGCTTTTTTTTTTGTACTAATTTTTCGTAAGTTCGAACGTTCCCCTCTGTATTGCGCCGTATTACGCAGGCAAAAATTACCTTGTGATTGCGAAGTTTACTTCCCTACTATCGTAAGATGTTTTTTAAAAACAATACGAAGTTGTTTTTTTTTTACGCCTGTAACGTGTTATGCTTAGTTCTGAATGATCTAAGAAAAACATCCTTTAAAGATTTTTGTAACGTGCCGGTCGTCCTCCACAACCTGCCCCTCGAGTGGACGCTGCCACCGCTGCTGCAGCGCGTGATATGTCAATAGTCAGTGAGAATATGCCAGCCGGCGTTGGATGGCATATCGGTCCAGACAGACGGTTCGCTCTTTCTCCTCCCTTTCTTCTCCCATCCCCCACTTCTTCACGGCATTTATTTGTCCTCGCAGCAGCCCTCCTATGCCCCGCCCGCTAGCCACTACCATTCCCCTCACGCTGTCGTAGGAGGAGAAAGTGATTAGCTGTCGAAGTCTTGTGGAGACTGGGTCCATACTGTGCCTCGGCCCGCCCTCCCGTCACGCCGCTCAGAAGATACAAACGTTTTCATTTCCTTATTCTTCCCTTATATATTTGTTCTCTACTGGAGAAAGTTCCTTTTTTGTCGGAAGGATGACTGTCAACGCAAAAACAAAAGGGGGCTGTGCGTCTTACAATGCCGCCAACTCTCCCTGCCTGCCGCTCCGCCCGGCAAAGAAAAGAAAAGCAAGTAAGAAATTAACTCTTCCCTTTCCTGCCACCCTCGTGTCTCTCTCTCTCTCTCTCTCTCTCTCTCTCTCTCTCTCTCTCTCTCTCTCTCTCTCTCTGCCTACAACTTTTCATTTAAATGACCCAGTCGTTCTTTTTTCGGTCTGTCTCATTATTCCCGCCGATTATATAAACAACTGGTCAGGCGGCTTATTATGAGCGATGCTCATTTGTTGTGCTTCCTTTGCCTACCTCTCCTCCGTGCTGCGTTCCTGCTCCCCCTCGCGCTCCCCTCCCTCGCGCTCCCCTCCCTCACGCTCCCTCCGAGGTCCTTTTTCTCTCCCCTTTCCTCCGGTGTTGTTTCATAATTTACACAACTGCTCCGCCTCTTCTCGGAGGAAAAGGGTTTTGCAATGATTCGCCCACAGCGGGCCGCGGCAAGTGCGCGGCGTGATGGTGGGGGATGCTGGTTGTGTACTCTTCGGAAAATGATCAGCTCTCTAGGGAGGATGCAAACACTCGAGGAGGAGGACCGAGTGTGGCGCCTACCTCGTATGGCCTGTTAAAACATAATTCTTCAATATGATTTTGATATGGCTGAACTGGTACATCCCCTTGGCAGACACAGTTCAATGCTGCAATGAGATTGTTCCGTTATTTCCACATAGCTTAATTTGATAGCTGAATTCGAGAATCGGCTATCTAACAGAGTTGATCCCTGCAACAAAGTCATAATTTCCGTCATTTCTAGGAGACATTATTGACAAAACAAACGCAAAGTGACAATCGACTTGTCATCCAAACGAGTTTTTCGTCATTCGTTTTGTAATCATTTCAGTTTACTTCTATTAATTAATAGATAGTTTGGGCACATCGCAAACATATAATAAAATCATGTCCGCAGTTTTTTACCGACATTTCTGTGCTTGGGCTCCATGCGCTGCCCTGCTGACGCCCGCTAACCGATGGAGCTGACCGGCGGCGCGGCAACTGACGGCATTTGTGGACGGTCCCCCTGGATTACAACGGGGTGGGTTGTAGGGAGGGGCGTCCCTGGGGGGATTGCTTTAATATCACTGATTGATGTGCTCCCGGTCGGAACGAGTGTGTGTGTGTGTGTGCGCGCGCGCGCGCTGGTTCTGTGTGTGGTGTGGCCCGCTCGCCCGTTGCGCCCCTGAGAGTGTAGGCAACCGGCGCGCATGCAAAGAGAGGACGAGCCAGACGGTCGGATAGGCGGGAACAAAACAAAACTCGTGTCTGCGGTGCGGTGGGTGTTGGCGCCCCCCCCCCCTGATTTGTTTTTGTAAACACACAACTGTGGTAGTGGCTGGATTTAGAGGGGGAGGGGAGAGAGGCTTAAATTTATGCGTTCCTGCAGTTCACCGACAGAACATGTCTGCTACTGTCCCTTCCTATCCCCACTGCCCTCCCCGTACTTAATTTACCCTTTTGTGTAATGCCATATGAAGCATGATGCTCCCATTTCATTCCATTCCAATTGTTTTTGAAGGTGAAATTCTATTGGATTGCCTCTGGTTGAAGTGAAATTAAATACCGTAATATTTAATTTAATTTCAAAATACATTTAAACTTCTCTCCTACGACAAGTATAACTTGTCGCTCTTTCATTCATTTTTATCAGATCTCTCCGA
>NW_026267178.1:822047-828748 GCF_000697945.3 Frankliniella occidentalis
CCCAAACCACCCTCCTTTCTCTCTCTGTTCGGCCTTCTTCTTTGGCCAATAACATGACGAACTGGGGGGAGAGAAGGGGAACATGGTGAACAACGTGAAGCGTGAAGGAGAGAGAGAGAAAGAGAGGCCCGTTGGAGCGGAAAGGACGGAGGGGATGTTGGGGGAGGGGGGGGGGTCGAGGGGGTTGGCGTTGATTATTGGGGAGAGCGGAAATTAGCAATAACTCGGCACGACCCGCACCGAGCCCGCCTTTTCTTTCACGCGTTTGGAAAGCGCTCCTCCCTCCCTCTCTCCCCCTCCTCACCCCTGCCCCTCAGGGCGTGCCTGTTCATTTCCTAAACAGTGCCCGGCTCAGCTTTGGGAAAGAGAGAGGAGAGGTGGGGGGAGGTGGATGCGGTCGGAGGTTGGCGCGAGGTCGGTGCGGTCGGGGATGGACGAGGACCCGGCCGGAGTGAAATGAGTTGGACCAAACAAAACAAATCTGAGTGTTGATTGCCATTAGGGGACGCCGAATTGAGTTGGGAGGAACTAACTACAAAAGGAAAAGTCTCCAAAATAATAAAAGTAAGGGCATACCTTATCTCTGTACCCTCTCATTATGCGGGTGAAACCGTGGCCAACTTCTATTGCTGTAGGCCGTGTACGAAGGTGCATCACCTTAAGTCCCACGTGGTCGTGGTCACATGGTGCCATGATTCGGCGGAAACACTCAGACCAGGAGTGTGCAACTGACATGGTGGTAGTCTTCAACTGTATGGTGCACACTCTCAAATATCCGACTGGAAATTTAAACAACGTGAATATTGCATTGTAGTCCAATTCTTTCTCAATTAGATGGTCACTCGTCCGTTTCCCTGCGATTTGTAGTTTTTGTTTAATAAATAATCTCCCAAACCCTTGCGTTTTACAGGTTTGCCCCCTTAATTACCTTAGATCTATATCTCCAAAATTGTTAAGAGTATTGAATTCGACTCCTGAAATCTAAAAGGTTGTACCTATGAGAGGTTTCGCGTATAAGGTCAGATCTCGTTGGTCCCGGAGAATGGTCGTACTCGTAATTCTATTTTTTGTCGTATTTTCGATATGCAAATCATTAGAATCAGAAATAAATTCTCTTTCCAATGATATGCTTCACACGGAATCGTGAAAAACCAGACTTACTACACTCCGGGGCCCTAGCGAGATCTGACCTTCAACGCAAACCCTCTGAAGTACGACCTTATACGTAAACCCTCTGAAGTACGACCTTTTAGTTTCCAGGGGTCGAATCGGGTCGAATTAATATTCGTGGTATCGGAAGGTGGGGTACAGTGGGACACGGGGTACAATGGGACAGAGGCGATATCATCTATTTCTAACAGTATTCAGATGTTGAAAAAATTTGCCACGTTTCGCACTAAAGAGTTCTTCATGGTGGCATTAATGATTGGGGGCTGGCTGAACATGTTTAAGGAACAGAAAATGGGAAACGAAAATAAGCTCCAAAAGTGGTGGAAACCAAGGTGACGTTTCGGATCAGTTTCCCATTCTGTGCGTTTAATAATTTGCGATAGAAAATCGGCAAGGTGGCTCACCGATATGCAGTTCCTTACGACACAATTACCAGCTTTGGGTTTTGAGTTGAATCCCAAAATACCGAAAAGGAAAGGACTAAAACACGATAAAAGCGATAGGTACACAATGGGACAGCCCACCAGAGAAGTTTCCGATGTGACACTTTAAAAATTCTAAAATAGTCTTATTTTGCAATACACTGACCAAAATCATGGTTCTATAGAGTTGCAGACACCGCAACACGGTATGGATGTGGTGCAGTCATAAGTCATTTTTTTTCTGTCCCAATGTACCCCATTCCATGGTTTCTTATGAATGTCCTATTGATCCCCGTACCCGGGAACATTGGGACAAACAACACACTTTGGAAAAAATCATCTGCTGACAAAGACTTAGCGAAACGACATCTGAGGGCTCTCATTTACGATAGACAACACTTCAATGTACAGACTAGGCCAAAACCGATCAATCTAACTCACACGGTTCACTGTTAAAAAAAAAATCGAAAATTTTACAGGAAAAGTCTGGGTATACTATTTGCCAAGACTTTCTATGGTAAAATTACCATAGTCTGTAAAATTACAGAACACTTGTAATTTACATTCCGGTAATTATCTGTACTTTTTTCCCACTTTTTGTCTGTAAAATTTTTACAAACTTTTGCTGTAAAATATGGTATCCTTAAAAACAATATTTTTTTCGGTACTGGTGGGATACTGTAGTTCTGCTTACAGTTCTACTTCCTCATCAGCACAATACAAGATTACATACATCACAAACAATGAATATCACTTTACCTTGGTTGGAGTTGAACCCCGGACCTTCCCGTTGGAAACCTGTTACCTTATCCACTAGGCTACGAGCTACCCGCTGGGGGGGCAGCGTCAGCCACCGGTGTGCCTCGACAGCCGGCTCTGGGGCCTTTCTCGCTGGACGCAGCGGCGGATATAGGGACGCAGCAGGGATTTCCCGCAGTTGCCGACTTGCCGTGTTGTTCTCAAACCATACTTTATTTTTATAAACTAGATTTTGACAAGCGAGGGATAAAGGTACCAATATTTGGGCGATGCATAGTTTACGGATTCTCTAAGTGTATGATGTTTTGACCGGCGTAGTATGAGGCTCAAACAGCAATACGTTTGCGTACCACCAAGCGACTATAGTAATCCACTACGCATCATTTTGAGGTGACAGTTTGGTGTTTTTGTTACAATCACTTTCCTGTATTCTTATTTACAAGTAAATTTAAGGAAAATTACATGGAAAATACCGTAAAATTACAAGTTTGTGGTAAATTTACAGACTTTCGGTAAATTTACCAGACATTCGAAGGTAAAAGTACACTTTTTTGGTATTTTTACAATACTGTTCCTGTAAAATTACCAAAATGGTAATTTTACCTAAAATGTGCAGGAAAATTGCCATAGTCTGTAAAATTGCCCCACCACTTCTGTAATAAATTTACCAAAACTTCTGTAAAATCACTAATATTTTTAACAGTGTTCCCAATCTAGAGCAAAAACAAAAAAATCCGTCCCAATGGTCCCCACCTTCCCCTAATATCAGCCTGTTCACGGAGAAATATCGGGGTTGACGACTCCTTGAATAGAACGAAACTAATTGCCAATGCTGGCACTCAAATAAACATCAAGTTAGATCGGAGTGAAACGGGTTTTTGGATGAGGAAAGAATATGTTAATCTAAACGTCGTTCTCCTGGTGAGTTGGGGGCTCGTTGACTTTGACGTGTGTCCGGCTTTGAACCTTCCTTCCCGCTCACATGCTCGTAGCACTTCCTCCTGCAATCCAATCGCGAAAACGTCAACTTCTTGAGAGTTTCCCTCCCGTCCCCACAGGCTCGCTGGCATCAATGAATCACTGTGAAGAATGCACTCATCTTCACGACGCATGGAAGCTCAGGGGCAAGCACGCCATGGTCGCTCCCCTCCGGAAGAGGGACAAAATCTTCTTAGCGTGCGGGCACTTCAAAAAGAAAAAGAGAAAACCCATAACAACGAACATTTTTGGTTTATTTTTGGGTCCCCAGCTGAACGGTGGCTGCTGCTGTCCATACGGACGCTGTTCAAGCCTGATGCTCATCGCTCGTGTGTATTGTGCAGCCCGCTGTCCGGTGCGCTGTCCGGTCCGCTGTCCACCCCCTCGCGCCCTCCGGGCACAAGTTGCCTCGGCGCCGCCCTTTCTAAGAGGGTGCTGTCGCCACCCGTCCCGACGTCCCCTAGTTCAAGAAGTGTGTTTGCGGCTCACAAAAGATGAAAAACAACTTTTTCTCCTCTTATCACGGCAGGCGCCGGCGGCCCGTCGCCTGCAGCCGGGCGGGGCCGGGCTGGGCCGGGCTGGGGGTGCCGACCCTCGCGCGCTCCTCCTTTTAATCCTTATCAAATGTGCACTCGATTTCATCGCAAGGTGGGTGCGGCGCTGGCCGCCGCAATAACTCAGCGCTTCCTCCCCACGCGTCCGATTCTCCAACAACTCCCTGGCTCGCTCTCACACATTTCATCGCGCGGCTCAAATGTCTCAAGTTTGTTGTCGCCCGGCCTCGGCCCGGCCTCGGCCCCGGTGGCGCAGGGCGGCCCGGCCCTCATCTCCGTGTTTTTGTTTCTTTTTTCCCTCGGGCCGTTTTCTCTCCGTCCGCCACTCTCGGTCGTCCTCTCTTCCGCACCTTTTGCGAGGTCGCGCGGCCCCACTCCTGGGGGAGGCTGGCCCGGCCGGCCCGGCTGGCCATGTCGGGCTGGGGACCGGGCCGCACCGGCAAGGCGTCCGTGATTTCGTTACGCGATCAAGTGACTTAATTACAGCGCGCCCTCATCGTTAGCGTCAACAGGCTTGACCTGGCCCCTTCCCTTTTTACGACCGAGGAAATATTACCAGGTCTACTTCATCGCCCAGAATAGACTCAGTTTTTCGGTAAAATAAAAATGGGAAAGCGGCTCACTTCTCTAAGATGTTAAATAAATAACGTCAAGAAAAGAATAACGTTTGTTCATCTAAATGCCGTTTGCAATGATACGAGATTTGTTTTCCTCCTTACCTGAACCGGTTCGGACCGCTTTATCCCGGGGATTGCGGACGCTTCGCCGCGCACGGACCGCCTGCCTGCCTGCGGCGTGACGGGCGCGCGCGGACCACCGTGAGGGAAGGGGGCTGAGGCCGGCCGGGCCGGTTAATCCCCATCCGGAGCCACCTCGATCCAACTTAAGTCCGCGATCAAACACACACGCGCGCCCGGCCGGGCTCAGCCGGATCTCAAACCACCAACACGTGCCGCCCAGCGCCAGCGCCAGCGCCTGCGCCCTCCCCTTTCACTATCTACCCCCTTTCCTCGCCGACCCATAGCCCCTTTCTTTGCAACCCCTCTCTTTGCTACCGTTTTGCCTTCACCGACGCGACAAATTATTGTATTTGAAGTATGTAAAAAAATTCGCGCATGTGCCGCTTTTTTCGCACAATCAACTCAATCATCTAAAACGTATTTAAATTTTGTCGGCAGCTTTTCACAAAACTACAAATTCCTGTGTACCTTTTCCTGTTTCGTACAGTGAGAGCACATAGTCAACAGGCGTGGTTGTGCTTTGATCCAGCTCTGCATTTCCATGAAAGGAACCTTCCAGAACCCTGCCCTCTCGCCTTGGCGACGCGACGCTCCAAAACAGAGAGGGAGTGGGTTGTGTGTTTTGTCAAGGGTTGCAGCAGCCAAAGGCGGGAAAAAATAGAAAGATTTGTGAGTAAAGATGTGTTCCTGTGCCTGGGCGGATGGGCGGACCGGACGCAGGCTCTTCTCACGGTCGCTCTGCGCTGTACATATCCATTTCGCATGCCGAATTCTGTATAAATTCTAAATTAACTGGCAAATTTTGTAATTTATCTCAAGTACAGTCTTTGGAGTATTCAGAGTATTAGCTCTTGCACCATTGATCGAAGCCCCGACCTGCTTAATCTTCTTGCAGTACCGTGCCGTTCCGCAACGGACACTTGCAAGAAGTGGGCCCGAAACGCCCTAGCCTGGTGTCCACGATATTGTCTTACTGTTGAGTGTAATACCGGTTTTGAAGTGGCAACAAATGTGACGATCGCGAAACGCAATTCTGGATTGGACTTCCTTTATTTGGTTAGTCTTACAGGGTGTAGCAACACTACGCTCATGATCGTTCCTCTGCTTGAATAGTGCTTTGGGAAACAAAATAGTCACCTTTGCCACGTGTGTTGCTGGTTTTGAGTTGACGAGAAGTGGGCTAGTTGTTTCTTTGTGTCGCCAATTAGCGGGGACAGCCATCGCAATTCGCATCACAGTGATGATATCTTTGGCGGCGCCTGGGCGTTACCCTGGAAAAGTTTGTCCGCTGCTGCTGTCTCTGTTGTGGAGCTGTTATGACCCCTCCATCCCCTCTGCCCCACCTTATCAATATTTCCCCTCACGATTCCTTGAGCAATAACCCCCCGGCGCGCATCTGGCCGTGTGATTTATTCCGAATACATCATCCGTAATTTCGGGCCTTGTGTTTTCTTCCTTTTTTTGTCTTCCATCTCTTTCTCTCTTTCCTTTCTCTCTTTGTTCCTTTCTTTAAACAGGTTTCGTGGTTTCGTAGCGTGGCGGAGCATCATGCCGCGGTTTGCCCCCACCCCCTCTCTCTGCGTCGCCCACGCACGCAAGCCTAGTCGTGCGTATGGCCCCGATCAGCCCCGGGGAGAGGCCACAGGGCTGGGCACCAAAACGGCCCAAAAGTGGCACCGAATGAGAAGAGTTGCGTGTACCTTGAGAAGGAAGTCCTTTCGGTTGGACTCATACACGTTGATACTCGTTCTACTTCTGTGTACTCATTTTTCTACTGGCCAACTACTAGACTATCATGGGGAAGAGGAAACCTTTTGTGGCTATTGTCTCTGAGTGCGGTCCCCCGAGTGACTCCAAGGGGGTGGGGGTAGAGGGCGGATAGCGATGGCCTGGCTGGGGAGTGGTGGCCCCTGCAAAGCCAGTGTGGCGCGACAGTGCTAGATGGGCGCGGGCGGGGCGGGGCGTGGTGGGGCGTGGTGGGGCTGCCGAGCAGCTGACTCGAGCAGTCCGCACCTGGGTACTGTCCCAAGTGTTTGGGGCGGAGTAGACATACCGGGGAATAACCGATTGCCGAGCAT
>NW_026267178.1:832537-837347 GCF_000697945.3 Frankliniella occidentalis
TAGGGCAGGAGAGAGAGAGAGGCACACAGAGCGACGGAAGGGACCGCCCTGACACCGTGTCAGACACGTCCTGGCCCCATCCGGTCGCTCTTTGCACCCCCTCCCCTCCTCCCCTAACCCCGCTCGCCCAGGCTACCTAACCCCCTGGCTTGTACTCTGCTGTCCTCCTCCTACCCGTTCCCAGACCTTTATAATATAGCTGCAGCCCTCAACTCTAGGGGGTGAGGGGAGGGGGAGGGCGGCGCTGGGGACATTCCAAAATAACCTGCACGGCGAAACGCGGGCCGACAAGTAGTAAGTGAAAACAACATTTCCTTGCCACAAAAGCAGTAAACGACGCTGTAGCAGGTAGCAAATCTGACACAATTTTCAGTCAAAAAAGTAACAGAAAAAAGCAAGTGTATTTTTGGATGTTGACGGTGATATTTTCCTTGACATCCTGCCATCGTTCCCCCGACCATTCCCGTCGTACTTATCATTACGCCGCCGCCGCCATCTTGTCGCTCAAAAAGCCAGACGTGATCGCCCACAATAAAAGTTATTTCTCTCGGGGGCTGAAACCCCTCCCCTAGACTCACTCTCTCTCTCTCTCTCTCTCTCTCTCTCTCTCTCTCTCCCCCCCCCTCTCTCTCTCTCTCCCCCTCTCCACACACACACACACACACTAGCGCAAACGGGGTCGCCGTCCCGTCGCCGTGGCAACGGCGGTTGTGGTCATCCTTACAAGCCAGTTAAACCGGGCCAGTCCTCGCGCACCCGCCGCTCTCTCCGCGACATTTCTGCTCACTTGCTTCCTGAGCGCGCCGCCATGACTCACTGCCAGAGTCGAGGACTCTACTCTCTTCGTAGGAAGCTCTGTTTCATCCTCTTCTTTTCGGCTTCGCTGTCGCCGAGATCTGCTCAAGGAGCAGGCAGGCTGCATGTCTTAGGTTCATTGCCCTGTCCTCCCCTTTTACTTCTTGAGGCGCCGAACCTTACGTGTTTTGGATCGCTGTTGGGGGCTGAGGGAAGATTGGGGAATATCTCGTCCGAGGACCGCCACCGTCGTGGATCTTATCCTGGGACGAGTCGGATCAGACTTATACGGCAAGTTCTGCTGGTCGCTCTGGTCCCTGGTGACTCGTCCACTTTGAATATTATATCCAGGGAGCGGGGTATGCGGGGCTGTGCGTGGATAGGAGGGTGGGGGCTCGCGTGGGTGGTGCAGGATCTGGACCAGTGCAGAGCTCGACAAGGAAGGCCAACTCGTGTATTTCTGTGTACGCTCATGTGCATTTCTTTTATTTTTCTTGGATTCTTGACCTATATCTCGATGTACCATTTTTATGTTTTCTTCAGTATTTTCTTGGATTCTTTGGTGCATGTATTTTCTTGGATTTGTGTAAACAGCCTACACTGTTTTGACATTTCTAAAATTGCGAAAATGCACGTGTAGCCAATTGTGGTGACGACGGCTTCTTATTCCAAGACCTTTTCTTCTCTCTTTCCTTTACTGGAAAACAAAGGTCCACTGTTAAAAATTTGCACTGTTTGTGATGGCCCTATCCTTTTGCATGGGGCTGGTAGGTTGCATCAGGAAACGTTACCCGGCTTAGTCACATGATGAAACGTTCTCTCGGTAACATCAGTTTTTCCATTACAATGCCCGACCGACCCAGTCCCGGTGCAATAGAGAAGAGAGGGAGGGAGGATTTGCCTTCTGGTAGAGACATGTCTCGCACTGCAGTCTCGGTTTCAAAACAAAGCATCTGAAAGTCTGTTCTCGGCAAAACCACTCAACGACAATCATGCCCATTTTCGGTGTCGCAATAGTCACCATGTTGTCATCACTATATAGTATTGCCGTTTGTCGCCAGCCCCACCAGCTGTGGTGGTGCTGCCCGGCTGGCAGCCGCAGCGGCAGGCCGGCGCATCAGTATGGCTGCGGCCAGAACACTTCCTCGTTTGCTTGTTGGCCTGTTGCTGATCTTTTTTCAGCTCCCCCCTCCACCCCTTTGTCTCTTCCTCTCTCCTACCACTTTACCGCGCCCGGAACCCCGCCGCTCCGTCGTGGCGAAACCCTTTTTGGGCTTTCCACATCAGCTCGCTTCACAAGGACTTGGCATCCCTGGCCCGGCCGCCGGCCTTGGCTGGCTGCGCTCCCCGAGATACGTTGGCCTGGGCTTTATTTCAAGAACGCACGCACACTCGCACACACCGGCACCCACCGCACACGCGGACGCTCATTCTTGTGTGAAATTGACAGCTGCGGTCACGTGTGTGAGCAATACATACCCATCGTGCCATTTCAATTGAACCAGCCGTCGTCAGGGCACACGCCAGGCGAGCCTTAACCCTACACTGTCAATACAATGACCTTTATTATTTAAGTCCATCATTCTCGTAATTTCTGTAATTTTTGAAATAAAAACCATTTCCCAACCAGCTTTTGGAAATGAAAGCAGGCGATACATACGAAGTTGGTTAAGAGCGATTGAAAGGCTTTTCCATATTCAAAATAACTTATTTCGGTCAAAATTTATAATAAGGTTTGGCTTGCTGGAGGCTCAATTGCGGTTGAGCGTTAGGGTGTGTAGGACATCCGGTGGAAAAGTAAACAACTTGCATACCCTAGCGCTTGCGATCCGCGGCACAAGCAAATGATATTATATAGAATATTCATTTAATATTATGTGTCTTCTGCTAAAAGGAATATTTATTTCGCCATTTTATGAAATTCATTGAAATAGGTTAGTAGCGCCTTTGTAATTTTGCGCCCGCTCTATCGCGGTCGCCTGTCAGAGTTTCCAAAGAAAAAGCTCTTCGGCAGCATTTGTTCATCTCGGGGAAGGTTTTATCTCAGGAATGCGATCGCTATCGACAGTTTAGGGACAGTTCCGCGCACATCCTTCAGCGGGGCCGGCGGGCCCAAGGCCGGGGTGGTTGCGGTATGTGGCCCCTCTGACTTTGACGGCGCTTCCGGGTGGCGATGCGGTGGCGGCCGGAAGTGCCGGAAGTGGCGTGGCGGAGCCGGAGTGTGTTTGCAAATGAATTACTTGTCGTTCGGGTTGCCGCGTGTGCTTGTGTGTGTGTGTGCTGCTTGCTTACCTCGACGACCTGGAGTAGCAAGTCGGGTCGTGGTTTCAGGGCGGCGGCAGGGTGTGGGCACTGAGGCTGGCGGATAGTGTGTGTGTGAGAGAGAGAGGGAGAGAGAGACAGACAGAGAGAGTGAGAGAGAGGGGGTGGGGAGGGAAGAGCGAGGGGCTGCTCTGCAGAATGTAGGAAGGCCGGAGGCAGGCAGACGTGGGTGGCGGGGCGGCGTGAGGGCTGCTGACGGATGATAGGCAAGCGGTGGAGGCGGCGGTGGGCACAAAATTGGCGTAAATGATTGGAGGAATAGAATACTGGGGTGAGGAATACTGCGGGGCACGGGGAGGGCGGGGGCACATCACCGACCCTCCCGACAGCGCGCTGCAACGTGCCTGGGCTTTTTTTTTGTGGGACCTCTATTTTCGTGTTTTTTTAACGTGTGTTTTTGTTCTGCTTTGTTATGAATCAATCTAAAACCAACCCGTGTAGTAAAACTGCTGAATCCTACGCTTGACTTTCCTGTAATCCTAACTGGCAAAGTGCCGTTTTGCATACATTATATAAGAGATAAACACATTTATCCTCAAAATCCAGAATCACTTGGAAGATTTGTTGCGTGGACGTGGAATTGGCACCGAAGCTATAGCACCAAATACATTGCATGCCCTGCCTTCATGTACTGCGCTTGTGGGTGTTAGATATAGGACCATTAGATACGCGACCGTCATTCACGAACCTGCCAAGTTCAGCCTCTACAGGCTCTCTCAACGCCTGCAAGGTAGGCAACATGAAGCATGCAGGGCATGCATGTACTGCGGGTCGGCCTACCCCGAGTCTCACAGGCGCCGGGCTCGTGTAATTTGCCAAATGAAGCTGAGAAAAATGGACGCACCTTATTACCTATCTCATTGAGCGCTTTCCGGTGCGTATGGGCCTGGTGTGCGGCTCTTCCTGTTGCTGGCCCCGCTCGCCCGGGCCCCGGCCCGGGGGCGCCGCCCCACAGAGTGATTGTTGCGGTGGGAAGTGTGGCCGCGCCCCGCGGGCCAGCTGCGCCAGCGGGGAGGGGGCCCAGCCCAGGGGGGCCGAGGGAGCGCGCTCCCAAAGGGGTGGGGAAGCTGGCCGCCGCGCCGGCCGCGCCAAGGGCTGACATAAATGTGGACATTGCAAAGGTCGCCCACACCGGGGAGCCTCTGGCAGCAGCGCGTCATGGACAGAGCGCGGAGGTCATGAAGTGGGTCGGCACGATCTCCGCATGGTTTGTTGCATGCCGTGGGGGCTGCCCCCCCCCCCCAACACACACACACACACACACACTCACACACACACTCACACTCACACTCACACTCACACTCACACTCACACTCACACTCACACTCACACCATCCCCGGCGGAGCACCTTTTGCCTTAAAGGTTCTTTACAACAGCGTAACTATGACGTGCAGCGCGACACCTCCATTTCTCTGGATGTCAATTGATGACCCCTTTGCTGCGTGCGGCTGTGGGGAGTAGGGAGCCACCAGCCACCAGAGCTCGCCGACTGGGGCGGACGGAGAGTAGGCGGCAGAGAGGGATCGCCTCGGTCCTGCAAGAGCCTCTCTCTCTCTCTCTCTCTCTCTCTCTCTCTCTCTCTCTCTCTCTCTCTCTCTCTGCGTCTCCCAAGGCGTCGTCTCAACGCCCCAGCATCAATCAGCTGTAAGCGACCGCACCTGTCAACGCGTGGCACTGGCCTGGTCCAGCGGC
>NW_026267178.1:837397-840727 GCF_000697945.3 Frankliniella occidentalis
TGGGATTCCTATTTCGAAGAAGGATGGCTCCTCCGCACAGCAAATGCCCGCTGGGAGTAAAAGGAAGGAAGCCTTGTTATTGTTCTTACTAAAAAGGATCTTTTGAGAGGAAAGGAAAGGGGAAGCCTTAACCTGAAAATCGCTTTGAAATATTCTCTCCACGGCGATGAGGATGCGTATGCGGCTTGTTCTCGTGTCCATTAGAGCCCAGTGCTGCTCGGCGTTTCGGTCGATGACTCGCTTTGGCCGCGGCCTCTGCTGCCAGAGCGATGATAAAAGCTTCATATTCGCGTTGTCGCAAACATTAATATGTTGTGCACATGGGGTTTGAAGGGGATGCGTGCGTGGGAGGGGGGCATGGCGCCCGAGCCGGTTTTGTTGTGTTTCGCGGATGTCTCGGCCAGGCCGCCGCGCAGCTCTGGCGTGGTGCATGACGATGTAATTAATCACATGAATGCCGCTTCAAACTTTTGTCGGAAGCGGGCGCGCGTTGTGCGGTCACGCCGTTCTGTTTTGCGATGGATAAAGCGTTCCGTCCGATTGAGGGGCGTGTGTTGTGGGAAAGGGGGAGGGGGGGGGGGGCGCTGTGAAACTGCTCATTCTGGCTGCGACGCGCCTCGCACGTCCACTTGTGACGTTTCCGAAGCAGATGGGATGAACCAGGCTAAACTGAGCATTAACCGAAAGAAAAACAATTAACAAAATAAAAGTCACGCAAACTTAACTACTTTCACGAGAGCCAATCGAAAATCAATGCGGTGACTAACAATTGTTATGGTCGAGCTTTAGGTGCTACAGCTACTTTGTTGTAGCAACTAGATCGTTGTTTCGACAACAAATTGCTGTTATCAATAGTGGTTGGTGGCCATTGCCATGTGTGTGTGGCCATAGCCACCAACCACCCACCACATAGAATTCGTTCAGATGATCCGCACAGTTAAAAGCTTACAGTGATTTTCACCGTAAGCTACAGTAAAAGCCTGCAGCACCGTGCACCGTAGCTTAGGGTGAGATTCGCCGTAGCTTACGGTGAGATTAACTGTAGCTTTCAGTGGAATTCACGAGGGGGCCACCACATCGATTGAGGATGTACACAGGATTAAGTGATTACAGGGATTACACGTGAATTTTGCGTGATTACACGTGAATTTTGTTGAATTTCAGGCTCTAAAACCATGAAATTTGGACAAAAGGGTACAATTTAGTGATAATGTTTTAAAATTTGGTCAAGGATTACACGGAATAGATACTGATTACGTAGGGATTACACCCTCATCTGTACACAGGATTACGCGAGTGGTGGCCCCCTCGGGAATTCACCAGCTTACAGTTAAAATCACCGTAAGCTACGGTGCTGTAGGCTTTCACTGTAGCTTACGGTGAAAATCACTGTAAGCTTTTAACAGTGCGAAGTCTGCTAGTTTGTTGGTTTGGACGACAATTTTTTTCTGTGACGCCCTCACAGCTGCGACATACTTTTTTGCTTGTGCACCTTCCACAGAGACATGATTGACGCGGTTAAACGGCACACTTTCTGGCAGGGAGTGGTGGCATGGCCACCCATCCGCGCCTGTGTGTGTGCGTGTGTGTGTGTGTGTGAGAGAGAGAGAGAGAGTGTATGTATGTGTGTGTGTGTGTGTGTGTGTGCGTGTGTGAGAGCGTGAGCGTGTTCGTTCGCGCGGCGTCATTTCATGGCTGGACGGCTGCAAACACGGCGCAGTGACCCAGCATGACACGTCCTTAAGCGCGACGTGGCGTGGCCGGGCCAAGGGCCGGGCGTGGCGGCGGCCGCCCTATCGAGGCCCCCCAGGGCCGGCGCCTGCATTGTACGGAGGCCTGCAATCACCACCGCCACCGCCGCAACGGCCGCACACCAGCCACCACCGGCACTGTGTACGGCAACCACAAAGGTCCCCGTCCCCTGTGTGCGCGCCCTCGTGCGTTGGTGAGAGAGAAAGGCGGCGAGAGCGCTGTTGGTGGAAGAGCAGGGACCTTTCCCCCATCCACCACCACTCTGTTGCAATAGTGGCAATAATGTCTCCGAGAAGGCCAGTCATTATTCGGATTGAGTTAGTCGCTCCACGTGCCACATTTCCCATCACAGCGGCGTGCCCCCTGTCTCCCTTCCTCCCTTCCCGTCCTCCCTTCGCTGAGCAATTCCATGGGAATTGAAACTTTACTTTCCCCTTCCGTCCGTAATGACGCTCCTTATAACTCAGTCGGTGCGTGGCTTACAAGTCTGACAGGTACCGCACTGTGCTTGCCGTGCTTGCGGCCGAGAAATTGTACAGAACCTTATGGCTGCTTATAATTCTGCATGTTTATGCACAACCGAATGCGTACCGGGTGATTCAGAGAAGACGCAGGTGCGGGTGGGTTTGCCTTACTCGTCCCGTAAGGGACCATGGTGCTTTACGGGCAGAGCGAGTACGCAAACTCGCCCGCTCCTGCGTCTTCTCCGAATCCCCCGGTACACTATAAATGTCTGAGGGCAGTCATTCCAACTAGCACCGGACTTCTGTGTGATAACTGAGTTCAAATAAAGTTTGTAAATCACAATATACATTTAGTGACTTGTTACAACGAATTGTCTGATTTTAGGTACGCAGAGAAATCAGTTGCTAGTCACACTTTTTTTTAGACATTTTGTGTGTAAAGGTTTATTGTGAATATACACCCACAAAACATCTATAGATACCTTGAAGTAACCATAAATAGCCGTGAAATAATCAAACAAACCGCGAAATTCCACGAAATATCCTGTACGTTCTGTTTCCGAGTGATTTCCCCCACGGTTGCTCCGTGTCCGTCCGTGTCGGACGCGTCGGCTGTCGGCTCTTCGAGTTAACGCTGCGTTAGCAAGAATTATTCATACAGGTAGAGGGAGGGGGGAGTCGGCGGTACTAGCAAGGCAGTGGGGGTGTTGATACGACAATCCACAGGTGCACCACTTCTCCCACAGTTTTTCACACGAAATTACTTCCGAGTTCCTTCACTAAATGTTATTTCGTTTACAGTCGGCGCGTTCGGCCTGCGCATGCGAGCGGGGAGCGCGGCTGTCCCGGAGAATAGGGGGCGGGGGGATCGGGATTTAAAATGGCAGCGGTGGGTGGCGGGGGCGAAGTGCCTGGTATCGTGTTGTACCGGAGTGGAGCGCCGGGAGGGATTAGGAGGGCAGGGAGACGCGGGGCCAGGCGCGGTGCCAGCGGGGAATGAAGCAGCTAGCCAGCACCGCCAGCACGCCCCCGCACCCTACCAGAAATTGCGAAAATTGGCAAAATTTGTGGCAGCTGCTGGCTGCTTAACTCGCTTGCTGGCCGGGGCCGTCTC
>NW_026267178.1:840777-842951 GCF_000697945.3 Frankliniella occidentalis
GCTGCCTGCTCGGGCTGCCTGCTCGGGCTGCCTGCTCGGGCTGCCTGCTTGGGCTGCCTGCTGGGGCTGCCTGCTCGGGCTGCCTGCTCGGGCTGGAGCTCCAGTGCCTCCTCACTGGAGCTCCAGCCCGCCCTCTCGCACTACGTCGAGTGCAAAGATGGTCGGGAGCCCCATGACCGCGGGTAAGATCAACACTGCGGCCGGCTGCGTGTGGACACTGCGGGCGCCTTAACAATGCCGGGACTCACTTGGCCAAAAGTCTTCCACCGCATACCAGGCTGTACCCTTGCCAGGAAGGCACATTTGCTCAATAATAAGAAGTACACACTGTGAACACCATTGTCAATTCTTTTTCTCCCCGCAGTGTCGGGAGACTTTATTTTTCAGCGACGTCGGCGTTTGTGCTCTGCCTGCTTTAACATTTTCCCCTGGAACCGTTACTTGCCTCTCTATTTCCATTTTTCCCTCTCAGGCGGCACCCTGCTCGGCGTTGCTTTTCAACTACGAGCCCTACCCGTCTGGATCAGCGGGGCCCGTTAAGAGGGAACACTGAATTTATAAAAATAAAAACTGAAACACTTACTTCACGATACACTTCTGACGCCGTGTACCGCCGTGTATACCCTCCGCTCTAACTTGGGTTTAATTGAACCCGATGCAGCATCCATTTTGTTCCTGTGGGCGTTGGGCGTACGGCGTACCGTACACCCCCCACCCCTCCCCTCTCTATCTCTCTCTCCTGGTCGATCATCACTCTCCCAACTTCGCATCATTCCTCGGGACACGGCAGAATAATAACGTGCACTTTTTCTGCGCCGTGGTTGGTCAGCGGGGCGGGACCGCTGGGCGGGGCAGGAGGGGCGCAGATGGATACGGCCGTCCGCGGGGCCATTCGCGCGCGGCGCAGCGCAGCGCACGGGTATGAAAAAGTTGAATGACTGTTCACGGTCAGAATCGGTCCCGCGGCGCGGCTGGCGCGGCTGGGCGGGATGGCAATGGGCGATGGCCTGTTGGTGCGGCCTCCGCCTCTGTTGCTGTAATGGTGCCACGCCATGCCACGAAGCGCCGGCCAAACGCTGCCACTGCTGCGCTAGCCTTTTCGAATTACTGTTCGTGAAAGGGTCTTTTGATCGGCACCAAATCACACAGCTGATTCAACGAGATGAATTTAGGGAGAGGCGCGTTCTTCTGCTGCACTGCGGATGGCTGGCTGGCTGGTGCTGGTGACTCCCCTTTTTGGCCTTTACCATGCCTTTGTGTATGGTGGAAAACAATTGTGTACACTTTTAAAAGCCTACGGTGAATTTCACCCCCAACCTTTTAAAATAGCGCGAGTTGGACGCAAGTAAGGCGTGAGTCAGGAGCAAAGTTTTGAGAGCTTGGTGCGATGGTGCAGATTTCAATCCAGTCATTTTCCAGTCACTATCCAGTCATCCAGTCACCCAATCCCCAATCATCCACCAGTTGGATGTTTTTGTCATAACTTGAAAGACAGAGGAGTACTTATTGTACTTTTGATATAATGTGACCAGTACATCTTATAGCAATTCAAATTAATTGGAGGATAAAATTTGCAGCAGATAATACTTTTTCACAATAATTACAATAACATAAATTGTTTTAGGTGAAGGTCATCATTTTTCATCTCCGTAACTTTCTGAAAATATTGGAGTTTTTGTTTTCACAATTCTTTCTCTGAACTAAGTAGTTGAAGGGAGAAAGGTGTAACAACAGAAACTAAATCAAGTTGTCATCACATAGGTTTTTACTGATATTACCTAATTTGGTGCTTAATTATTGATTGCCTAAAAGAAGCGCTTTCTGGGATTCGGTATTGGGCTCGCTTTCCTCAAATCAAAAATATCTGCCGCAGCTTCTTCATGTTTTAATGTTTAACTCAAACTTAATTTTAAGAACCAGAAAGGAATTTTTCATAATGTCGAAGGTCTCTAAACTGAATTGTACCCGGGTGGAAGGATCTGCACTTCTAACTGTAATGGCGCATTGTATGCGGATCACATTTACAAATGCATTTAAAGTGTGTACAAAATCATGTCAAATTGTGTTAGGACTACATATGTTAACGTTTATGGAAAATATTGTCAGAATGTATAAAATGTACAGCTGTAGCCTGTAGTTAGACCACAGTTCAAATGCAGATTTCTATACTTTTT
>NW_026267178.1:843001-847651 GCF_000697945.3 Frankliniella occidentalis
GGGGGTATTATCGTACCTCCACCATTTCGGTATTATTGTTGACGGTCTTTGTTTGTTAAATACAGGGTGGTCCACAGACACGTTCCTTTAGTTTGCTTATACTGCACCACTGGCTAGGTGTAGCTCGATCGTAAGGGGTAAGGTAGAACACAAGGATTGCACTTAACTGGTGAACCACCTAGCACTCACAAAGTCCGGTATGTCGTTGCTAGTCTGAACAGTTGCTAGTCGTGACACGCTGTACGGGCGCGCTGGGCGCTCCCGTACTAAAATACTGGCGCATGCATTCGGCGCTTGTTCGTCTCTCCTAACCCGCTAATATTCAAACGTCGGGTTACCCCAACAGGGGTGGGGTATTTTATTTTGTTTCCAACTCTACCATTTTTATGCAGTGCTTTTTGCGGAGACTTTTAACATCATGGTTTTCGCGATTATGAGGGTTAACGTAACGTGACAGGAGGAAGGACTTTGTCTGAAGCGCAAACCTCTCGGCATCCTGACTTTGTGGGCCCAGCTCAGCGCTGCCACACCGCACCGCGCCACGTCTGACATGACAACTGCATCGGGTGGTTAATTCTGGTCCACGAATAATGCCCCAACAGGTCACGCCAGGCGGGCAAACCTTTCCGCAGCAACCAGTTGCGTTTTCCACCAGCCGTGCATGTTGGGTCTTTGTTGCTTAAAAGCAGGCAGAGGCGGCAGTTTTTGGAAGAGTATAAGGGGGTGTAAGTCAGGCAAGAGAATACGCAAATACGAGAGGCCTTCCCCGGGCTCGCGGTTGGGTGGTAGTTGCCGTGCTCTCCCTGATAACGTCCGTGCGCATATTCATATTTTCGGTTTCGCGCGCGCGTGTGTGGTGGTGTGTGCGTGAGGGGAGGGGGCCCACGAATTCGCATTACGCCACATCGTCGGCCTGTTTGCAACTAATCTCGCATGACATATGAACGTGCTTGGGATTAACTGTGATTACACCCCGGGGCTTTCAGCAGCTCCGCGCAGGGATCCCTGTAGGAAGGAGAGGGGGTTCCTGGAGGACGCTGCATCAGGAGCCAGTGAGACCTTGGCAGGAGCCAGGGATGGCTCACGAGCGCATCGACCGCAGAATGTGTAAACCCGCCAAAGTCGTTGTTTGCTTTCGCGATTCGTGCAGCAATAGAGTTGTTCCACTGTACAAGGCAAACATGAATTATATTATTTTGCGTATCGAGACCTAAACATTCGTTTCTCCCCAACAAAAGGAAGGGGTGGGCTTATTTCTCCACTAACAGCGGCCTTGCGATTAACACACAATCCTGCCATAACAACTGATTAACGATCCTTATTATTTGCTGCTTTTGGGACCCGATGACTATGGTTTGTGGGAAAGTTCTAAAAAAATTACACTGTTGCGTAGCAAAACCAATCCGAAGATTTTGCATTATTTTGCCCATTTTACACATGTTCTCGGCATTAATTATTTATTATAAGAATTGTATCGCAATTTTCAATTGCTAGTTCTTTTGTAGTCAGTATTTCAATCTCGATAACAGTGTTAATTTTATCTCTTGTATCCAGTGTGAGTGAGTTTGCGGATGGCGTTTTCCACTTTCTACGCTCATACTAAATCTTTATCTCTTTTGTTTCAGGTTCGTATTTGTCAATTCTGCTGCTGTTGACCTTGCCGGTGCCGGCAGCGCCCGAGGAGCGGACCGTCTCACCGTCCGGGTAAAAATGTGAATAGATGCCGTAGGAGAGATGTACCGTGAGGCGCAAGCGCGCCCTCCCCTCCCCTCCTGCTCCTCTTCTCTCCCCTCCTGCGCCGCCGCCCCACGCCGACCGCAGCCGAGCAAGTTACCCGGAAGCAAAGAGGATATGATGCAGGAAGGGCCCCGCGTTGAAACTAATAAATAAATTGGGGTGAATGAGGGGAGGGCGCGGCGCGTGCGAGGGGCGGGGACGCGAGGCGCGGCGTGGCGTGGCGCGGATGGCGGGGTGGAGCAGAGCCCGGGGCGGCGAGGCAATTCCAACAATTTTGACGTAATCTGAAGACGTCAGTCGTCAGTGTACTGCTGATGGGCTCGCAGGCACAGGCTCTGAGGGGTAGAAGGTGCAGGGCGAGGTTGAAACGATGATAGGCGGTATTGTTTTGGAGCCACACTGCTTCCTGTGCCGAGGACATATTAGCATTAGCAATAGATTTTCCTTTGCTCTTTTTCAGTTTTTTGCGGCCGGCCCCCGCCCCATGGCGCTGCACAGTAAAATCAATTTCTGATTGTTTTTAGGAACGACGAAGCGCGAGTGTGATGAAATAAGTAGAGGGTCAAAGTCAAAATATTGAGTATTACGTGTTTAGTTTTAGATTTGCGTAACTCTACACCCAAGGCGCTGACATCTCAAAAAGTTTTCCGTCAGTTGTCTGTTTTTAGTGACTTTTAACACCCTTTGTTCGTTCAGCTACCCTGTGCATATTGACCACGCACGGTCCCCTATTCATTTGATTATTATTACTTTGACTTGTGTTCCGTTAGAAAGCACAACCACTAATAAACAGCGGCCTGCGCGCGCCACTGTCGGCCGCGTGCCGGCTCAGGTTGTGTGAAAGGTGGTGTAATCCGATTGCATAGAGGCGCCAGGCTTGCGCCAGGCGAGGCGCCACCGCGGCGTGCTGGGCGTGCACTCCCCCGAGGCCGCCGCCAGCCCCTCCCCGCGTAGCTGTGACAGCGCCATATTGCCCGGCGCTGAAATGGAGTGAAATTAATTTGAGTCTCAAAGCGCCGCACCTACCCTGCCACGCCACGCCACGCCCGCCGCGTGCATTTCGGCCGCAGGGGCCTAATCACAATATACTGTTATGTCACTGCGAGGGTGCCTCAAGCAGGTGCCATGTGCCCTCTTCAAAGAAAAATAGGGAAAAAGGAAACTTTTCCGCCCTCTCTTCCTTTCTTTTTTTCTCACTACATTCCCATTCATTTTCTCTCTCACTCCCATGCTATTCCTCTTCTCTCTCTCTCTCTGCCTTTTCCTTACGCACCCACACACGCACGCACGCACTATCTCTGTTCAGCCGAGCAGAGACCCTCGCTATCGAGGAGAAGAGAAAAAAAAAGTTGCAACAGAAACAAATGATAGAGGAAACGGCGGCGGAAATGAGGGGAATGAGAATGTATGACTGAAGAAATGAGCATGAGAGGGTGGTGGGCGAAGTGTGATGGGTGAGAGAGAGGGGGAGCGCGAGAGCGAGAGAGATAGAGAGAGATAAAGGGGGGGGGGGGGCTACGTGCGTTTTGCGGCGGTGGTGAGAAGAGGATCGATGATGAAGACAATACTCTGCGCGTCCCTCACGTCCGTCTGTCTGTCCGCCCGTAAGACGCGCCTCGGTGCGCCTCGACACCAGGTTTGTCAGACACGTATGTTTCGGTGCACGCGTTAATTGTTGTTTCTTCCTACCTACCTTTAGCACTTTCAGTCATGTCTTGAATGTTTCTCTGGTTTTATAGATAACTACAAACAGGTCGTTTGCTTTATCCCGCCCGTTATAGCTTTTTCGAAGCAGTGTAGTAGGATGAAACCAGTTATTTGTACCAAGGCCAGGTGAAAATCGTTACTTTTCAGATACAAATTTCCATTATTTAATTGAGATGTGCTTAAGAATACATGATCTTCCCTAGATACAGAAATGTCCTTCTCGTGGGGACCCCAGTTAGGTTTCTGGTCGCTCGGTGAAGACCACCAGACCAACCAGGATACGGTAAAAAGGATGTCTAAATTTCTTTGGACGAAGGGAAAACTTTGAGTGTCTCCCATAATTTTAGGAAAACTCCTCAGATTTTAAGGAAATCTCCTCAAAATATTGGGAAATTATCCTTATTTTTTTGGGTCCTATCCCATTAAGAGTGTGTGCAAATTGTCGCATGGGTGCATTGATGTTTGCTCATACTGTGTGCTCCTCAGGTGCAAGAAAATGTGGGATTTGCATTTGGACCGTTATTATTAAAGTCAAAGGACAATTTTTGTAAAGAAGTCACTGCTAGTCACTATGAGTGTGTGTTGCTAGTTACAAGATTGTATCTAAACTCAGTAATGCACAAAGAAGTCCTGTTCTTGTTACAAAAATTAATTGTCCTTATACATTTAGAATGTAAGTTTCATTTGAAGTCATTTTAGTGTAGGCCTATGTCGAAGAAAAACTGCCATACAATGACTCTACAGAGTTGTTCTCCCAGACAGACTTGTACGGTTATTAGATTTTCCAGACTTGTCTGCTTTCCATCTGGCAGCAGGCTCGCTGACCTGGAGCGACCGAGTTTTCGTTTTGTGTGCACCGGGCCTAATTAGAATATTCCCGCTGGGGGAGAGGGAGCGGCGAGCCTCTGCGCGTGTGCGTTTGTGTGTGTGTGTGTGTGTGTGTGTGTGTGTGTGAGAGAGAGAGAGAGAGAGAGAGAGAGAGAGAGAGAGAGAGACAGACAGACAGACAGACAGACAGACAGACAGACAGACGTGTGTGCGCTCTTATGCCCTTCTCGCACTCATTTCCAGAACGCGCAGGCGAGAATTCGTCAGAAATTGGGGGAGAGCAGGGCCAGGAGAGTGCGAGCACGGTATGCGCGTTGGTGTCAAAGTGAGAGCATGCGCGAGAGAGAGTGAGTGCGAAAGACGGAGGGAGGGCTGGGT
>NW_026267178.1:853356-858797 GCF_000697945.3 Frankliniella occidentalis
CGTTTGCATAGTTCCTATGCTGTCTAAGATTTACAACCGAATAAATCGTCTCCTGCTGCTAGGTTCACATGACAAATGCAGTGTACTACACGTGCACACCGGCAATTATTTGCATGTATACGTATTACGCGCGTAGTATCAATAAAGCATTCCGGTAAAGCTGAAATGGAGAAGAATGCGGGGAAGGAGAAAACGGAACTCGAAATACTTTAACATGTGACTTCCGTTTTCTCGTTCCCTGCATTTTTCTGCATTTCAGCTTTACCGGAATGCTTTATCTTTGTGTAAAAGTATTTTTACTACGGGGGGCGTCAAAAAGCATCGTGAGCACGGGGAGCACGGCCGGCAGTTTGGGAAACATGTACTCACCCTCCTGAGTAGGTAGCTAGGCCTGGTTCGGGGTATTTCCTTTCGCCACATTCGGCCCATAGTATGCTCCCGGCCGGCAGAACGGCACGTGTGCGGGGGATGGGGCCCAGCGGGACTTTCCGGGATGTCTTTTACCTGCTACAGTGATGAGTCGCCTCTACTGCCCGGTCTGTTTACCAGGTGCAATGTTCAGCCAAAAACAGACTACAGTATACTTTAAAACCGACAGCAGTAATTCTGCAAACTGACCGCTCAAATGTACTGTACAGCCGAAAGCAGTCATTACATTTCTTTTTAACTCTATATTTTTAGCTTATGGTATGTAAAACAGACTGAATTCACGAAGTACAATTGAAAGAGCGAATCATGTCGTCAATTTATCTGCTTTTAAACTACAGCAACAACTCAATATACCACTTACGTTACGGTGTGCATTCTCAAGTGTAGTTGCGAGAGCAGTAAAAGTGTGTGTTATTTATAGTTCTTGCTGTTATTTGAGCATGTAGTCGTGATTATTAACAGCATTAGAGTTAAATTACAATCATAACTATAGTTTAGCAACTACAGTTAGGCAAGTACAGTTTCGAATGCAGTTTATCTGTACTTCTTTCCACCCGGGTATACATATTTCTTCAAAAAGCTCTCTTGCGGATTGGAATGGAATGGAACAAAGTGGGGTCGTTGGGGTTTTAACATCATTCGTTCCCTTAGTTTCCTTGATACTAAACCCCAAGAGCCATCACCCATGCAACTTAAGATAGTTTCTTGAGGGAAAGTTTGGAAAACCGTTCCAAATGGTTCAAAATGAACAATTTTTCTAACTCTTCCAAAATTCACCAGAAAAATAAAATAAAAAATAGGTGTGGTTTTTGGACTAATACTAATCAATCAACAATATTTTGGTCAAAATCGAAGGGGGTCCGGTAAAGCCTTTTGATTCAGGCTGGAGACGCTTCACATAGAAATTCCAAGTTTTCATCGTGCTTTACTTCAAGAGAGCATAAAATACGTGGTAATCGAGCGTTTATCCATAAGAACAAGTCTAAATTGGCCTTAAAGTAGCAGTGGTAGTTTTGAGGATGGTCTGTGAGGGAGTAATAGGCAACTCATCTTACGCCGGTGTGTGGCAATTTCACCAATCATACAGCCTTCCAGTCATTTTCCAGTCACCCAGTCACAATCCAGTCAATTTCTAGTCAACCAATCATGTTCCAATCACGTTCCAATCTCTCCAGTCAACCAGTCATTTTCCCAATCAGCCAATCCCTGTCCAATCATCTCCAGTCACCACCAGTCATTTGATTGGCAATCGGTGTACACATTTTTGGGGAGTTGCGGCCCCCTCGGCTTGGTGCGCTCAGACCTCATTTAATGCCAAATTCTTTCAGAGCAGGCCACTTTTTTGGCGTTCTAATGAGGCCAGAAGGAGGCGAAAGCTAGGCAAAATAATGGCAATCTTCAAAAGAGTGTCAAAGCTTTGGTACGTTTAAGCACTGTTTGCTTGCGCCCTTGTTAGCCGCTGTCCTCGCGCCCCGACTCCTTCAGGTTCAGATAAGGAAGAGCTTGTGAGCCTGTGGCGGGCCACGCAAGGTAGAGCCGGCTTGAGTTATTATTTATAAAATTACGGATTCATATATTCATGACTGCGATGTTAGGTTCGTGGAGCCGAGCAGAGCTTTGCCTGCGTGGGTTTTGCGTGTATCTTAAAGCGCAGTTCTCCTCTCTCTCTCTCTCCCTGCTTGCATTGTTCAACGTGCGCATTTTTTCCCCCAGCCCCCCGCGGAGCCCTTTCTTCTCGGAGCCCGGTCGGCCGGCCGCCAGTCTCAGCGCCCTGAGAGAGCTGCTCATCTCAGGACCAATAAAATGTCGATTTGCTGCGTGTCGCCGCGCGGCGGGGGGGACGCCGGCCAGCCGCGCCAGCCGCGCCCGTCCGGTTTATCTTGACCCAAAAAAGCCCCGGCGAAATCAATAAGGGCCATTTCGAAAAAGTGCTGCGGTCGCGTTAGACTTCCCCCTCGCCCTCCTCTTGGCCTCTCGCCTCATCTCTTCCGCCCCTCTTGTCACCACCCCCGCCCCCCTCTCTTCTTTCCTTGGGCGTTATTGTCTCTGCCCATGGGAATTTCTGATGATTCTCTCGGCTCTCTCGTGGGGCGAGGCGTATCATCTCTTCTTGCACGGGACAATTGGGCGAGGAGGAGCGGTCAGCAGCGGCTGCTGAACCTGTCCAGTCTCAATATTTCCAGCGCCGCCGCGTTCCAAGTCTGCACTTTCCGACGTTCGCTCTGACGGCGTCCTCTGCGCGGCCTCGGCGGAAGCCGACGGCGAACTCCGCCTTACTGTGCGGCTGGACGGGGCGCCGTTGATTCTGCTTGTGTAAGCAACACGGTTCGCCCAATAAAGTTTGTTTTGTTGACCGCACGCTCACCTGACCTGTCTCTTGCCTCGCCGGCCCTGGCCTCGGGCTCCTCTGGGACTCGGGCGGGGCGGGACGGGGCGGGGCGGGGTGAGGCTGTCACGATGCCACCCTTTCCGTCCCCGACGAGAATGGCACTGCCAATCCCGTTATGTTTCGGGGCGGAACGCTGCGAGCGCCCGCGGGCCACCAACTCCCCGCATATTTCTGCAGATATTAGTTCGTTACGTTCCTTACATAATGTACTGTTTACTTTATTGGAGTAAATGAGAGGAGAGGAGGAGGGGAAAAGAGATTGGGGTTTAAGGAGGAAGAGCAGAAATGGGAGCCTGCGGCCGGGCTTTGAGTCGCAGTGTCCCATCTCAAGGAAAGGGGATGTTTAGGATTTCGAAGGGAAAGGCGGAACGAAGGGCGTCGGGACGGGGTAGAGTAGGGAAGGCGTGTGTGGGGTAGTGTGTGGTCTGGTGGGGCTCGGCCTGAGAAGAGCTGACGTATTGGAGAGAAAGGGGCGCTCGGACAAATCTGGAGGAGTAAATAAATGAAAGCCAACAACACAAGGGTATGGCGATCGGGACTTGTCTGTGGAGCAGGAGGAGGGATTATCCCATCACGATCGGATCCAGCCTGCTCCGCAATGTGACGGGTTGTGCATGCAGACAGCCAGGCAGCCCTGTGGCGGCTGTGGTCGAGGCTGTGGTGTTTTCAAGGTGCCGAGCAGACAGGCGGACAGACACACAGACCGACAAACCGACTAACGGGCGGACAGACACAGACAAGGACGGCGAGGTTGGTGCGTGGGAAGGAGTGCGGGGTGCTTGACGAGGTCTGTCACGACGACGAAGTCTGAAGTATCGGGCGGAGGGTGAAGGAGAAGAAAGCGTGGAAAGGAAAAAAAGGAGAAAGAAGCAGGAAATCTTTTTCACTTTGCCGTTGAAGTTAGTCTGTTCCGTTAGAGCCGACTGCGAAGGATTCGCCCCGGGCTATAGCCATCAATAAGAGGAACCCAATAGAAGGGGTGGGAGCGGGACGGATGGGGAGTGTTTGGGATTAAAAGAGAGGGGAAAAACGAGGGATAGGCACGAAGTAGCCTTTTTTATCTTCTTATTTTATGTATTTTCTTTATTTTCTCTTGCATTTGGTCAATATAACGAGTCTGCATGACGCCGGCGCGTCGACGCGGCACGCACATACATGACGTGCCTGGCCCACGGCCGGACCTCTCAAATAGGGTACATCGAAAAACACTTTTTTGTGAATCTGATATCGGCTCGGGGGATAAATGTTCTATCCAGTAACACTATTAACGGTGTGAAATATTATTTCGACCAGATAAAATCTTCAGCCTCCACAGCGGCCTCAAAGTTTAGCATGGAGCTCTTATGGGAAAAAAGCCCCAAAACTGAAATTTTTTATATGAGGGTTCCTGTTGAAAATTTTGCGGTTTTAATTAGTAGAAATGCAATCTACGCGTAAAAACGCTTCTGGAGATGTACCACTCGTGGCCTTCTCATTTCATATATACCCAGGTTGTATGACCAAAACTTGCAATTTTGACGCAAAATCAGCCTTTTTGACAGCACCTTGGGGCTTTTTTCCCATAAAAGCTCCATGCTTTGAGGCCACTGTGGAGGCTGAAGATTTTATCTGATCGAAATAATATTTCACACCGTTAATAGTGTTAATGGATAGAACATTTATCCACCCGATCCGATATCAGATTCGAAAAAAAGTGTTTTTAGATGTACCCTACTCTCAAAGCGACGCTGCTGCGCCCGGCGGAGGATGCTCGCAATCCCTTACTTGCAAAGAAACGCAAGTAGTCGTTGGGCGTGGGGCTGCAGCGGCGTACCCTCCTCAAGACTTACTTAGTCCTTCTTCATTTCTCTGCGGTACTCATAAAGTTGGTCTGTAGACACAGCACAAACGTGCCAGCACAAAACCCTTACGGCGTACGGGAGTGGGGCGGGTGGGGCTCTCTTGTTTTCTCTGGAGTGCTTACACAACGTGGCAAGGGGCGGCCTCTCATACGCAATCTTGTGAACTTCAACTTGTATCCTTTCACAGGTGATATGTGGCAGCACGAGTTTATTTTCGTCAACGGAAAAGAAAGGGTTGTGGGTTGTTTTTGTACTTTCTTACAAAAAGAGGGATTCGTTTTTCGAATGCATATTGAAGGATGCCGCGCCCTTAATTCGACTTTATTCTGTATTTAGGTATTATTGCGGATACTTTACCTTCTCTACGACCGTGCTTGAATATCTTTTGTTTTGGGGGGGACCTGCTTGTGACAGTGCGGTTGGCGTGCGGCTGTTGCTGACTTTGGCACAAGACGGCCTCCACACTACCGCCAGCCCAGCCCAGCCACGCAACGCGAGGCGAGATCGGGGCATTCGGAAGCAAGTCGCGCCACGTTGGCACCTTTCGTTTACATTCGTCAGCAAGAGGGCGAGCGGGCGCATGGAGGAGGAAAAGGACGCAAAGAGCGAAGGTGTAGTGTAAGGCGCTTGGCTCCGCTCGACTTGAGCTCGCAAAAGCAGCTTGTGCCTTGTACTTCCTCATTCATGAGTGCGAAACAAAATCGGGAGCGCGCTAACTGCGCGAGGTTTGCAACTGCGCGAGGTCGGTGACTGCGCGAGGATTGCAACTGCGCGAGGACTGC
>NW_026267178.1:860292-866536 GCF_000697945.3 Frankliniella occidentalis
AGTCCTCGCGCAGTTGCAGTCCTCGCGCAGTTGCAATCCTCGCGCAGTCACCGACCTCGCGCAGTTGCAAACCTCGCGCAGTTACCATCGTCTCACAAAATCTGGTTAAAATACTAACAGAAAATTATATTTTACCGAGGGTGGTAACAACTGCCCTGGAATCGTCAAGATAACGCTGGTAGCGGACGGGAATCACTGGAAATCAAGTAATTCTGGAATTATGCGTACACAACGAAGGGAGTTATTTCCCCCTCGTATTCTACTGATATAATTCGAGAGAAATTCTCCGAACTCGGTGTACTAAGTACCCTGTCGGGTTTGCAGGGTTCCACCGCGGCTTTCTGATTAATTTTTGATTCGTACCTTAATAATGTTCGCAGTGTTTTTGGTGGCTGCCCTCTTCCGCGCCGAATAATTCATGGCTTAAGAACAACTTTTGTTTCAAAGACAGGCAGATGGGGGTAAACGCGAAAGAGAGATGGAAAAGGGTGGGCGCTAGTTGAGCGGCCGTGTCAGACGCTCTCGGGTTCAGCGGCCGCCAAAGGCCGCCCTGGAGGCTGAAGGCCGCGGGCGAGCTGGCAAGGGAGGGGCGCGGGGGCGGGCACTTGTAAGACGCCCGGCGGTGATCCGACACCCGGCCCGAGCGGAGCCTAGTGCCTCTGCTCTGCCCAGGGGCCTAACCCTTCGCCCTCGCCCTTCCTCTAAAACAGACCGGTCCGTTGAAATCTTTAATGAAATCCGCCGCAGGTGCGCTTGACACGACAGGGTCTAAGACCTGTTCACTTCTATCTTGAGCTATTTACTCCCTGTTCTCCACCCGATTAAGTTTTCGAATATGTCTAACGAGCAATTTTGAATAGTTGTGAAAAATGTTGCTGTTGGTCACGGTTTGCTGTGCACTGCCGTGATTGGTCGGTGGAGCTGGCAGCGCGCCCGCCAGGCCAATGGCAGCGCTGGTAGCGGCTCGGGATGACGATACCCCTCGCTTTATGTGACCTCGCCGCCGAGCCAATTGAGCGTGAAAATGATGGCAGCAGGTTTGATGTATGGCAGTGGACTGCGTCGGGAGTGCAGCCCGCCCGCTCCGCCTGCCGTCCCCCTTCGGTGTAACTGCCGACTCAATCCAAAGACGTGGGGGGAGATGTGCGCGAGCGGCTGTGCTGGCCTCTGGAGCCCAGAGGACCTGTAGTTGGACCTTTATCCAATATTATTGATGTGCTTCGTGTGACGGTTGTAAAATTCGTCAAATTGCAGTATGCACACGCGAGCTGATACCTTATCACATTCCCTTCCTGCATTCCCTGCCCTGTACCAATTCGTCTCCCCCACCCTCGACTCCCCCAAGCCTGCCAGCCCGCCCACCCTGCGCCCCTCTCTCGCCCTCCCACCGCCTTTAGCCTCCGCCTCTTCTAAGAATTCTCTTTTGCTCCCCCGCCGTGACAAACCGGTACGCATTTGTTTACGGTGCTGTGTCGATCGCTCGTATAAGTTGGCTTCCTGACTTGCGCCTTTCCAAAGCCCTCCATGCTTCGCCTTGTCCTTACTTTCAGAAAATCGTACCCCTCGTCGAGAAACTGAAAAGTTAATTTCGTGTTTGTACTTGCTTATACAATCTCACACAGTAAGGTGTGCTCATGGTGCAAACCCTGACCATGTCATGTCGCCCTCCCACTGGCCGTAATGCGCGCTTGAGGGTGGTATTTGTTTTTATATTTTTTTGACAGCAGTGTGGCTTATTTCTCCTTTGGTAACATCAAAGCGAGGCCGTCTGTTGCTGCAGGAAATGGCCACATCATTATGCGAACCATCAGGGCAGAGCGAAACCTCGAGGTGCACTGGCGTGGCACTGGCGTGCACCCAGCTCCCGTCTGAGTTTGGCCGCGCCGTGAAATGAAATGTGTTGCGGACGCACCTTCACATTAAGTGCGAGAAAGTGTGACGCTTCGAGTGGCCGTGTGCGCGTTGGGCAGAGATGCAGAGCGGCTGCCAAAGTAGTGCTCAACGGAGCGATCGAGCGTGTTAGCCGAACCGTAATAGGATGTTAAGGCCTTTGTTTGAAACAAAATGGAAATCGCTGTGTTTTTTACGGAGGCCGGCCGTCCGGCCTGCGCACACATCTGTTCGCCATTTTACTCTGCCGCTTCAAATAAAAGTAGAGGCGGTATGGCGGCTTTGTTAAAAGCAAGTTCGATTCATAAACGCAACACAACCGTTGTTTTTCTGACCATTCTGGGGCCGCGCGTCCCTCCTGCCCGCCTCTTCCCGTATTCCAAAGGTGAATTGCGTCCGGCTCCCCACGGCAATAATTCCATTCGGGATGAAAGGGTGCAACGTGTGCATGTGGAAGAGAGGAGGGGGCGCTGCAGCCCGGTGCGCTGGAGGGAGAGGGACTGAGAGAGAATGCAAACATCTCCCCGCCGAGTTGCAATAGAATTTTGACTGGGTTGGACGTGTTCTGCTTGCCAACGGAAGCACCATCGCACCCGACGCCCCTCTTTCCGGTCCAGAGAGGCGCGAACGTTATCGTTGTGAAACGCGCTCTTTGCAAATAATCGCATCAGCGCTTGTCGTGGAACCACTAACCGGCGCTCAGATATTCTGCGCATCGTTCTGCCCAGGTTTCACTTTTTGTTTTTGTTTGAAGTTTCTGCGCTTTGCTACCCTACACTGGACCCACTTTGAGTGAATTCAGTGTTGTGCTTAGGACGATCCCACTCTCGCGCCCAGTGGGTCGTGGGGTGGGGCGCAGTGGGGTGGGCCGACGAGTGGAGCTCGCCACACTGATAAACTAAGTGTTCAACTGCTCAACACTTCTAAGTGTGCAACTGCAAGTCAAATACTTGCAAGTGTGCAACTGCAAGTTTAATACTTGCAAGTGTGCAACTCGGTAGGTGTGCACTTGCAAGTGTGCAACTCCTCGGTTGAGCACTTCCTACACAGTAAGCATCCACTTTAAGGAAGTGTTCAACCGAGGAGTAGCACACTTTCAAGTGCACACATACCAAGTTTAACACTTGCAAGTGTACGACTACGGAGTTGCACACTTGCAAGTATTAAACTAGCATTTGGACACTTAGAAGTGCTGAGCAGTTGAACACTTAGTTTATCAGTGCACTCGCAAAAACCGTCATCTCGCGCGCCTCGGTGGCCTCCCCCACTTCCCGCACCGTCTTAAATGGCCTCCCCGTCCCCGGCCCCAACACTACCCAACACCACTCGCCGCGTCCCATCCAAATCGGTTCTAAATCGTATCAAATGTTTAGACGAAGTAACTTTTACCCGGAGTAGAAGGAAACCGGGAAAGAACGTTGAAATGTTGCACGCCCGGCCAGAATTGTAAAATCACCTGGAAATCAAACTAAATTTCCCCCAAAGTTTTGGGAGACGCTGCTAATAAAACAGGCGTTGTGTACTTTTCATGTGCTATTGATTTATTAAAATCATATTCAGTGTAAGTTTCTTATGAACAACTGTTCTTCGTAACGCAGTAGTTTTATTTGGAGCATTAATAAGCAAGTTCTAAAAATAAAACGAACAGCAAGTTTTTAAAACTACAATGGCTGACCTGCGACAATAGATCTTAAAAGAAAAATTTAATTCAAAAATACTGGGAACAGGCCGAGAAATTTCCAGGCCACCAAATAGCGGCTGCACGATGGAAAACGGAAACAGGAAACTTCCTGCATCAAATTGATGCGTGAGGTCAGTGTATCGCCTTGGAATTGCAAGTGGGTCAGGGTCATGCAAGGCTGCTGAGCTGATCCTCTCGCGCGATCGCTCCTCTCGACAGGGCCTTCCTGCCGCCGCTGCGCGCCGCTGCTAGCAGGTGTGGATGCCGGGGGGACCAGGCTGGGGCCCGCCCATCTCCGCCCCTGGGGCTCTGCCCGGCTCTGGCGCGCCATTGCGCCTCCGACAGCAGCCCAGGCACCATTTTTCAGCCGTCACTCAGAGGGGCGCCGCCGGCTGCGCTGCTCCTGTTTTTGTCCGCGTCGTATAAATCGCTGCTGCGCCGCGTCCCTGGATTACCTGAAGACAACGTTCGTTCCACAAATTGCGATTCAATATTTTATGTGTTTCGGCCTCCAGCAGAGACAGACAGGCGGGTGTCGGCGCGCCCGGCGCAGCTCGGTGGGGGGAGGGGTGTGAGGCTGGCGAGCGGAGTGGGCGTAAAGCTGACGTGCACCACAGAAAGTGTTTTGCTTTTGTGGCTGTTCCAGACAAGTTTCAATTAAAACACGCTGTTTAGAACTTATTCAAATTTTTTACACTTTAACATTTCAAAAGGGTTTAATTTTTTTACCCAGCGGAGCGATTGGCACTCCATTTGACCCTTTAAGCCTTCAACACGTTCCTTTTGGCGTGAGCACTATATGGTCACGCTTTACCGGTTTTTCCAACTCCAAAAACGCTCAGCCGCAAGGAACGTCGTGTTAAGAAATATGCGGCACCTTGAATTTTTCACGCACGCACACGCCCTGCAGTCTTACCATTCAATGGGTAAAGTAGACAGCATTTTAATCTTCTGCAATACACTGGAAAAACAAAGGTGTGATGTCCTACCTTTCCAGGGGTGTTAAACTCGTTTAAGGGGTGCTAAAGAGTATATTTTTAGTTTCTTCAAAATATTTTCTATATGAGCAAACCAATCACATTTTGAGATTCATTATCGCATTCCTTACAAAATTCCGCGTAAAACGAGCCTACATGTGATAGGGTTCAGAAAAGCTGTCAGCAAATAAAAAGCAAGTCAAAAAGTACAAAAAATGAAATCAATCTATGCCATTTTTGAACAGAACCCCATCATATGTAGGCTCGTTTGACGCGGAATTTTGCGTAGATTACGAAAATAGTCTAGAATTCAATTCAATTTTGTTCCATGGGAAAGAAATATTTCGTTAAAACATAAATTGTAATGCCTTTGGATCTTTAACGCCTTTTAAAGGTAGGATATCCTACCTTTGTTTTACCAGTGTATGACACGGTGTAGATAGCGTAGGATGCTGTCCTCCCGGACGTGCGCCACAGACCCTTTCCTCTCGAAGACGCGTTCCTATAGTGCCAGGGGTCCGTTTACTCCGCCCTAACGCCCTCGTCGCCATGTCGCTTCGTATCTCACCTTTGTTTTTCTATCGACGAGTCGCGTTGTATCCCCTTACTGCTGGACCCGCTCCGCTTCGCGGCGTGGCGCGCTGGACGGCCGGTCGCGGTGTCGCGTTGTCCAGTCGGCGTTGTCTCCAGTATGCGTTAGAGGAGCCGCCCGGTAACTCGAGTAGTGCCTGATCGGCGGCGAGGTGCCAGAGACAACATTCAAGGTCAGGCTGCCTTCGGCTTATAGAATTAGGAAAGCTTAGTATGCTCGACAGTAGTCAGTGCCGGCCGCTTATGTCTGGTTGGAGCTAAGTTTGGCTTTGGAATGTGACTCGTGACCGCGTCGGTTAGTAGTCAATGTGCTTGTCGACTGAATATGGTCTTCGTTGTTACCACGACACATCTCGGTGACCATAAAACAGCCCCTGCTTCTTAAAAAATAAGCATGTAGGCAAACGTGCAGTAGTTCGATGCGTTTCCGTACGATGTGTACCTCGTACCAGGGTCGTGGTACAGCGCCTGCGAAGTTGCGTGTAGGCAAGCCCGCTGTTCACTTGTGTGCCCTCGTTGCCTACTCCACAGGCTGACGATACGGTGCCAGTGGGCAAGCCACTGTACAGTTGTGGATCGTCGTTGCCTTTTTCATCATAGTTGATGATTGGTGCTTGCGCTAGGTTTTATGTAGGCAACAAACGGCCTTCTGGTGAGACCTAAGGTAATTAAGTGAGGTGAAGTGAAAGTGGCTTCACGCCGCCAGTCTTTTGGGGTTCATTGTGATAGGGCCTTCGACCCTTCGCAGGAGTCGCATATTAGGCACTCAATATTTTTATCAGGCGACAAATTATCTGCTCGCACTATTGAGTTTTTGACATATAACGTAATAGTTAGACTCGAGTATAAGTGGTAAGGATAAGAAGGCCAAGGTGTGTTTGGTTTTTGATACCGTTCAAAGGCGTATCAGCCCGGTTGCACGACGTTTGACGCGGCGTGTCCCGAGTCTGCGCTAATTGGCATACAGAAACACAATGTTTTCGCTGACGGGCGAACAGGCGAGCTGCTCATGTTATGAGTCGGGCAGTAGTGCAAAGCAATCCGCGTGAATACAGTTGTCAGTAACACGGGGCGTGGCGGCGGGGGGACCCAGGGAAAAAGGGGG
>NW_026267178.1:871566-872583 GCF_000697945.3 Frankliniella occidentalis
CTCATCATCTGAATATCCCTCGCAGCCGCCCCCAAGTTGGACCTGGGCGCGCCACGCCCGACCACGCCGCGGGCCCGAGCGCGGGCCTAACCCAAGCCTCTGGGGGCCTTGCCCTTCATATCCCCGCTTCCCCCTCCCATTTCCACCTCCCACCATCCTTTTACTCCCCCCCCCCTCTCTCTCGCTCGCACTCCTGCCACTTCCGGCCCTGCTCGCAGATTTTGCCGGAAGCTCATAGTTCTGGTGGGGCCGGTCCCGCCGCCGTGGAGCTCTTCCAAGATGCCGATTCCTGCTTGTAATTGGAGAGCGCCCCAGCCTCACTGACAGGATAGGATAGGAAGGCAGAAGGCTCCTCCACGGCTCACCTCCACGCCGCTCGCTGTCGTGTGACCAGTGCACAGAGTGAGTGCACAGGTGCCGTGGTGGCGATGATGGCTCTGCCTCTGCTCAATGTGTGTATTCACAGTTTTCTGTGCGTAAGTTTGGAATGGATAAATCGACACTATCCTAACATTGTGCATTATGCATTATATTAACATACCCGAGAAAGGGTACAAAATTAGGAACTAACCTGCTTGACAAATGTATGTAAAGATATGTTAACTTGAAGAAAATTATCGACAAATGCTTACATGTGCCGAATTGCCCATGCGTATGCGTATGCACTCGAAAGATTGAGTGTGTGGTGCACCTGCCCCGCCCTGCGCCTCCCTCGCAGTGCGGGGAACGGTGCGGCGCTTTCCGTCATTGTCGGAGGCTTACCAACTGCAGCTAGCGCTGTTCGCCCGCCGCTGCGCCCCGGCCGCACCGGCTACGACACGCCGCGCACCACTCGAGCCGCTGCCGCCACCGGCCTAACTACTTTTTTTTGCAGAAAGTTGGCGATCGCAATAAAGTTGTCCTCGCGTCATGGCCGTGTTTGGTAAAATGGGCCTAACTGCGCTACGGAGGACGCACGTCCAACATCCACCCCACCCCTCATTAGCCCCCCACCAACTTCCCCTCCTCTCCCATTCG
>NW_026267178.1:872783-875077 GCF_000697945.3 Frankliniella occidentalis
CCCCCCCCCCGCTTCTTCCTTCTTTTTTTTTCATCCCTTTTCTGAACTCTTTCTGTACCCCTTTTTATTCCCGGCATCCCTCAGCAGTTCGGTCTGCTTTTGGCTGAACGTCCATGGAAATGCTGGTGTGGGTGGTGGACAGCGCAATACTGCGGCTCGTTCGATGTGTAGTACTTGTATCGTTGACGGCAAAGGACCCCACTGGTCTGACGTGGGTGAGCCTATTGGCGTTGCCGTGCAGGTGAAACAAGCATACGGTGGAAAAGTCGTGGCAGAGTGCGCGACGCCATACCGACCTTGTGGTTCTTGTAATTCTGATTGTGATCGGGAAATCCATACCCGAAAACATTTGAGTTCTTTGCTTCCATCTTGTGAGCGTTGGCTTGCCTCATTTGTCCGCTGGCCCCGCGGGGTGTGCATAACTTATCCATCCGTATCCACTGATACTTCCAAACTCCGTGCAGTTCCGGCGCGCCCGCCCGCCGCCCGGCTGGAGGAAATGACTCATTTGTTGCGAGATTTGTATCGACTGGCCCGCCCGCCTGCAGCACGCCTCCCTCTCTGACTTGACCCGATTTGTTTGCCGTTTTTATCGGCGGGCGTAAGCAGAGGCCGTCAGGGGCGCGACAGCGGGCGCCGGGGCTCGTTAACGGCCTTGTCACGTTATTACAACCCCGTTTTAAAGCCGTTTCCACGGTATTATTGTTGTTTGTGTGTACGTCGCCGTATTTTTCCTCCTCTCCCACTCCGTTTCCTCCCCCACCCCGTTTTCCCTCCCGCTTGGTGCCAAATCAATGCGCATCCCTCAAAGGAACACGCGTTTTTCACTCGCCAACAGAAACACTTGAGCCCGCCCGCGAGGGGGAGTGGGGTCGCCTGACGCGCGGCCTCTTCTGCAGCAGAGCGGCGGGAAGTGCGGGGGGTGGCGGCAGAGAGGCAAGGGTGAAGGAGAAAAATTGAGGACAGCGAGAAGGACACTAAAAGTCGTATTTTACGGTTGACAAAGTGCGTGGGCGTGTTCGCAGCAAAGCAGCGGCCAGGACCCCGCGGGGCGAGGACGCTGCAGCCGCGGGGTCCTGGCGGGTCCTAGCGGGTCCTGGCGGGTCCTGGTGGCTCCTAGCGGGTTCTGGCGGGCCATAGCAGGCCCTGCGGGGCTGTGACCCGGCGCGACGTAAAAGCGCCACGCGGGGCTACTGCAGTGTCCTTTCTCCGGACCACCTCATATTCCGACTGCATTTACATCTGCGCCCGCGAGGATGTCGCCGCGCTGCTGAGAGGGCCACAACAAGGCGACACCCACTCTCGGTGTATTAGGCGACTCGCACGGCCTGGGCGGGACGAGTACGGGGCGCGGAAAGGTGAGCCGGGCTACGGCGGTGGCTGCACGTACTTACCCTTTACTACACGTTTTTACGCACCCCGTGAGAAATTCAATGTTTTTTCGTCTCGAGGTCGAAAGAGAAAAACTTTCAAGATGTAGGGCACAGATTTTAAGTTTTTTTTTTTCTTTTCTTTTTCTTTGTCTTCTTTTGTTGAGTATAAAATTAACCCCATTCAAAAGGCTGTGCAAAAATGTTACACTGTTTCTGTATTTTTTAAGCTGAACTAAGAATTTTAAATTCATAAAAAGTGTTGTTTAACAGAAATATTGCGTTGCAGGCGGTTTCCTTTGTTCAACATTGAGTACATTTTATAGAATACTTCTGATTTCATAGTGCTCTTCGGATTTTCACTGTTTTATTAAGCTAATTGTAGGGGTCGGCGCCTGCGAGACTCGGGGTAGGCCACCCTGCAGTACGCGTATGCACTACAGACAAGATGTTGCCTACCTTCAGGCGTTAAAGGAGAGGTTGTAGAGGCTGCACTGATAATCCAAGCGTAAAACTACTCACCACTTGTAAGTATGCAATCGCAACTTGAATACCTAGTTTGAACTTGACAGGTTCGTAAACGCTATGTACCGCATTTCGTCGTGTCCGTGCAACAACATCCTATCTGTTTCGCTCAGCCGCAAGACCATCCTATCTGTTTCGCTCAGCCGCAAGACCATCCTATCTGTTTCGCTCAGCCTCAAGACCATCCTATCTGTTTCGGTATGCCGCAAGACCATCCTATGTGGCTTTTTTGGGTGTTTTAAGTTGAACATACCTTCTTATAGATTTTAACACGACGCGTCTTTTTCATTTTATAATTTTTCTTGTTAAAAATCGAGAAATGAGTCAATTTGAACAAAATGAAAGTATCCTAACTGCGGTCGGGTGGCGCGAGGCCGTGCAACAGTATCCTATCTCGAG
>NW_026267178.1:878247-885725 GCF_000697945.3 Frankliniella occidentalis
CCCATCTCTCTCTCTCCAGGGCAGTGCTCGCTGCTCGCTCTCTTTTGCTCTCGCTCTTGCTTTCGCTCCCTCTCTCCTCCCCGATGACTTCCAGAGTCACCCTTTGGCCTGCTTTGGCGGTTCATAAATGCACTTGCGCTCTTTGGGCTCGCTAACCCCGCCCCCTCCCCTCCACCCTCAGTCTGCTCTTTGTTCCGGCCCTGCGCAAAGTGTAATTGCGGTCGATCTGCGTGTCGTGGCGGGGCGTAGCGGGCGCTGCTGCTGGGGCTGGGCTCCTCTCGAACTCCTTCGCCCCCATCATCATCCCTGCACCTGGCGCGACTTGGAGAGAGCGAGAGAGAGAGAGAGACATGCAGGATATAGTGTGTTGTAGGCCAAGTACACATTTCAGCACATCTAAGCGTAGGGCTTCTTCGTGCCGCACATGGCTATGTATGCGTACACACTACGTGCTGCATACTTACACATGTATGTAATAAAGGAAGTAATACATATGTTTACACTTTCCAGAGAAACTAGATCCCAGAAACTAGATTTCAAAACTCATATCGTTGAATTCTTGTGATTATATAAGGCTCAAAAGCGCTAGTATATAATTTTGCGATTATTTGTCCGTGTGCCCTAAAATATTTTTTTTGTTTTTGTTTTTCACTGTAAGTTCCTTACGAACAACTGCTCTTCGTAACGTACAAATGATTTGAAGCATTTGTATTACAAACGGATTGTTTGTATTACGAAGAGCCTGGTTTGTATTACAAACGAATTGTTTCTGTTACAAAGAGCCTGGTATTACAATCGAGGCTTTTCGTATTACGACTGGAGGGTGTTCGTAATATGAAGGAAAATCGTTCGTAATATGGCTGCTTCAGATCTTTTGTAAGTTACAAACAAATTCTTCGTAATGCCAACATCGCTGTTTGTAAGGAGCTAAGAGTGTTAACAATCACGTCATTGTGTCGAAAAAGTTTACATTATTTTCTTTGTAACGAAAATTATTTTGGTCTGGATTTTAGGTCATAGTAGCGAATTAATTGTACCACTTCCAGTAATATGGTGACGAAAACCCAGTGCTGCGAGCTTTTGCCATACATTTCCATTTGCTTTATCTCGATTTGATGTTGCTCGGAGTAACGAAAACAATATCTGGTACCCCTCTCGCCGCGCATCGCGATCGTCCCCAAGCCCCATTCCTGTCCTGTGGTGCCCCAAGCCATGCCAGTGGCCCAGGCTGCACACCGCCCAGGTACGTCTGTGTGTGTGTGGGGGGGGGCTGCATGTTCGCGCTGGTGTGGATGTTCCCTGGCGCTGGTGCGCGAATTGCGGGCAATTATCTGGCGCCGGCAGCAGCGGTGCAGCAGCCACCGAACCACGTGACGCCGGAGCGGCAAAGTGATTGGGCTGGGGTTGTCGCCGTCCTCGCATCGTCGAACCCTGCTTCAATCCTGAGCGCGCTGGCGTTACCTCGGGTGAGAGAGAGAGATAGCGCGAGAGGGGGAGAGAGGTGGGGAGGGAGCACTGCCCTGAGGCTGGGCACGGCGGAAGCGGGATGCGATTGAGAAAGATTCAGCCCAGCAGCAGCGTTGGTTTGGCATATTGTCTGCGCTGTTGCGCTCGTCACCAGATCGGCGCAGATCGGCGCGGAGCCAGTGCGGGCAGAAGTCCTCTATTTCAGCCGGCCGCCGTATGGGCGAGGCTGTTTAGATAGAAGCTTGTCGTACTTTGTTTCGGAACGACGTCGTCGTCGTCGTCAAGCAGTAGCAGAGTGCGTCTTGGACGGACGGCGCCCTATTTGGTGGCTCCTCGGCGGCCGGCTTGGCCTCCGCCCCGCGTCGCGCGAGTGAAAGATAAACCACTGAGTGTATACGGCCCTATTATCATGTTAACGGCCGGCCGGCCCGAGCTGCCTCCACGGCCGGGGCAGAGGCCGGGGCCGACCCGGGGCCGTCCACCAGAGGCAGACCCCGCTAAGTGAATCTACTTTGGAACTTGTTGTTTCTGGCCTCGGCCGCGAGCTGCTGGCTGCTATGCCGCAGCAACGCGTGTACGAAAAAAAGAACTACAACAAATAAACGTAGGAACTAGAAAATAATAGTAAAAAATGGCGTACGCGCAGGGGGAGAGAAAACAAAAATATAAACGACACGTCGACATGCGGCGGCGGCCATTCCGCACGGTTCCTTCTCTAGGCTGTAAATAACCCAGCCGAACGAACCTTTAAGTCCCGTATATAACGCCCTTGGCCCGGCTCCGGCTCCGCCCGGCCCCGCCAGGCCCGGTGTGCGGGTTGTTCGCCGCGCCCCGCGACACGCTGCTACGCTGCTAGCCTGGCCCCGCATGCCGCCCCTGTCCCCATGCTTATTCCCTTCCTTCAACCTTTACTCGCCCTCCCCCCTCTGCCTTCACCCGCGTGGCGTCTTCTTGCTATATCTCCATCTCTCTTGCTTTTTCGCTCACTCTGCCCCAACAACGCCCCTCTTTCGTTCGCTCTCGCTCTCTCCCTCTCTTCCGGTTGATGTGTTGGGAGGAAGTCTGCCCGGGCGGATCTGATCCCCGCCTGAAGGACGAGTGTGTCTTGTTGGGCTGCTGCTGTGGCAAACACACATACACACACACTCACACACTCACACACACACATACACACATTCACACACACAGACAGAATGCGTATATACCCACTCACACGGACCTGCTAACAAACCCGAGCAGATCTAGGAGAAGATGCTCTGGAGCAGAGACGGATTTTAATGGTTATCCCTGCCCTGCTCCAGTCAGCTCTCAATATATATGTACTATATATATGTATTTGTGTATACATCTTTTTTCGCGATCTGACCGACTGGCGTTACGCGCAGTAGATCACGGTCGAGGCAGCCCCTACTAGCGGGCTATCAGAGCAGTCCTTGTCGACCCCCCGGGTGTCCCCCCTCCACTCCCCGCTCCGTCTCCCGCCCCCACCCCATCTCTTTTACCAACCTCTCACCTCCCCATTTTATTACCACGTGTTTTGTCGGTGGCGCTCTATCCAATCGCGGAACGGGCGATAAAGGATCGCGATACACACACTTTATGTGACCCTGCCACGCCTCGCCCCGCCCCCGACACCTCGGTGCACCCGCATCAGCTCGATTTGCGCCCTGCTGCTCTGCACCGAGTGGCATTTATGAATCACGAAACTTCTTAAATACGCGTCGTCTTTCGTTGACGAGCAATTCCCATACACTATACTGCTCACGTCTCTGATTCGTGTTTACAGGGAAATGGTGTACTGTACCAACACGTGGTGAGGGGTGATGAGGGGGCGCTGGGTCGTTGGCCTCACCCGTGTATTGGAGACAGCGCTGTCCCCTGTTTTAGTGGCCGTGTAAACCGTTGATACGCTGCCGCGCACTACCGTGTGGGCGACTACGTCTACACTGTCCCAGCCAACGGGAACAGTGTCTCGCTAAGTATGCACAGCAAACATTTTCCCGTAAGTCCCCGGTTGATTCGGGAAAGCACTTCCCACTTCCCCTTTCCCGCCTCAAATTTTTAGGTTACGTGATTACTTTTGACGAAAAAACGTGTATTTGAGAGAATTATGACGGCAAGCCAGTTAGAAAACAAATCTGATGACGGACAAACTTCTTTTCTACCCGCTAGGCTGACATCAAAAATACGAAATTAGTAAAACACGAAAACTCGTCAACTTGTGCTCTGCGCATGCGCCAGAGAAAACCGGGAATTTTTCCGGAAATAACCGGGAACTTCGCGGAAATATGTTTGCTGTGATAGTTTCGATGCGTTTAATTAAAGCTAAGGCCACACAAATTGTAGGCGAGGATTTTTCGGGGGTGAAGTTAAAGCTCTGCCTGCACCTGCTCGGCTTCAAGGCGTAGGATGTATCCAGCCTTTTTTTTGAGCGCGAAGACCCTAAGGGAGACTTCCATATTTTGAAAAAGTCGATGGCATGTCTTTGGGCACAGATCTTGTTCTTATTCTCCCTTTTGCGGTGGCATATACTAAGTTTTATCATGACTTAAATGAGATGGACTTGCCTGCTCGTACGGTGGTCCTAAGTTTCTGCACCGCCACCCTGCTTGCTACCTTTGCCCTTTTCCCAGGCTCTCTTTCCCCCCGGCCCCCCGCTGCCAGATCGTGTGGGGAAGCGCAGCCGTGTGCTGGCCAGCTCCGTGGCACTCAATCCGCCCACCCCCCTCCCCCTCTTAATCGCCCCCTCTCACCCTCACCCCCGGAGCTCACCCCCCAAACTCACCCCTCGAAACAGAGCGCGCGCGTGGAACCTTTCGCCCGATTCGCTTGTCGTGAGCTCGCTCTCGCACACACCACTGCCGCGAACCCACCAGAGCACCACCATGCCACCACCGCACCACCCACCATCGCTGTGCTCCTGTAGCTACCATCCGAATCCCCCTCCACCATGCCGCGCCCCGTAATCCATCTGAGTGAACTGTCACGCGCGGATGTGTGAGGAATTAAACAAGATGGAAGGGAAAGCGGGCGCAGCGGAAGGGCTGCGTGCGAGGAAAGGGGAAGGGGCCGGGAAAAAATAGAAAAAAATAGCGAGGAAGAGTAGAGAAACATTATCTCGAGTGGACTTTTTGGAGCAGGATAAAAAAAAAAAAGCCTCCTACCTCTTCTTCCCCTTCCCCTTCCTTCCTTTAGACGTCCACATCATACGAAACGAAGGCTCCTCTATCTGCTATACCCCCCTTTCATCACAAAATTGCTACTTACATGGCATGTTCTTTCCTCTCGTTCAGCTATTGTCTTGATACTCCATCGACTTATCCTACCACGCACTCCACTGCCACTGAGGGTTTTCAGCTGGCAAGCACTTAGTTGTCAACGTTGTATGTAGTACATATTGGCTGGTGTTGACTCGGAATACGAACATTTACGGGTGTATGGGACTGAGAAGTCTCCAATTCATGTGTTGAGCTGGAATAGTTGAACACGTGCTTTCGTAGTCAAACAACTGCAAGTTTGCAAATTTCCGATTCAAGTGAGACTCACATGTCAGTGTACCTGCCCCAGGTCCTTCCGGGCTGGCAAGCTATTGTGGTCGGTCATTGTCCCTAGATATCACTTGTCCACCGATACCTACGGAAGGAGGGGGTCTTGAGGCGCCCCGGGCCTTTATGTGCGTGCGAGAGAGAGCGAGAGACACCAGGGCATTGTGCGACTGGCGGCGGCCTCGGCGGGATCGGGTTTAGACGACGTCGCGTCGCCAGTGTTTAGTACAGTGCGCGGAAGTGGAGGGAGGGGCAATGACCTGACGGGCGCCCTACGCTCTCCTCACACCGGCCGATCCTTTGCCTCGCCCTTCGCCATCCCCAGCGCCATGGCCATCCGCTCGCCGTTGCGTTTATAATGAATGCTTTGTGTGTGACGGTCGCTATTGGCGTTTCAGGAACACAGCGGCGCGTGAAACGCACATCGGCCGCTCATTAACATGTCTCCATGGGGCGAGCGCGAGCGCAGCAGCAGCAGCAGCTTTGTGCGGCCGCGGACTTTTTATGGCTGAACTGTATCGGCCCCCTCGGGGGAATTGTGTGCGCCGTGATGGGCCATCGGCTGCACTGGGCACTGCAGTTAGTATTGGCGCTCTGCGAGGCCTGCTCTGGGCGTGGTGGCCGCGGGCAGTGTCGCTGACAGCCTCCTCCTCGCGGCCTCTGCCTCGCGCCCCACTGCGCCCTGCCTCGACGCCGAGTAGTCAATTATTCGAAATACAAGCAGCCGGTGGGCAAATCTTCTCTCCTCGGCCGCCGACTCGGCAAAGTGGAAACATTAGTAGCCTTCAGGGCGCAGGTGGCGGCAATGGAGACAACGTGTAGTGTGCACAGCGCCGCCCGGCCCAGGGAGCCAGCCAGCGCCAGCCAGCGCCAGCCAGCGCCCCCAACTTCCTAATTGCTGGGACTCTACGGTCGGGACTCGGGACCGGAAATCTTAAAAATATTTATGAAGTCGAGGGGCAGGGGCTGGCGGTGAAAGCGCGGCCGTGACTCACAAGGAGACTTAGGTAAGTGTAAATTCCCGATTCGGTTCAAACTCGGTATATTTGCTTCTTGACCATGTAGATGACGAACGCCGGTCGAATTTTGTGCTGAAGTTCACATTCCGGGGTACTTTATAGGAGCGTTTTATAGAAAAAGTTTAGAAATTCGACATAAACTCATGGAAGGCGTTCTCAAATCGAAAAATGGAAGAGGAACTACCCCCCCAAAACCGCACATTCTGAGTCGGAATATCACTTTAAAAAAATGTTAACATGAAATTTTTATTTTTTGGGAATTATAGGCCCGTATAGGCCCCTATAGGTAGTTTTGACATATGAACTTCAGCACAAATTTTGACGCGCAATAGTCATCTATAGGGATAAGAAGCAAATATACCGAGTTTGAACCGAATCGGGAATTTACACTTACCTAAGTCTCCTTGTCAACAGCGCTGAGGTGGGTACCCTGGTCGGGTACCCTACCCGACGGTTCATGTCGGAGGTTCTTGCGCCCGCGGCCCCCGGGGCCCCGCTGCGGGCACGCGGAGCGCGGAGCTGGATCAAGGCAAGCAGCCGAAAGCGATAGTTAAATTTCACGAGCGCCGCGACGGCGTTTAAAAACGGTGCGGCCGTCATTAATTTTTAAGCCGCTCCATTACGGTAATGACAACACTGTGTCGCCGATTGCAAAGCAGGAGCAGCACAACCGCGGCACAACCGCACGCACCGCTGGTTGTGCGCTGCTGATTGCTGCCTTGTTATTAAGGCTCGTGTGTGTGTCGGGCCCCGCAGCTGTGACACCGTTGCCTCCCACACCGTGACCCGCGCGCGACTTGAATGCAAAAGGGCCTTGGACAATGCAGTCCTTGGCTCCGGAGCCAAACTCTCCGCGCGCGCGAGCGCATGTGGTGTGTGTGTGTGTGTGTGTGTGTGTGTGTGTGTGTGTGTGTGTGTGTGTTTGGGGCGACGGCCCGCTGCCCTACACTCAGCTATCCCACGTGCGCTGATAAGCTGATAAGGAATGCACCCTGCGCGTGGAAAACAACGCCTGGCATCACGTACATATTGTAAATAAACTTTTAAACAACAGCAATAACATTCTGTTGGTTTTAGGTTATGACTTTATTTTCGGCGGAAGTAGGTCAAATGCTGCGGCTGCTGTGTACTGCTTTGCTGTTCGGTTCAGAATTATTGTTGTTCGACTGACCTTGCGTATATTTTTCTGCGTTTCTTTAGTTTGTTTCTCAGACAGTTTTTTTTTTGCTCCCAATTGGTTGTTCCGAGCTACTTAGCGCCGCCTCTGGGTGATTGATCACTGGCGGGCCATTTCCATGCCTCCGCCGCCGCAGGGCTCAGCCGGCTCAGCCGGGCCAGCTCGCCTCCCATTGGCTGAGGGCTGAGGTGTGGTATGGCGTGGCGGTGGTTTCCTCTGAAAGGGAATAATGGAAACAAAGAAGCGAGCAACACAGCGGCCCCACTCCCC
>NW_026267178.1:885775-886540 GCF_000697945.3 Frankliniella occidentalis
TTGCGGCTGAGCGAAACAGATAGGATGGTCTTGCGGCTGAGCGAAACAGATAGGATGTTGTTGCACGGACACGACGATTTGTGTAACTACGTTTCGTTCCTTGTTTTTGTACTTCTTTTGCCATCACAAAATCACGGCACGAACTGGTCAAGTCCTTGCCTGTTAAAACTGTACCGACTAAGGTACAGAATTTTGAGGTACTAAGTACAAAAGCCTGTAACATGGAGTCTTATGGGCATTAAATATCAAAGTACAATGATCACGTACCTCGCTTCAACAGAGTTCTCGCATTCGATATTTTTTGGTACAAAAACTTTGGCAACTTGGAATAAAACACACGCAGTTCAGCTGCTAGATCTAGAATCCACGCAGTTCCTGTAACTGTGTTCCTGTACAGAAAACCTTCTGCTAATTCGTTTTGAGTACGTACCCCTCCTACACAAGGGGCTGCAGGATCAACCGTGTACCGGTCGAGGTACTGAAGGATACCGTATCCCCCTCAAGACAACCCTTGCGCACAAGTGCCCGTAACGCCCTTCTACTGACTCCGGACCCGAGGTTCTTTTTGTTACAGTTAGGCTGGAATAAACGAAAACGACCCGCGTGACCTACTTTGTTTTTCTGCCCCTGGGTGGGTAGTACCTGTGCACTTTGTTGTTTTCATTCTCCCCCCCCCCCTCTCTCTCTCTATCTCTCTCTCTGTGTCTCTGTCTCTGTCTCTGTCTCTCTCTGTCTCCCCCCCCTCTCTCTCTCTCTCTCACTCTT
>NW_026267178.1:890020-894556 GCF_000697945.3 Frankliniella occidentalis
CTCTTGCCCCCTTCCCTCTCACCTGCCCAGTCCTACCTGTATGCCGCCCGTACTGCGACTTGCCCTTTCCCCCCGTCACTTTCACTCATTTCTCGCGCCAAATCCATTGGAGCGGGAACCTCGGCGAGAACAACATTTATTTGTTTGATCGCTCAATCAATTCTCGTTGAAAGGCTGGCCGCTGCTAAGCCCCCTCTCCCGCCCACTTGCTCTCTCACATACGAGCACACTTTTTATTCTTCGCGTTGCCGTGCGCAGGTCCCACCTACCTCTATGGCGGGCTACAGCGGACGACAAGGTTGTGGTGGCATGTTCTCCATGTACACAGCGTCAATTATCGAAAATGTTTATTTACAGAGGCATGCATTGTCTGCTGTCGTGTGCGTTTATTGTTTGGTCTCTTAAGTTTGTTTTATTTTTCTACCACGAACTCACTTTTTGCGTCGACCTGTTCGGTGCGCAGCGGTGTGCGCGTTGTACTGCGGGTGACCCGAGCCCCGCTCCGCTGCTCCACGACCCCGGGTCCAGATTTATCGTCCTTATTTCACTTCTGTATTCATTCTGTTCTGCTACATTTCACGGGCGGGCACGGCACTAAAGCCCTCTACGTGTAAAGGCACCCCGGACCCACCGGCCCGCCTCCGGCTGCACCTCTACAAATTTTCAAAATTTGACAGCAGTCGCAGTCTGGCGGTCGAGCCAAGTCAATATGACCGGGAGGTTATCTTCCCCTAAGTTGTGCCCCCTCCCCTCTCTATTTTACCACGTACCACGTGACAGTGATTTTTTTAAATATTTGAACAAGAATTCTTTAACTTGAAATACCTACAAAGTAAATTCTAATATTTGCGTTATTTTTATATTGTGCAGATCGTTGGACATAGAGCGATACTGAACCCTTTTCGGCTTCATACCTGTTTCGGATTAACTATCTTTTTGCGGAGAACAAATTAAGGTGCCAACATGAAAAATGTTTCTATTGATTCTATTATAGCAATAAAAGACGTCAAATTTGTAGTTGCGTGGTAAAACGTGCGAATACTCGTCGAGCGTTATTTCGATTCAGATGGCTATGTCCGCTAGTGGTGGTATTACAGCGAAGAGCTTTGCAGGGAAAGGGTGAAGCCTGGAGAGGAGGGCCAAATCATCCCCACCCCCCTTCTCCATCCTCCTTTCCTTTCCCATATTCGTTCATGTGGGACGAAAATTGCCCCACAATTTGGACTTTCAGGCTCGTGCGCAGGCCGCTCCCGCCTGAGCCGGAGCGGCGGCGTGGTGCGATGGCAACTACCGGAGCACACATGCAGCCGTGACCCGTATAGGGCCCCCACATCTGCTGCCGCCGGGGCCGCCGCCCTGATCTGAAGCTGGGGTGCTTCCTCCAACTTGCTAGTGTCTGCGCCCTGGTGGTAGGCAGCCGGCTGTTGCCTACCCTTCAGGCGCGCCCTAATCTCTGGGCGCGGTGCGGTCGTTGCGGGGGCGAATGTGGCCGCGCCGAGCTGGAAATTTCATATCTCGTGTTGAGCCTGTGTGTTTTCCTGCGTTCTTTTTCAGTTTTACCAGCTATTGCCACTGTGTGTGCGTGTTTACCCTCCAATTGATTCCCCACAACGAGGGGTGTGAAACTTAACACCGGGAGGCCTTGGCTGCCACCACCTGTCGTCTCACTCCCCCATGAGCCCTCTCTGCCTCCTTGTCGCACACACGCGCACCTCCTTTTTTGAGCCCCACCTGTTTTGCATGCGCATCAGCTGTGGGGTACAGCGGGAGAGTGCGCGGCCGCGGTGCTGGGGGCCGCGGGCGAGGCTCCTCTACCCCGCCCCCTCGGTATGTCCAGATCTTTGAGTGTTGGTGTTGGTCGTGCTCTTTCACTTTCGCGAATGCCTCATGTAAATATCAAAAGAATCTAAAGGAACACACTGGAAACAGTTTGTTTAAAGGTATGATTTATTGCCATTTAAAGGTGCTAAATGTGGTCACGCACCAAAAATACCCAAATGCACAGCCGCAGGGAACGTGTCAAAGGTGCTAAATTTTTATGCCTTTACAAAGGCATAAGAGTGTCCAAAGGCACTAAAATTTAGCACCTTTGGGGCATGTTCGTGCTTTTCCAGGGCTGCGAATTTTTTTAGTGCCTCTGTAAAGGCACGAAAGTTAGTAACGCACCCCAATAAGGGTGTTAATTCCCACATTTGCTTCTCCAGTGTTGTCCTGTTTTTGTCTAGTTATACTTGCACAACGAGAAAGTCAAAACGATTACAAATGATGTGTCTCTTCACTTGTAAAACAAAGGTAGGATATCCTGATATTCTACCTTCAAAAGGCGTTAAAGCTCCAAAGGCATTACAATTTCTGTCTTTTCGAAATATTTCTTTACCATGGAACAAAATTTGGTTCTGAAACATATTTTCGTAATCTACGCGAAATTCCACGTCAAACGAGCTTACATATGATGGGGTTCTGTTCAAAAATGGCATAGATTCATTTCAATTTTTTGTACTTTTTTACTTGCTTTTCATTTGCTGACCGCTTATCTGAACCCTATCACATGTAGGCTTCTTTGACGCGGAATTTTGCGAGGAATGCGACAATGAATCTCAAAATGTGATTGGTTTGCTCATATAGAAAATATTTTGAAGAAACTGAAAATATACTCTTTAGCACCCCTAAAACGAGTTTAACACCCCTGGAAAGGTCACACCTTTGTTTTTCCAGTGTTAACAAGGTACACAGGTTTGACGTGTATTTTCTCTTTGCGCATATGTCTCTCGTGCTGAGTAAGAAGGTAGGGCGATGAGTTAACAAACACTCTGGAGAGTACTGACAGCGTCACTGTTCTTTTGTTCTTCTTGCGGCCGCTGTCCGCCGGTGTCCGGTGGCCGGCGGCGATGTGTTACCCGATAGGCTTGCGGGCCGAGAGCAGCTCTGCCAACTTTCCCCCTCGTTCCGTTACTTCTTGCTCACCGTTGTGCCTCGTTCAACACTCTCATCGCCTCCCTCTGCGTTCCTATTGTTTCCCACACCCCCTTCCTACACACGGTGAAAACGACTTCTAGGTTTCCTGTTCCTAGTACGGCTGATGACTGCTCCATGGGTTTTCGAATATGCAACGAGTTCTAGGTCTTGGTGGCCTGACAAGCCCTGTGCAAAGCTGGCCGGATCCAAGCACAACGCAGCAGGCAAGGAGGCAACCATTGTCACATTAAAAAGAAAAACAACCGCATGAAATTATTCATTTAAAAGAGGAATATACTCTTTTCTCCTCTATTTTTCTTTTATAAAGCGCAGGCTTTGCTAGCGGTGTGCGATGCTGGGTGTAAGCCTTCGGGAAGACTTGCGGAGGGGAAGGGAAAGGCAGAGGTCGCGAGGGAGGCGAGAGGGCGCGACGTGTGTGCAGTATGTGTGTCCCGCGGGACTCAGGAGTCATTTTGCGCCTGGATACCCCTAAATGTGGGTGAACTGGCGCGTTACTTTGTCCTCCACATTTCCTCTTTGGTTCGCCATCGTCGCTTTCGTTGAAGTGAGTGTCAGTCCGCCAAGTCTTTGCATTAGTTCGTCTCCTCTTTGTCCCGTCTAGCGCTCCTTTTGCATCAACAAAATGCAAGACTTGCTGCCGTGGGTTGAGTCATGAGCCCTTTACTTCTTTCCTTTGTGCCGGGTGAAAGTGTGAGTGCTGTGAGAGGACGGGGGGGGGGGGGGGGAAATTTCAGAGTAGCCAACAAGCCGCACGTATTCCGTATTCGTTTCCGGACGCACTCCTGTTGATGAGAGTCAAGCTCTGCCCACCACTCAATTTGCAGTAATTACATTATTACATTTTGCCTTTTTCTCTTTCGTTTCAGGTATGTTGTGTGCACGTGGCTTTGATACTGGCGAGCCGTTACCAAAAGGTGAGAGGGGAGGCATAGCAGCCAGAAACTTAACAAAAGAAAAGCAAACTATTCTCTTTTATTTTCATTTTTATGTTTTGCTGTTCTTATCCTTTCCGTTTCCATTTGCTACCAACATGCACTTTGGCTTTAGCTTCAGCCATGCAACAGTAACGAACCTACCTTAACGATTTCTACTGAGACGATCAGTTGGCACATTTCACTGATAAGCTTGCTTTCTTTCTTAACTACCAGTAGCTTAATTTAATGTCGTGTTGAGTGGAGTAAGTTTGCGGTCTAAGTGTGGAAATGGTGCGACCCAAGGCGTTGATGCTATGCTTCGCCGGACTTGGGTGGCCCGCGAGAGAGGCTGTAGACTAGAGCACACGAAACACACGAACCTGACCTTGGAAGTTTGTGAGTCTGACAAGAGTACCTCATCTTTTCACCCGTCTCATCCGGACCGCGCGATGCCACCCGTCTCTCTTGCACATCCACCACGACGCGGCTTGATTTTCTTACATGACGTTACTATTATTATCCTTATCATCCCTCGCGACGAAACGTGTTGTGTGAAACTTGCGCCGGGTAGGACAGAAAGGAGAGTGGGGAAAGAGAGAGAGAGAGAGAGAGAGAGAGAGAGAGAGAGAGAGAGAGAGAGAGAGAG
>NW_026267178.1:902208-904180 GCF_000697945.3 Frankliniella occidentalis
GAGGTGTCGTGTTATGTGGTGTGTGGCGGGGCTGGGCGGTGGGGCGGGAGGCTCTCAGCTGGATTTACGGTCGCAGTTTATCCTTGAGGAGCTACTACGGCAGCGGCAGCTGTGCTGCGGGCGGGGGCGACGGGGCGGGGCACGGGGGGCACCCACCCGAGCGCAGCGCGCGAGGTGCAGCAAGACGCCATTCTGCAAGTTTGTTTGCAGCTGTCAAGGGAGTGAAGGAGACGATTGAATTTGGTGTTGGTTGCGCCTACTGCGTGTTCCCAAAAGTCACATAATCTTTTTTTTTCAGAAAGAAGTGTTTTTTTTACGTCCGTTTCATTTTTTTTGTTATAAATTAATTGCATTTATTCATGCAAATACTAATACTGTTTACTCCGAAACTTGTAAATGTGTAGTCATCTTTCTTTCCGATGCGTTGCCTCACACTTATTCGGACGCATCCCTTCTCCCATCCCTGCTGTACCTCTGCTTCCTTCCGTATCGTGGCTTCGCGCTCTGCAGCTGTACAGGCGGGTTTCTGAGTGTGTGTGTGCATGCGTGTGCGCGTGTGTGTGCGGCTGCAGAGAAATACAGAGCAGGGTAAAGGAAGGGGTTGCAGGAGAATTATGAAGGGCCGTGCAGTTTGGCGCGGTGGAGAGGGGAGGGGGGCCACACAGTCGCAGCGCGGGCGTACTGCTGCCGGGGGACCAGTTTGCACTTTTCCTTCGCGGTAAGTTTATGTTTATTCTCCCTCGGCGTAACGCTGGCAAATAGTGTAGAGTAGTACCGAGATTTTTGAGCTAGGAGTCGCGTTTGGGGCGCGGCACAGCAGTCTGTGGCTGGGAATCAGCTGCTGAGGACCTGAGCTTTGTTAAATATTTTTGGAATATGTTTCTATCTTCTGCCGCTGGAACTTGTCCGCGGAGCAGATGGCCTGCTAAAAGCGCTTTGCCATGCTCCCCCCCTCCCCTCCGGCCCCGGCTCCGTTGGTGCTGAGCCTGAGGATGCGCTGAAGGAGTGTCATCGACGTCACAACAAAAGTTTTCCCAACCGGAGTACAAGCAGAACAAGCGAGACGAGAACCAGTTCCTTCTTAAAGGTCTTCGTTCCGGTCACCGTACTTCATCGGGACGTAGGTGGTTGTCAGAAAAAGGAACGCGGTGGAAAGAGCAGATCGGTGCCGAGCATCGAAAGCGGGAGAGAGTTGCAGGGGGATGGGTTGTTTGTCGAGACAAGAACAAAGATGGGGCCCCCTGACCAGCCCGCGGCCCGCGGCCGCTGCGAGGGCGCGCGTGCAGGCTCACTCACTGCTCCTCGGCTCACTATACGGCGCTTATAATAAACTCTCTCGCCGATTTGCCCTCAAGCCGCCGCGTGCTGGGTGCGCCTTCTAAAATCTCAAGCCCGGTCTAGACCCCACCCCTCTCCGCCTCCGCCCTTGCACTCACCCCTTGCTTGTTTGAGGGCCGTCAAGGACCGAGGCACTGCTAGTGCCTCATTCTAGGCGACAAAGTTTTGCGATCCAGCCTGTCTGCCGGTCGAGGTGGTGGCGCGGTGAACGGAGGCCTCGCTATACGAGTTGCGTTCTGCGTTGACGCCGAGGTTGAGCTGCTTCATCAAGACGGGAGTGGGGAGGTGGCGCTGTGTGGCAAGTTTGAGGACTTAAAACAAAACGCCCGGCGCCTCAAAGACACGGGCTTCTGAGTTTTCAAATTGTGGCAAATAAATTAGTATCTGTGCGTGTGTAGTTATCTATCGCTCAGCCACTTGATCCAAAAAGTGTCATTCTGTTTGTCTATGTCTGTGCGCAAGGCCCAGGCGCGTGGCAGCGGATCAGTGCTTCGTTAGACAAGCGAAGCCTGTTATGCGCGACGTAACGTTACGGATAGGTAGTTTGTAAATATTTTTCTACGTGAACACACAACTTAACTGATATTCAATTTCTACCGTTTGCTGTTTCGCGCACCTTTGCCGCCTCCCCTGG
>NW_026267178.1:904230-908882 GCF_000697945.3 Frankliniella occidentalis
GTGGGGGGTGGGGGGGCAGAAAGAGAGAGACTAGGAGCGGAGGGAGGAAGGGGACGAACTGGAGGAAGCGGAGAAGTTTTGGGGTGTAGGGAAAGGGAGCCCGGAGCAGCCCCGCTCCGGCGCTCCGCCCGGCTCCGCCCAGCTCCGCCCAGCTCCGCCCAGCTCCGCCCAGCTCCGCCCGGCGTGATGTAGGTTGGAGTGTTAATGTGTTTACCCGTCTCCGTCCCGGCTCGCCCGGCTATGAACCCCGCCAGTGGCGTAGCATAACTCGTATTTTAAGAGGCCTGAGAATGCCGCCGCCTATTTGCTCCCGTCTTCCCCACTCGCTTTCTTTGTCCCTCGCGCCTCGTTACACTCCCCCATCTCTCTTTGACGCGTCTGTATCTTCTCGTTTCCAACCGTGATCCACTGCAACCAAACTTAGGCTCTTATTAGCTGTTATTAGTCTACTGCCTAATAAAATTTTTAGTGACATTTCAATACGCGCGTACAAAGTTTGTGAAAACTTCTTTACTCAAAAATAGCACGACCAAGTAAAATTAAACAATGGGAAAAGTGATAATTTACAAAAGTGATCACTTTACTTTTTCGACCGCACTCTCTTCTGAGCTATTAAATGTAGTATTTTTCTCCGCAATGAAAAGAAGCCGCGCCCCCGAGAAGCATCTCTTGAATTTCAACGTACTTGCTTGACTGAACTTTAGAACATTGTACCGGGTGTAACTGTGAATACGCAGCAGTGTTGCGGGATTGCATACTCAATATGGCTGCAGGGGCCATGGCCCCTTACGGGTGTAAAGAGTAGGCAAACCCGCAACACTTCTGCGTATTTACAGTCACCCGGTACAAGTTTGTTTTGAGGAAATTATAAATTATTCTTTTAACAAGCACAATGTTCACAAAACAAGCATACTATTCTAATAATATTCAGCAAGAACATTTTTAATTTTCAGAACACATGCCTACTTAGGTGCGTTAAAAATATCTTCTCTAGCTTTACCAACAAAATATAAGTGTAACCTTGCCCGATATCGACCGAGATGCTGGCTGTCCTGATGTAGTCCTTGTCCGCGAGGATGGGGTGGACGTGTCCCGCGCCGCCGCTGCAGCCGAGCTGCGGGCGTGCGGCCGAGTTAGTCACGACGACAACGAATGCAAACGATTTAAAGTTGGGAAACAAGTTGTTGACCCACTCCCTCCTCCTATCTCGCTCTCACTCAATGCCCCTCGCCGCTGCTCGCGCTGTGTCTCTCTCGCACACGCACGCGGGGCCCGGCGCGCTGGGACTGATTGAGGCCGACGTGAATAAAGCTCTGCTGCCGCACCGTACGGGTCGGGCCCGCCTCGCCCCGCCACGCCGCCACTGCAAATCGCTCATTCATTACGCTAATCAAATTAGAGGGCCGCCAAAGCTTTTCTGGAACGGACTATATCGATCAGTCATTTTCAGGACGGGGGGTCGGAGGGCTGCGGGAGCGGGCCTGGGAGCGGGGCTGGAGCGTGTCGAGGCGCACCGACGTAATAATGCGCTTCCCTAAATGAACAGAAGAGCTCGGTGCGATTGTAACAGCAGACCAGCCCGCGCTAATTTGAACGCTGCATTCCAACACAAGTTGTGCTCAAAGGCGATAACAACATTCCTGCCGCTGTGTGGCGCGGGGCGGCAAGGGGCTGTAGTCCCACCTCCCTGCACCGCCCCGCACTGCACCGCTGTGGTGAATAAACCGAGAGCGATGAGAGAGAGAGAAATGCAGAGAGAGAGGGGGGTAGGGAGAGGAGCAGCGGTGGCGAAAGTCTCTTTAACCCTTTGGTAGTTACAAAGGTAACGAGGTCCAGGCGGCTCTGGCCGGCGGCACTCAAGTTCATGCACTTGGGGCCACAGCGCGTTGGCACCCTTTCATGTCTATTAAATTCTAGATTAAATTGCGTCGCTGTGGTGTGGCCACCACCGCCGCCCTCTTCTTTTGCAGCTGTAGCACCGGTGTGTGTTTGTGTGTGTGAGTGGAGGGGGAGACGTGAGCTAGAGAGAGAGAGAGAGAGAGAGAGAGGTCACGCTGACACGGAGCTCTCGGCGCTTCCGTCCGCACACCCCTGAGGCGGTGTCAACGCGACCGTATCGACTGGCAGGCGAGAGATTTGATTCCGAGTGGGCTTGGTGTTGTTCCGAGCAGCGTGGGTGGCGGAGGGCCCCGTGTAGTGTAGCCTGCCAGCTGCGCGGTGATTGATCGGCTGAGCCAGAACCTTGTAGCGCGCGCGGGGTATTCAAACAAAAACAAGCGGCGGTGAAACTGCACTGGATAGTGTTCAACATTTCGGGCCATTTTCATTTGGCGCCTACTACCCCTACCCGTATTCTCTTTGAGCCCCTCTCCACCACCGCGTCTAGTCTGGGCGGACGTTCCAGCGCCCTGCTCTACTGGGGAGCCAGGCTAGACCACCACCACCCCCTCACCCGGCCGCCCCGGCCCAGTTGACCAGCCAACCAACCTTCCCCCTCGTGGGCTCGACTGGACTTTGCACGTGCCGGCTTAGTTTAATTTATTTGGCTTCAGGTGAGTGGGTGGGTGGGGGTGGGTGTTGGTGCACCATGGTGTAGCTGCTCTGTGCTTTCCTTAGCAAACTACCTTTGTCACCTTATTGGTATATCTGACAGTGACAGCGCATGCTTACAAGGATACTTAAGGCGAAGTATTTTTTACGTTTTTGCAGACCCCTTTCGATTTTTTCGCTTTCTAGTGTTGCCGAGAGTGCATGCCGAAAGGAGTATTTTAAGCGCAGGCGGAGTCCTGTAGCTCAAATTGTTCAGCAGATATCGTTGTTTGAAGGTTTTTCGTATTTTTCTCTAAAGAAAATGGCTAAAAAAGGATTTTTGTCTTGGAGTAGACTACGGCATATTTGCCCTTTAACCGTGTAGATACTGTTTTTCAATTCATGTGACGTATCTTATTTACCATCCATAACAAGTGTCACATTTGTTAAATCGCGATGTCACATTCGTTTCAACGTGACTCGGCCAGGCCAAGTATGGCAAATTCTACAGTCACATGACGAATAATGTGACAGAAGCATTCAAAAAATGTGACAGTTTTCAGGGTGAATGACGCGCGAGCGCGAGACGCTTCGTGCCTATCAGCGGCAGGCGCCTGCAATGCGGAGGTTAGGCAACATGGCGAACGCCAAAGCTGCAGTGTTGCCTATGTCCAGCCCCATCTCTAATCCCGACACAAACGAAAAGGTGTGGGCCCGTGCATTTTAGAATAATTTGAATGTTGCTCATTATAGATGCGAATATTGTCTGTTTCGCTTTCTTTATCGTGGCCCGACCTAACGCCTGCTCCCGGCCGAAACGAGTTGCCAGAGGAAAGAAAGTGGGTATGGCAACGCGGTTTTCCGGAAACGCGCGCCCATCCTGTCTTAGACGACATTGGCGTTTTGTATTTATGTTTCCGCGAGCCGTCGGGTCCAGGGAGAGTGTCGTCTGTCTGAGCCGTGCCGGGCCAGGTGCCGGGCCAGGTGCCGGGTGTGGTGTATAATACAGAGGTGGCCGCAGCCCCTCTGGTCCAGCGCCACGTGCCGCACGTGCGGGGCGGGGCGGGGCAGCCAGTCAAAGGCAATGAGGCCGGCGGCGAGCACAGCCCCGCTAGCGGACCACCAACAATACAGGCTTGTCTCGTGTCCGCTCAGCCCCGCCGGGACGGCCCGTCAAAGCAATCGACTGTTGTCGTACAGCGTCACGTACACGTGTACAAGTCGGCGCAGCCTCGCGCGCAGCAGTGGAGGATTTCCACGACTCTGACGGGGATGACGCAGTCTCTTTTGAGGAATTTCGTGTTTTGTATTACCTACATATTTTAGAGTTAAGTCATGAACAAAATAAAACATTCTAATGTGGTCAGTCAGAGTTGTTCCCTGTTAAATTTGCTCATCTCAGTCAGTTATTTTCTCTCATGGAGTAGCAGAATCCAAAACAGTGTAGCCTTACTTTTATATGCCAAAATATTTGTAGATTGAGAGTAGTTTCTAAACTGTGCTCGGCTTGCCAAGGTCTAAAAGAAGTGGGTGGGCTCTTTGACTTTATGATTCACTAAATTGTTGGGCGCCAGGTACAAGTACCGTCAAAGGATAAAGGCTACAGTAACTACTCTCGTACTAACTGACTCAGAAGACGGAATTAGGTAACAATAACAATCATATTTATTAACTTATCGGATGTAAAGAGAGCCTTATAATCACACACATACTTAAAACTAAATCACAGTTCACACTAAATTCGAGAAATCTTCAGATCTCAAAACATATCTAACTAGACATCTTAACTCTAAATTACATATACTTATCTAAAACTAAATCTCAACGAATCTCAACTCTCCACGTAAACTCAACTGGGAAGCAACTAATCCCGAATAAAATCTCAACGTAATGCTAAAAGCATAAAGAGTGCAAATCGCACACACAAATCTAAAGAAGACATAAGCTATCTAAGCTCCACAAATCGAATAACTAAAAGCTAAATAAGCTTCTCCAAACACATGACTAAAACACATCATCCACACATCAATGTAAAACGTCAACAGAACATATTATAAAACTGGACGATAAAGGTACTGAAGTCTGAATCATAATCTTGACAAGTCGCGTTAGAGTCATTGAAA
>NW_026267178.1:913262-916002 GCF_000697945.3 Frankliniella occidentalis
TAATCACCTCCCGGACCTGAGTGTTTTTCCTCCCTGACGGCAGCCGTCACGGCCCGGCCCCCCTGCACGTCATCGCACTATTATTGGGCCATTTCGGACCTCTCCAAGTGCATCGTGCTGTCCGCTTCCCTCCAATGAAAGGAATTTCTTTCAGCGACGCCACACAGGTTCCCTCCGCTCCCTTCAATTAGACATTACACGTCACAATACTGTCCGTCCATTTGCCATTTCTGCTGTCCACGCGCGTGTTTGCGATTGGAGGGGTGGGTCTTTTTTCCTTTTTTCTCTGCGTGCTGTCACTCGGGCGGCTCGGGCAGTCGTCAGTTGACGTGTAACTTTTATCGACGCTGGCCCCTGTTTTCATTTACCCTTGTCGCGGGGGTTGGCGCTGCTCGCGGCGCTGCTGGTCGAACTGATTGTGCCTCCCTCTGTGGGGCGCGCCGGCGAGACGTCCTTTTGGCCTTTTGACTATTGGACAAAAAGGTATCAGGAGCAGCGATCGGGTCCTTTGTAAGTTATGAAGGGTAGAGCTCCATCAAGAAATCCATCAAGAAATTAGATTGTATCGATTGCTGAAATGACAGTAAATAATGACAACTATTATTTCGGTTTAGTTTATATCGCGAATTACTCAATATGTGGAATGTTGTTAGACTTGCTACGTTATGACTTTTATAAGTAATGAAGAAATTACACCCTCATCGTTGTAATTGTTTCGTGTCAGTCAGCAGCCGCCTCGCGGGGAGGTCGGGCTGGCGGGCGGGCGGGTGGAGTGAGATGTTTAGACACACTCAGGCCTCCATCTCTGGGCTGTGTTCCCTCTCTTTCTCTCTCGCTCCCCTTCTCTCTCTGCCCCTCCCCTTCTTCCACTCACTCTGCCGCTCGGTTGGCTGCGCCATTGCACGCTTGAAAGCGTTGAGGTTTCCCGGCGGCGTGGCGTGGCGCGGGCGGAGGCCGCGTGTAGAAAGCTTACACAGAACTTACCTTAAGCCAGCCGGCACCCACTTTCATCGTTTGCTCTAAATATTTCACAATCCGCGGCCGCTGCGCCTCTCCCTTTCCCTCCCGCCGCTCTGCACGTTGCTCCGTCTCAGGATTATGACGAGAGGAGTTCCTTTTTCGCGTCCCCGCGGGCCGGGCCGGCCGGGCCTCTGCGCCGGGACCCCCATTGTTACCGACCTCCTCTCCATCGGGGCCTCGCTGCGCTGCTCGACCTGCCCTGTGATGCTGGGGGGAGGAGAGCGAGATGGAGGAATTGGCGTTTCTTTGCGGCTCCGAGTGCGCTGCTTATTGCCGGCTCAGGCAGTGCACTATGTAGTGCAATAATCATTTAGAACTGAAACTAAAAAAACTGCAAGTGCACGACATCGACACCACATATGTTTTTCAAGTGCAACAACCACAGCAGCAGCAGTATCCGTGAGTCACGATCGAGGTCATTTCAGGTTTTCTGAGCAGTTCCCTTCAATTTTCGGCACCTCAGTCTTAAAATTCTAATCAAAATATATCAATCTGTAGTATTTTTTGTAAATACGTGTATTTTCACACTTTTACGAACACCGTCTGAGGATGGGACCAGAAACCGCCAGAAACTGTGACGCTATATTGGGGTGGCGCATGGACGGAGGTCATAAACGAAAGTTCAAAGGGTGGCAGAGTATATAGAGTAATCGTCATTGGGTTTTCATGGCATATCAAAAAGTTGTGCTCAAGATTCCATAGAAAATATCTTAACCAACATTTTTTGGTCTACTAAGAATTAATTAAATAATCACAGCAACCGCCCAACGTTTTTACCCCAGCGAGCGATTATAGGCAACCCGTTCACTCACGTGGCGACAGAGTACAACCAAACAACAGTACGGGACGGGACACGGGACACGTCTCTGCCGAATAAATTTTCCCTTTTCTTTACATGTTGTTGTGTCTTTTATGAAATGAGTTTCTTTGCGAGTAAGCTTGAAAGGATTTTTGACTGCTCTCGGGACGTCGTGCATGCACAGTGTACACCTCAAAACTCGACGTTCTTACGATGTGGAGTGGAGTGCCCGCCGCGCCGCGCCCCCGCTCGCATCCCGCGCCGTATAACGCCCGCGTATGTTCCATTTTTATGTCAGTTTTCTCTCTGCCTCCGTCGCCGCCTCCCCCAGGGCCCAGGGGACGGCGCTGCCTGCCGTCGAGGTGTTGCAGTGACAGCCGATGGCGACGTCCTCATGAGGCTGCTGGCCTCAACGGCGCCTCGTTGGTCCCGAGGGGAAGGCCTTGCGGGCGTTGGGGGAGAAGGCTGGGATGAGGAGGAGGAGGGCTCACCTCTAATTAGACCCCTGGCAGGGCCCGGCCGCTCGCTCCCGCCCCCTCGCTCCGTTAGCCTTTTGCTCCCGTCATCATTTCATTTCTTTGCCGCTGCTCCAGCAGGTCGCCCTTATTATTCGGATCTCCTTTGCATGGTGTGTTCGCGCGTGTCGCGCTCGCTCGATGTCTGCTGTACGCTCTGCCACGTACGGCGAATGGCCGCCAAAGAAGGGAAACATCCGGGGAGGAAGAAAGGAAAACATCAGGAGCGCAGGGGGAGTGAGAGTGAGAGGGGAAAAAAGTGTATTTACTTTTGGTCCCGTAAATGATTGTCGGGTCGGTCTGCTGCTGCTGGCCATCTTTTGGGCGGCCGCACTGTCGTTAATTCACGTCAGCACACTGCACTGGTGTAAGGGAGGCGTGGTGGGGCGGGGGCGGGTAGGGTAGG
>NW_026267178.1:916225-919945 GCF_000697945.3 Frankliniella occidentalis
CCCCCCCTCACTACTCCAACGCCCTCCGCTGCCCCACTACTCCCCTCCGCTCCACCCACACTTTTTTTTGCACTTTGCTTCGTCGTATTGTGTACGTGGGTCACGTGACTGTGTGATTCGGGCCAAGTGACTGATGACCAACCCCGCCCCACACGTGTGTGTGTGTGTGCGTGCGTGTGTGTGTGTGTGTGTGTGAGTGTGTGTGTGTGTGTGTGTGTGTGTGTGTGTGTTCAGGGGCAAGCATTGCGGAGAGTGGAGCAAGGAGGCTTTGCCGACCAAGGATACATGATCAACCGCTCATCCCGCAATATATGGGGGGGACACGAAGCGTGCGCAGAACCACCAAAATCGCACACGTTCCTCCTCCGCCCCCTCTCTGCTACTGCTTTCTCTTTCTTTTTTCCTCCTGTGTCCCCTGTTCCCCGCTCCATGTCGGAAGACGAAAGGTGTGCGACTTTCGCGATACGAAGAGAGGAAAGGAAAAGCGTAAAGCATTTTCCCGCGACTTTAGAGTGCGCGTCGAGTGTGAACCTGCTTCCTTGCTATCGCAGGCGTTCGCTTGACCAGTAATGCAGTTTCAGAGGACATCATTTTTCGTGCGCGCGTCCCCCGAGCCGCGACGTGGCTCCGGATGTTTTCCTGGTCGGTGGGGCAGAATGCTGATTGCCTCAGTGGGCTCGCCTTGGTGGCGGCCGGGCCGCGGCCCCCTCGGCCCAGCCGAGGGCGAAGCTTGCCGCCACAGTGGACGCGCGGACTTGTGTCGGACTTTCGGTACATTTGCAGGGGGTTTATTTGCGGAATTTGTACGAAGGAGGCCAGGGCATCCGGCAGCGGGCGCTCGCTGGCGGGGCTGGCCCGGCGCCCCCAAGGACGGACAGCCGAGAGGGAGGGGGAAGTGTTTTGGATGTTTGCTCTACGCTGCCGAGCACAGCATCAGGTTGAGGTCGTTTCGCTTCCGCTAGCGAGATTGCGTAACGCCTGGTTAGATTTGTTTTTTCCCTACGCACCTCCGGTGGAGCGTTGTCTCATTATCACTGTGGTATTTATCGTGAGTTATGGGTCGGAACGATTTGATACAACGCATTTCCGCTGCCGCTGAAGAATCCCTCGAAAACTCTCCGTTGAACGATGAAGATAATACAAGTTTACGGGACAATGAGACTAGGAATTTTCACGCGGGATAGAAAGCGAAATCACTTCGCGGAACGTTGGTGGGAGGGGTGTGGCACAGGCGGATGGCTAATCCTGTTTCAATGTAAGTGCCTGGCGGGGCGATAAGACACAACACACGGAATGTACACTGGAATGTAATGAACGAGCAATAAAACCAGCAAGACAGTAGCGGCCCGGCACGTCGGGGAGGCGCGGCACGGGTAACTTGCCGAACTGGAGAGAAAGAGCGATGGCTTCTCGGACGATACGATCGTTTCATGGCCTTGCGAAGACCGGGTCGCGAGCGACTTGCTTGTATTCCCATTTGGGTGATCGCTTCTTGTTGCCGCATCTCAGATACCTTCGTTAGCTGATGGTAAAACAGTAGCAAAAGAAGACATCGCCTCCAGTGCGGTAGTAGATAGATACCAACCGACCAACCGGGCTTGCTAGCAGCGCTCACCCGGTACGACCGGCAGCTCTCCCTAGATCGCCATGTCCTCTCCCAGTAACCGACTTTCACTGGTGCCACCCACCCAGCTCTCTCAGTGCCTCATTTCAACGTTTTCCTTCAAGTCTTGAGTTTTATCATTCCTGGAAAGTTTTGTGCAACGTGGCTCCCTAGAAGTTGGTATCTCAGCAGTGCCGCGTGGGGGTGCAGTACGGCGATCGCAAGGACGCATGTAATTTACTGACGATCCCTTACGACCGTGTCCTAATGGGGCCATCGCCGTTTCCCGTGGAGAAGGTGGCACGACGTCGACTTTGAAAACACACACTCACACACTCACACACCACCCACATCCTCCTGCGCGCGTGAACACACACACACACACACGCCCCTCGCGCCTCTACGACTCCTCTCTTCTTGATTCGCACTCGCTCTCTTCTCTCCTCCCGTCCCACCCTCACCCCACCTCTCTCCCTCTCTCACTTCCTCTCGCTGCTGCTCCGACCCACCCTCATCCTTTTTTTCGTACACATACAAACTTGAGGATTGGGAAATAAAACTTTGTCGCCAGTGGACCTAGTTCGAGTTCCTCCTTTAGCTCCGGCTGGCCGAATGCGTCATGTTCACGTACTTGTTCGTACGGGTGGGGCTGCGGTTGGCACGTCGGAGGAAAATCAGCTTTGGTTCGGACGGGTAAAAGAGTGGTGATAAAAAAGGAAAGAAGGGAGATTTTCTGCGCCTGTGCATATTACCACGCCTTTTTCTGGCGCTTTGTCGTACGGGAGGAAGACTGATATGGTTAGAGAATGACGCGCTAAAGTGCATTTGTAAGTTTTTGTGCAAATATTAAGTCAAAACTACGTTTCGTTTCGAACAGATTTGTGCGCAAAAAGCGCGATTTTGTACGAATGAATGCAGAATAGCGTCCAAATCATTGCAGAAATGTGTGCAGAAAATTTGATTTCTTAAATTGCTTAAAATTTGCTCCAAGTCGTACAAATAAAGGATACCACATCCAGTTAGTTTGTGGTCCAGGCGGCCACCACCACTCCTATAATCCCGTGTGTGTCATCGTCATCTATCACGCTCTGGTCTGGGGTTTTCTATCAAAAAGCTGTGCAATTTGAAAGTTCAAGATTTTTTATCAGTTGTTCTTGCTGGCAATTTGAGCACACTTCGCTCAGCTACTCTGTGCATTGTGGCCTCGCCTGTCCACTAGTCTTCGAATTTGTTTAGGCTGAACGTGGATCGGAGCTTACTCTGCTCACGAAACCCCGCGAAACCCAGTACACAAAGAGTCTAAGGAGTCCATGTCCGCTTAAGGAGAAAACATCCGCCACAGGCTATCGGGAAGTGGGCGAGGTGGGCTGCAACCATGGCTGGCACTCGCTGGCACTGGTGTGGCAGCCTCTGCCTCGGCACGACGCCAAGGGGATCACTTGTTGTACCACGACCTCATTGATACTGTCCTCGGCCACGCCCTCCGAAAGAAGGAGCCTGCCTGAGTGGGACCCGCTAATCTGCCTCTCACGTCACCTGCGGCATCAGCTGTAGGAGTGAGTTCCGTTTTTGAATGATTCGCCTGCGATAACTTTGTCCACAGCAGTTGATTCCGTCTCATTGCAAACAGTTGAGCGCGGGAAGTTTGAAACTGGCGGGGAAGTGGTGAGCAGTGGGGGAGAGGAAGGGGTCGTGTTGACTGTGGAGTCGCTTCGGAGGATCCTGCTGGGGAAGACCGTTAAGGGGCACGAGGGAGTGAGGGAGAGAGAGAAAGAGAGAGGCCGCACACCCGGCATCCCCCTCTTGTGTTCTTTGTGGAGCTTGACCTCCTCGTACAATATTCACGCTGGGGGAGGAACCCTCTTCTTTGTGTTGACCAAGAAAGAAGGCTTCTGCTAACACGCGTGAGGTGGGCGAATAACGAACACACACTCGCACACACAAACACACACACACACACACACACACATGTACACACAGACACACACGCATGGGATGGGCACACCTCACATACGTGCGCGCGGCACCAACCGTCTCGGGGCTTGATGGCGAATTAGGAGAGCAAGTTCACGGGAGGACAACCACCGTGTGGGAGGGAGGTGGAGGGAACCAACCGC
>NW_026267178.1:920905-924326 GCF_000697945.3 Frankliniella occidentalis
CTCTCTCTCTCTCTCTCTCTGCTCCCTGCTCCCTCCCGTCATATTCATCACTCGTGTCTATCTCCACCGCTCTCTGGTCCGGTGAGGGTCAACACCATGATTGTGTTTGTCATTCCTCTAGCTTATTTGCGCTCAGCGGCCTGCAGGCGCGCCTTTGTTTCAACCCCATCGTTCCCTCCTGTGCAAATAATAGAGTGGCAAATAGAGCAGTGGGCATGCCGCCATGCCGGCCCCGAACTGAACTCTGCTGGGCCGCTGCTTGCGCTGCTGTTTGCGCCGAAAACTCTCCTCTTGGGTGCGAAGAGTGGGCGACAAAAACTAGAGGTCTGGGGGATTATCCCGGCCCCTCCCTTGCCCTATACGGCTTTGACTTGCACCCCATTCCTGTAAAATTTTCTCCCTTTAAAATTTAACAACACGCGTTTTCACGTATGGATTGCATTTCTGAAGACTTTTTTTTTATTTTTAAAAAATGCATTTGAAGGCCTAAAATAGAAATTTTTATTTTTTGGACTTTGCTTCAAAAGACCAATACCAAATTTGAAGGCCAAGTATAACTGGCCTCCATCCTAAAAAATGGAAAAAAATAAAATCTTTTATTTACTTTTTTTGACGTTCTAGAGCCAGCCCGATCGAGATATAAACACTAGAGGCAAAACAGCCTCCACTGTTAAAAATTACAACAGTAAACAACTACAGAATGGACTGGTAATTTTGAGAACAGTGTAATCCTGTAGTTTGCACTGTACTTTATTCTGGAGGAATGTTCTTTTCAAGCAATGTCAAGTCTTTATCCCTCAAATACCAGTCGAACAGATTTTGACCGAAGTATGGAAGTACAGGACGTTCTGTATAGATTATGTTTCTGGGTACAGAATTTTTAACAGTGTCCTCTGTGCGCCTCTAGGGCGGGGTCGTCCACCTTGACCCTGGTACCTTGACCTCGAAAAAATGCGTGACCTCTCGCAGCACTCGGTTAACATATTGTGACCAGTGCTTATATCATGGAAGGTAACATCTGTTCATTGAATGTCAATGTGATGTGTAAAACTGTTGTTGCAAATGTGTTGCAGAAATTAGTTTTCTGTGCTGAGCGTGGCGTGTTATGCTTTAAATGTTAATAGTGCGTGGGTCCGGCGGCAGGAGCTGCTGCGTAGCGCCGGCTTCCCGCGGCCGCATCCGCTCCCATTCGCGTCCCGATCTGTCTCGTGGGGAGGGGAGAGTGGGGTGGGGGTTCCTCCCCACGCATTTACGCATATGACAGCAGAAGACGCTCGGTGACTTCTCTCGTCTAAAAATATAATGTTCCTGAAATAAGATCCCCCTCCCCCCCCCCTCTCTCTCTCTCTCTCTCTCTCTCTCTCTCTCTCTCTCTCTCTCTCTCTCTTTCTCTCTCTCTCTCTCTCTCTCTCTCTCTCTCTCTCTCTCTCTCTCTCTCTCTCTCTCTCTCTCTCTCTCTCTTTCTCTTGATTCTCTCTCCCTTTCGCTTCACACACACACTTACACATAGCCCGCTATCAAAACGTCATAACGTGCGGGAAATATTTATTGGTGCCGCGCGGCTGCCGCCGCTCTGAGCTTCGCGACCGACGCTTTCCTCAAAGTGCTGCCGCCTCTTCACTGTGTGACCTCCCCTCCTCCCTCTTTCCCCCCGCGTACACATGCACACACTCGCACACGGGTGTGGGGCACTGACCCCAGCGCTTGGTCGCAAACAAGATTCTGCATCGGCATTTCGTCGCTGCAAAGGCTCGTTGGGTTCACACGACACCACTCAGATTTTGCATCTCTTCGTTTTTGGCCATTCGACACGCGCGACTTAAGAGGGGCGCCACGTAATGACCTGTGGGGTGCAGTGGCGGCTCGCGGCGCGGTGTCGCGTGGCCTCGCCCTCGCCGTGGACAGCCAAACCCTCTTCCCACGCTCCTTCTCTTCCTCCTTTCTTCGACTCCCCCTTCTTCTTCTTCGCCTCCTGCTTGCCCCCTCTTTCCCTTCGCATCATCCGCATTCATCCCCTAACCCACCGTCCCTCCCCTCTCCCCCCCAACGCGCCCCGAGGTCACGGAGGACATCAAAGGACGTAAAGGAGTGGAGGGAGGGGCCGCAGGAGCGGTAAGGTGCCTTGCTGTTTCTACATGCACATGTTAGCTCTTGTATGAAAATAAGGCAATTCGACCCGGTCGGGCGCTGCCCCCGCCGTCCCCGCCACCCCCGCCGCCGGCCTCTCAGCCTGAGACTACCGTTATTGGAAACGGAAGTGAAAGTGCGCCGATCTTAGGCGAGCCGCCGCCGCAGCCATCGCTGCCCTCGAGGTAAACGGAACCAGCGCGGCCCAAAAGATGAACTATGGTCGCATGGCCGCGCAGCAGCAGCGCTTGTCGCCCAGCTGCACGGGCTGCGTCGGGCTAATCGTGAGCGCGACTCGCTGTCACTGTTCCATGCTTGTGCCTTTTTACCTCATCGTTTCTGTTGTCGAAAAGACACACACGCAAAAGCAGGCCAGCCGACACACATGCACGAAACTCTGAAAACTCAACAGTGTACATTGTATGCTGAAAAATCAGCGATCATTGATGATTGCTGATATATCAGTGTACATGGAATGATTGCTGATATATCAGTGTACATGGAATGATTGCTGATATATCAGCAATCATAAATGATCACCTTTAGGTTTTTGGCTAATATTTCCTTTCAGACGGATATCATCGGAAAATGGATAGCATTTTCAGATTCCTCGTGAAAAATGCTTTCAAACGAGCTACCATGTGATAGGGTTCGAATTGACCGCTACCAAACTTGCCTTACATTACCGACATTTTCGAGAAGCGGACCATTTCGGTAGTCACTCTCAGACCTGTACTGATTTATTTATTAGTAGCTTATAAAGGTTTTTATGCAGCAGGATTACTGACTAATTTGTTACTTCTTATGGATATCGTTGTAAGTAGCTCACTGATGAAAGAAAAAATTGTCAGTAATTAAAAAAGAAATTATTTCGTATTACTGATGAAAGCAGTTGTCAGTCGCTTATAAAGGTTTTTGCGCTGCAGGAATACTGACAAAAGCTGAAAAAAATCAGTAACAGGATGAGAGTGGAACCCTATCACATAGTAGCTCGTTTGAAAGCGTTTTTTACGAGGAATCTGGAGATGCTATCAATTTTCCGATGATATCCGTCTGAAAGGAAATATTAGCCGAAAACCTAAACGTGATCATTTATGATTGCTGATTTATCAGCAATCATTCTATGTACACTGATATATCAGCAATCATCAATGATCGCTGATTTTTCAGCATACAATGTACACTGTTGAGTTTTCAGAGAAATAAACAGGTCGCTCACTCCACTCTCCCTCTTGCTCTCTGTCTCATTCGCACACTCCCACACTCTCATAATACACTCAAACACACACCAACG
>NW_026267178.1:925191-926238 GCF_000697945.3 Frankliniella occidentalis
TTTTTTTGGATTGTGCTTGTGGTGTGTTTGAGCTAATTAATTTACCACTGCTGTGTTTCCATGCAGACATATAATTTTCCCTGGTCTGTTTCTCGTGCCGCGACCTCATCTTACCAGATGCACAGCGCGGTGCTGCTGCTGCTGTTGTTATTTTTTGTCATTTGTGTTCTTTGCGGCTCAACTCGCGCATTATTGTTGGAGCGTCACGAGAAGATTCCTCGAGGTCGTCATTCGCTCCGTCAATCCGGCGCTACTCCGCGCGGGCGCCGCGGCCCCCGGGGACCCGCCGTGTTGCGCCCGCGGCGTCACCGCGGCGCGTTTTCCGTCCGATGGGATTTCTCTGTTTCAAACGAGCGCCGACAGTGACAGCCCAACTGCGCGGCCGGAAATCAAAAATATTCCATCCTGAATATCATTACTGTTATTCCTCCGCGACGAGGTGCACCGGGGGGAATTACCCTAATGGTCGTTGGTCTCTTTATGTATTTGTTTTTACGTTTCTCTGCGCGCTGTTTGCGGCGACCCGCTGCCACTGCTCGAGGTTCACCGTGCCGGACATTGTTCCGCAGCTGCCGGGGTGAGGAATTGAAAAAGTTGGGTTAGGAATGCACCGAGCGACCGACGGGCGACCGGGCCGGGCCGACGGGCGACCACGACCCAGCCACCCTCTGCCCGCCGCACCCCGCCCGCCCCGCCTGGCCCCGCCACCCTGCACGACGCGCTGCACGGAGTTTGACCCGGTTTTGGTGCTGCGCGGGGACACAGTGGCCGTGCGGCGGCGGGGCTCCCGGTCGCCGGCGCACTACCTTGCGGTTGTACTCTGACTCCTTGCCCTTCCATTGTCCGACTAGTCGAGAGTGAAGTAATGACTTCAGAAATTGCCCCCGCAGAGTCAGTTTTGGTGTCAAACTGCACGCCGCACGCCGCATCGCTGCTGGTACAGAAGCTTTTCACCTAATTGCTGAGCGAAGCGAAGCTCTCCGGAACAGTGGACTGAGCTCTTCTGTGGACCTGGCGTGTCGTTGGTCGTGAGTCTGTCTGTCTGTC
>NW_026267178.1:931298-935486 GCF_000697945.3 Frankliniella occidentalis
CTCTCTCTCTCTCTCTCCCTCTCCGTCGTGCTTTCACTTCAATTCCTTTCACTGTCTCTCCCCCTTCCTACTCGCCCCAATCACAGCAGCGGCGGCCGGTGGGCTCACTGAATATCGGATTCACGTCGCGAAAGGTGAGGGGCCGTGGCGGGGCGTGGTCTCCCCCCCCCCCCCTCCGCGATCTCTCCGCTTCCGCTCCCCAAGCAAACAGGCCGGCCTCTTTGCTTATTTTATATTTACTTGCAAAGTGTGTTTTCCTTACATTTGGCGCCCTCGCACTCCGTGTCGTATCGGCGGAGGAATGTTCACGCGCCCTGTGTCACCGCGCCCCGCTGCCTTAGTTATTCGTCCACTCCCGGGCGTTCCTGAACGGCTGGGGTTATTGAACTCTTACTTTATGATTCCATGTTCATCGTCCACTGGTAAAAAAACAAGTGTGCATAATTTTAACACCAACGTGTTTAAGTCGTGATTTTAAACATTACATTGTCTTTAGCTCCAGTTGCACCCTCGCGTGGTGTGCACTTTCTAAACGTTTTGTAAACGTTTAGATTCTGCACACTTGGACACACGCAAATCCACAGGAACCATATGGCGTGCAGCTGCTATACTTTTCGGAAGTGTTTAAAGTTTAAACACCAACTGACGTTTAACGTAGTTAAACACCACAATGTATTGAGAAAATGCTCACTTGAAATTAAACACGAATCGGCGTTTAACATTAAACTCTTGTTTTACCGATGTCCATATAGTGGTATGCTGTGTGAGATGTTCTTCTGTAAACGCAGGCTGCAGCCCAGTCAAATTCCGCTATCAGCAATTACTCAAACTTTGGTTTGTTTCGCTTACTGTCCATCATTAGAAGAGTACGGCAAAAGTACCAAAAGGAGAACATCCTCACGTAAAAAACAGAATTGGCCATCAGAACTAGTTATTAGTTATTTTAGGGACGATTGACAAATTTTTGCTGTGGTAACTAATTTTTAGTTTGCAGAGCCAAGAGTTGGTTTCTCAAACAAAGCTGTTGGAGTCAATTCGTGGTTTTGCTTTTAGAACGAACGCGTTAGCTCAAGAACCGAATAACTTGTTGAGGAAACTTAATCCTGGTTCTGACACCAAATTATCAGTTACCTCAGCAATTTTCGATCGATTTTCCCAAAATTAACAAACATTAAGTTCTGACGACCAATTAATTTTTGTACGTGCTGTAGCTGCCTTCACCGATAAATTGAGCATGCTAATGCTTTGGTTTGCAACTGCAAGTGTGCATGCGCAACTCCGTAGTTGTTGCAAGCGTTCAACTCGGTAGATGTGCTGTGCTTTTGCAAGTTTGCTACTCCTCTGGTGAACACTTTATTAGATTGAACGCTAAGTGTGTAGGAAGTGCTCCAACAACAGAGGAGCTTGCACACTTACAAGTGAACATTTAGTTCCCCGAGGTAACCGTGACTGAGCATGACGTGGTCGAAATGTATCTTTGGTGAGTGAGCAGTCGACTCCTGGGGGGACAAGGTGGGTATCCAGCCTGTGTGTCGCCCCGCTGCTTGGCATGCGCGCGGCGCCTCTCAATGCGGCCGGGGCCGCACCGGGCCGCCAACGCGCCAATAGAAACTACGCCAATTTTTTCCCCACCAGGAATATTAAGGCGGCGTGCGGGCCCGAGCCGGGCTGGATCTGGGGTCGCGTCCTGCAAGATAAATGTTGAAGGGATCGCGATGGATCAGCTCAGCACGCCCCGGCCGCCCACCCCGCCACGCCCACCAGGCCCTAGCCCGAATCGCATGCGAATTAGTTCGTAACCGGATGATTGTGTAATGCAAATTTGCACAGCCTTGCTTTATACAAGCAGCGAGGGGCACTCATTGTTTGAATTGCGTTTTTTCCTGCTCTCCCTATTTTCTTTCCAACCCTTTCTCCTCTCCCTGCCACTACCACCTCCTGCTCCAATTCAATTCTGTATCTTCCTGCACGACTTGGCGGCCAAAGCGAAACACTGTGTGACGCGGTTAGACCAAAGGTTCTGCAACTTTTCATGTTTCAAAGAGCTGGCTGCACTTCATTATGCATGAGGTAGAGCGTGCGCGTGGCACGAATCACAGCTGTAGGCCTATGTCTGACTGAGTCCTGTGAGACATTATCGCTGAGCGAAGCTCAGTCCAAGTCGATGAGGGGTCAGGCGATGTCTCCGTCGTGAGTCTGTCTGTCTGTCTGTCCGTCTGTAACATTCCGTATCTCCTCAAAATGTTTTGCACTTACAGACAGAAGCGGGTTTGTCTACGAATCGATAATTTACGAGGATTATCTGTGTGCATTATTTGATGCATTGGTCAGCTCTGAAATATTCAATCGTTTTATTTGAATTCGCGCGTAGTTCGTTGGTATGTTGGCAGCACTGCACTCGAGTGGGTGAAGAGCACCAACGGCTCCGGCGCTCACTTCGCGTCTTTGATACTCTCTCACAAGTGATTAATATGTCAGATTGTCAAACCGAGTGTGTTACTTTTAGTTTTAGAGTTGCGGAACTCGACCTACGAAGTTTCGCGAGTGTCCGGTGAAAAGAAACGAAAGTGATATTTTGAATTATTTACGTGTTTACTTACGTAAGTTGGAGGGGGGAAGCGGGGTAGTGGTTCGGGAGAAATGTGGAAAGGGAACTATTGTTTCGAGTTCATCTTGACAAAAGAAAACGAAAATGTTTTATGCTCCAAGACGATCGGAATCGAAATGGCAGAGTTATTGCCCCCCAAATTGACTATTTGGTAGTTTTTGCATACATTTACCCCTTTGGAGGCTAATAACTTTGCCATTTCAACTCTGATCGGCTTTGAGCATAAGACATTTCCTTTTAAATTTTGAAAAAGGAATCCAAATCTTGTATGACACTTTTAATTTTGTAACTTTTAAAAAAATCCTAATTTTCAATTTTTTTGTTTTAACAAAATGGAATGGTGTTCACATCTAGAATGATTGGAAGTCACCTAATCCTTCAATAGGACTTGTCAAAACGAATATTAAACACACAACTTATTTTCACAATAGCCATGGACTTGCAAGGACCGAACAATATTGTAGCCAATATCGCAAACTCAGGTAGGACAGGCCCATCGAAATCAGAACAAGGTATACTATTTTCTTAAATTGATTAGCTTTGTCTGGAGTCACATTATGTTTAATGATACCCAATAAAATGATGGGAGCATTGAAATCAAACTCTATGATACGATACATTATAGAACTTTCAATTAAAGATACTTCAGCGACTCGTGATACTTTAAATACCTCGGAGAGATCTGATAAAAATGAATGAAAGAGCGACAAGTTATACTTGTCGTAGGAGAGAAGTTTAAATGTATTTTGAAATTAAATTAAATATTAGGGTATTTAATTTCACTTCAACCAATCGAATTTCATCTTCAAAAATAATTGGAATGGAATGAAATGGGAGCACCATGCTTCATATGGCATTACACAAAGGGGTAAATTAAGTAGGGGGGGCAGTGGGGATAGAAAGGACAGTAGCAGACATGTACCTAGTATCAAGCCTTTCTAGCGGACTTCCAAATCTATTCTATTGCATAGTAATTACTCAAGTTCACTGCTCACTAAAAGTACCTGTTGTGTGTATGTGGGGGGGTGGGGGGGTGTAAGGGTATGAACTTAGATGGTGATTAGCGATCCAAAAGGGCTCACGATAGACGGAATAATTGAAAGCGACCCCCCCCCCAATCTCTTACGTTCTAGGAGCAGAGAGCCGGTTGCCTACCTACTAGGCGGACCCTCTTTCGTTTTAGTTTTGTTCTATATTGTTTACGTCTTTTGTTACTTTAATGCACTTCGCTCAGCTACCCCGTGCATAATGTTAACGCACGGGGCCCTACGTTACGCTACCCGACTCGGGTGACAGGCCCGCAGGCCTAGGTAGATGTATGCCAGGCGCGTCGCAGCGTAACAGTGTTTCGTGAGAAATCGCGAAGCCTGTTGCGCTAGACGTGGTCTGGCGTACATATAGCTATTATTATGCGAAGTATGTAAGGGGATTTTCATTGCGGAATGTATGCAATAAGATATAGTGTTACTCACTGGAGGATTGAGCAGCATATGGTGAGCTACGCCACGCACCCGGGCTCGAGTCGAGAGAGTGAGGCACTGGCTCAAACTACAGACTCTCTGCATAATCTCCGTTACTTT
>NW_026267178.1:935536-937845 GCF_000697945.3 Frankliniella occidentalis
AGAGCCGGTTGCCTACCTACTAGGCGGACCCTTATTCGTTTTAGTTTTGTTCTATATTGTTTACGTCTTCTGTTACTTTCATGCACTTCGCTCAGCTACCCCGTGCATAATGTTAACGCACGGGGCCCTACGTTAGGTGCCTTGTGTTCCAGACAGCGGGCTACTTTGATAGAATTACGCGAACCTTCTCGCCCGCGCGGCCGACCCGGCTCGGCCTCACGCTTTGTCCGCTCTTTCAGAACTTGTTAATCCTTTATTTTGGTTGCTTGTCTCTCGCGCTTGGAACCCGTCGGAAATAATGAAAATAGGCGAATCCGTTTTGTTCCTTAAACATTTCCCATCAAGTCTATAAAACTCGTTTCCTAATGAAATGGGTTTGCTGTATCAAACGGTTTCTCGCAAGACATATTTGTCTCGCCCAACCATAAATTTGTTGTATAACCCGTCGCCTTGTCGCGGCTGCGTCAGACAACTTCCTAAACCAGAAACTGGGTGCTGTTGTTAGTAAAGCTACTCTGTTGGCCGCGCCGTGCCGCGGTTGAGCTGACCTGCCTCTGAATTACCCTCCAACGGCCCCTTTAATCCTGTCGCCGAAGTGCGGAGTCTAGTATGAAGGCGAGTAAACAAAAGTATCCGCCGCACACAAAGGCCGATCCTCGCGAATAAAAGAGCAATTTGCTTTCCTCTACCAAGTTTAAGTTTCCCTTCTTCCACTGAGGCCACCCCTTTCCTCCCGCTCTTCCTTCTCCTTCCTGTACTTATTCTTTCCTGACGACCAAACAAGAAAAGGGCGAACTGGCTGGCTGCTGCAACTGCCGCTGCTACTCGTGTCCCCGAGTGAGGAGGTTTGCCTCTCTGGTCTTGTATTGCATTCACCGGCCCGCTCACATTCTCCCTGAGACCAGAGGCGCGTGCGCTAGGGCTGAGTGCGGCACGTAGACACGTGTTTCCTCAAGGCAAAAGTGTATAACCACTTAGTGCAGTGTTACATCCTGAAAACTCAGCTTTTGTGAGGTTTTAACAGTGTAGTGCTCAAATCCAGGGTGCACACTTTTAGCCGACTTTTAGCTTTTGGACTGGAAATTTGAATACTGAAAAGTGTTCAACAGTAAATTTCAACAAAGTCAAGAGCCCCCAGCCGCATGGCCAACTCGGGAAATAAGCATTTCTAAGTCGTCCAGAAAAAACGTCCCTTTTTAAAAAAATTTACTTGTCAAACTACGGGAGATCGGCGCCTGCGATAGTTGGGGTAGGCCACCCCGCAGTACACGCATGCACTGCATGCAACATGTTGCCTACCTACCAGGCGCTATGAGAGCTTGGAGTGGCTTGGACAGTCTCCACTTTGCAGTTTCGCGAGTTTCGTAACGTCAAAATGACGGGCGTACTTTCTGGAAGGTTGTTGTAAACTTTTCAGTATTCAAGTAATTGCTAGTCACGAAATTGAAAGTGAGCAATTTTCCTGCTGAGCCCTTGTATGTGCGCGCGTGGCACGCGCCCCGCGCTACAGTTTCTCATTAGACCGGGTCGCCGGCCGCCTCCATTAGATCCACTCCCCACTTTCGTTTGGCGATGATTTATCGTCGGGCGGCTGTATGATGTGTCCGTCCACCCCGCCGCACCTGTCCCTCAGGCCCGCGCGCCCCGCTCTCCCGCGCTGTGCCGCGCCACGCCCGGCTATTTCCGTCGCCACGTATTTATGAATGGAACCAGAGCGACGTTGTCGTAACCGTGTCGGCGTGGCGGGGCGTGGCGGCCCGACACACGATTCGTTTTGCAGCCCAGCCGCCCGAGTGGACTCAGCGGAAAAGGGAAAAGAGGGGGGGGGGATATCGTGAGAAATAAAGAAATGGAGAAGAAGAAAAAGGAAATTGAGAAATAAAGAAAGAGAAGCTGTGACGGGTTTGCGATCCATGGTAACGTACCGGGTGTTTCATAAAAGACACAGGTGCGCGGGCGGGTTTGCCTACCCAAGGGCCTACGGTGCATGGCCTTACGTGCAGAGCGGGTAGGCAAACCCGCCCGCACCTGTGTCTTTTATGAAACACCCGGTACGTTACGGCTAGAACCGAACGGAGATGTGAAGGCAAACCCGCAACACGCTGCCGCCGCGTCCACCGACCGACACCTACACGTCTAGTGTAGAGCGGACATCAGGTGCGGCCTGCTGGTGCGGCAGGCACCTTCCGGGTCACTGTCTGCGGGTAATTAACACCCGGGCTGTCGGCCCGGCGTGTGCGCGGCGGAGCGCGGCGACAACCACGCCCCGGCGCCCCGCGGCCTAGGCCCCACCGCACCCCGCCCTGCCC
>NW_026267178.1:937905-941957 GCF_000697945.3 Frankliniella occidentalis
CGACCCAGCCCCGCGCGGCTGGAGGCAGCCTGTGTCCGCCAAAGGTTTCGGTGACAAAGTTAGCGGTGGGGGACTTGCGTCTCTGCTGGAACCCACTCCTCTCCCCCGTGGCAGCTGCGAGCGAGAAGAGCGGGGAGCTGGGGGAGAGGTGAATAACACGAAAGCAGAGAAAACAGAGGAGGGACGCCGAGCAACAGCTGCTGACCATCCGGCAGGCAGCGATGACCGCCCCAGCGCTGCCACTCCTGCTGCGGCCCCTGCCACCGCCCGCCCCTTCCCCTCATGGCCACCCGGGTGGTGCAAAGCAGTGTCCGTTCCCATGCTGCATAGCAAACTGAACCTGGGGCCCGCCGGAAGGGGCGCCGTTGGTGTCCTCGAGCCTTGGAGCGACGCTGGCGACGGCAGGGCGCGAGCTGCGGGACACGCCCCCGGACACGCCGTCACAATGGCCGACCCAGCGCGGGACGAAGTAGGACGACTGGCAGAAGCCGCTTAAGTCCCATGCCATCGTGTCCTTACACTTGTGTCTGTTTGCTACAGCAAGCTGAGATTTTATTTGTACGTATTCTTTTTCCCCGCTTGGGCAGGCTGCTTGTCCCAGAGGACGAGTCCGGCGCGGGGACAAGACACGACCCAGTAATGCGGCGCTGCTGTGGGGTGGGGTACTGGAGCAGGAGCACTGGCCTCACTGATTTGCAAACGACCCAACTCTGAGACTCCGCGGCCGGCCTCCCCCACCCTCCTCCCCTGCCCTCTCCTCCCTCCAGCCTCCCCTCCTCTACTCGCCCAGCCGTGCCGCAATTTATAGCCCCCATACCTGCCACAGATATTGCTGTTTTACATACTTCTTTGCGGCGGGCGCCCGGTCAGGCTCGGCAGCGCCCCGACCCGAGACCTTCAAGGCGAAAATCGTGCCAAATTCGTCCAAAACACTACTTTTTCTCTCACCCCTTTCCACACCGGCCGAGGTGGGAAAACTTTTGTCGAGTCTTGCCGACCGAACCACCTCTTCTACGTCTCTCTCTCTCCCTCTCTCTCCCTCACCCCTTTCTCTCTCTCTCTCTCTCCTCGATCTCTCTCACTCTCCCTCCCCCCGGCACTTCCCTTCCACTCCATTCGAACCAACTTTATCCTGATTCGTGGCCGCCTGCGTTTAGTTATGGGCGAGTAGTGGCGGCAGGTGGGGACAAACCGACCCAAAATAAGATCAAATAGAGACGACAACTTTTGCAGTTTACGCCTGCGGCGCAAAAGTTTTCATCCTCTCGCCCCGCGACGGATAACAATTCCAGAGGCGTAAATATTTTCAGAGACCGCTTCATCCTAAGCAGTCTTGCACCGACCCGGGCTTTACCTTAGTAACTTAAAAATAGAGGGCAGAGCAGTGCCTCAGAACGCCGTCACCACCACTCCGCTCTGCCCTCTGGCCTGGCCCTAGGCGGGACGGGCAGCCTCCCCGTTACAAATGCCGATGTCGTTTTCCCTACATCTCGCGCGACATGCATTCCTCTGCCTCCCCCTCCCTCTTCCCCTTTTCCAAAGCGTTCGTGTGCTGGGAGAGAAGGGGGCACAAGGTGGCGCCAGCCGCTTCGCGCTCGCGTGTGCGTGCGTGCGTGTGCGTGCGCGTGTGTGTGTCCGTGTTTGCTGGGACAGTATTCAGGGGCACAGCGATTTGTGCTGTAGTATGCCCTCGTAGGCAGAGTGCCAGGCAACGGGCAGGGGAGTGGCGTGCGTGAACGGGACGCACACGACGGTGTTAGGGCGGCTGAGGTGTGTGTGTGTGTGTGTGTGTGTGTGTGTGTGTGTGTGTGTGTGTGTGTGTGTGTGTGTGTGTGTGTGTGTGTGTGTGTGTGTGGTAGACCTCAGCCCTGTTCCCCTCTCCCCCGCCCGCGTCCCCGTGAGCATACTACACACTCTCGGGTGGTCCACCTCTGCACCCGCCCTGGCTCCCCTCCCCCAGTTATTTTTTTTTTCGACGAGTCCCATTCACAGAAGCTCGTGCCAACAGCCGCGAGTCCAGCCCTCCCCTCTCCCCCATCGTCTCTTTCACGCCTCTAGCATGGCACGGCCCGCCCTGCACTCTATGCACTTTGAGGAGTAAATTTATTATGGTCGTTGGAAATCACGCACCCCCAACTTTCCACCTCTTCGTTTGGGTATTTTTTTCTTTCGTAGCTTTCGAAAGGGTTTACGACTGATTGTTTATTTGAATGCAAGGGCTAGAGGCAATGTGTACCCATAAAAGCTTGAAAATGCTCGAATGGAGTCAACCTTACATGTCTCTTTGTAGGCATTGATGTTTGGCATGCACCTTTACCAAAGGATGTCTTCAACCATTAGAACGTCAGGTCGGGTTCAGAGGGTCGATTGTTGAAGTAATACCCACCCACGCTCCCACGCGACGACGCACCGTCCTCCTGGTCTCACAGGCGACTCCCTCGCGCGACTAACAAGCAGTGCGCCCGTAAGGAGGAGCCCTACTCACGGGGAGAAGGGATGATAACATGCGCGCTTGGTATTCGTTTCGTAGCGTTCGTTAGACATTTCTGCGTGTGTTGTTAAAGGTAAGGAGCTTTCGTGGAAACTCCGGTACGCGCTGTAAAAAGTTTGCAAAGAACTATTTTGTACATCGGAAAGAATTTCGACGCGTTGTAAAATACTTTGCATTGCGACCAAAATCCTTTACATTGCGAACTAGTTATCCGCACACGTTACGAAGGAAATTGTTCGTAACTCTGCAAAGAATAAAGTTGGTAAGCTTGCAAACTATTTTTTCGCAGCCTACGAAGAAAATAGTTTGCAATGAAAAGAAAACTGTTTGCAATGCAAACTTCCCTACAATGCTTTAAAATTAAAAATTTCCATTTTTTGGCAACGTTTTTAAATTGACTCACCGTAAGTGTTTTTTTTATATGTTACAGGGGCAGCTGGTCTGCGCGAGGTGCATCTGCAGACGCCGCTGGCTGTCAAGGCCGGCACTACAGTGACTCTGCGGTGCAACTACGACCTGCAGGACGACACGCTGTACACCGTCAAGTGGTACAAGGGCAGGTCCGAGTTCTTCCGCTTCACTCCGAAGGAGCTGCCTAATACGCAGGTCTTCCCCCTCAACGGCATCTCCGTTGACGTGAGTACAAACCCTTTATGTTTGATGGCGTCTTGGGAGGTTCGTGGTCGCTTCGTACCTTCCTCGCTCTATATGAATGAACCAGGATTTTATCAGTGGTGAGGTTAAGTAATGAGTGTGAACGAGGAGAAACCGTTACGGTTGGGAATGGGTCCGACGTATCCACAGTAAATCCGTCCACAGATTACGCACGTTGTGAAACGCGTCCACAAATATAAATGCAAGAATTTGGACGAAAATTAACAGATGCGTTTGTTACGTTTTCAGTGTCGATGTACTTTTGTCCTTGTATGAGCCATGAAACTCTTGTTTTGTTATAATCCGAGTTAAAATAACAAATGCGGGTTTCTGAATTACCTTCATTCCTGCCTCCTTTTTTTCCCTCTTACTAAACGCCAATATTTGGTTATCCATAATAGCCTGCATTAGCGTTCGTTGCGGTTGCGTTGTGGAGCAGGGCCGTGGTCTGTGGAGCTGTGGGCCGACCGAGGGAGAGAGAGAGAGAGAGAGAGAGAGAGAGAGAGAGAGAGAGAGAGGTGGTGGGTGGGAGATGGTATGGTGCCGTCTTGTCTTACGTGACCGCACCGCTGTCGGAAATCAAATACTGGCATCCGCGAATCGGTAGTAATATTTTCTGCGCTTCCTGGTAAAATTTCTGTTGACGTCGTGGGTCCCTGCACGGCTTTTCAATGAAGAGCCCGCCCTTCCAGCGCTGCCGTAGCCGTGGAGTGCCGGCTCCAGGGCCGCTCTAGCACCCGGTCTGAATCTGACCGGAGATCTCTTTTGAGATTAGTGGTGGCGTATAACCTGGGGATGGGGTTTGATTGAGGAGTCTGCGAGAGCGATGGGCTGAACAGGGAGAGAAAGGAAGAGGAAAAGGGAAAGGGATTGAGTGAAAGGGAAAGAGTGAAAGGGAGAGAGAGAA
>NW_026267178.1:942177-946636 GCF_000697945.3 Frankliniella occidentalis
AGAGAGAGAGAGAGAGAGAGAGAGAGAGAGAGAGAGAGAGAGAGAGAGAAAGAGAAAGAGAATGAAGTGAGAGAGAAAGGGAGAAAGATAGAGGCAAAGAGGGGGAGAAAGACAGGGGAAGTGAAAGAGAAAGTCTGAGAGAGATAGAGGGAGAGACGGGAGATGACGGAGTGAAAGGATGAAGTGCAGGCAGTGGGCGAGGGAGGGGGAAGGGCCGCAGACGAGGGTAGCCGCATGCTGGCGCGGTAACTCGCTCGCAGTGGAGGGGGATATAACAATTATACGGCATGAGAAGCGTAGCAACAGTCGTCTTGATGTGGTTTATGAGGTGAGAGAAAGAGTGGGGGTGGCGGAGATAGGGCGACCACCCCACCGCCGTTCCCCCCCCCCCTCTTTTACTCTCCGTCTCTCCGTCTGATTGTCCCTCTCCCTCCATTTTCCTCTCTCCTGCTCTCCTCTCCTCACTCTCTCCCGGAAGGAAGATAGACGAGAGAGAGAAAGAGAGGGGGGGTAAGTAAGCTAGCGAGTAAGGGACGAAGGGAAAGGAAGGAGGAAAACCGTCGCGCGGAGTTCATTGCAAGTCTTGCGAAAGCGCTGCCTCAGAGCACGGCAGAAAAAAACGGGAGGAAAGAAGATGTTGAAAAACAAAATGAGGACCCTGGATAAAACAGAAAAATAAGCCGGACCGAGAATAGATTTTGGGGGACGTTCCTTTTGTAGCGCGCCATGTGCTTAAACTGTCTGAGGATGAAGTTTCCGTAATGGGTTGTTCTCTCATGCAAGGCACGTCTGCGTCCGTCTGTCACTCTGTCCGTCCGCTCGTCCTGCGCGCAACTCTCGCGGAAGTCGCTCTGTCTTGACTCGGCCGCGATGGATTCACCCCCCTGTCTCTCTCTCTCTCTCTCTCTCTCTCTTCCTCTTTCTCTTTTGCTGCCCGTCTTTACATATTCGTTTTCCGTAGTGTGCCTGTGGTCTAAACCAAGCCCTCTTTACAGTAAACAGTAAACAGTAAACAGTGTACAGTAATCAGTATACAGTGTTTACTACACGATTTGTTTTATCGTTAATCACGGTACCCATATAGAGTGACGAAAGCAAGCGATGCACCTCCAAGAGCGACCTGCCTTACTCTTTGCGCATCATGGACTTTTTTTTTCTTGAGTTCGTACACTAACTACTAGTTAATTTTATGTGTTCAAAGGTAAACAATTATTTTTTTTTACAAATTTCTACATTTGTGCTATGCTTTAAAAATCATACGTTTTTGCAGATGCAGATTTTTCCAAAACGAAACGTTGGCTTAATTTTGCAAGAAACGTTTGCACAAAAGAATCCTAATACAGAATCGCTTTTCTTTATCAGCAGAACAAACCGATGGAATTTACCATGGAACCCTCAGTGTAGTCCTCCATGCCCTCGTTTCCCGTTTTTAATGTTAGAGGAGGAGGAGGGCGAGAAGGAGGAGGAGGAGGAAGGGTGCGGCACGGCGAGGGTCCGGGTGAAAACAAGAGTCGTGGGCAGCGCTGCAGATAACAGCGGTGAGGCCCCCGCTCCCCGGCCCGCGCCGCCATCACGCTGCCAGCAGGGGCCTTATCGTCCCCGGGAATGGTACCGATGGCACTCACAATATGCGTCCCCTCTTGCCACTTAGATAATCTCCACGCAATTTGGCCGGCGAAAATGATGCAATAGTTGACCTGCTCGGTAACACATGTCCGTTACGAGCTACTAACGTTGCAGAGGATGGCGGCGTCGTGTCGTGTGCGGCTGACCATCGTGGGGACCGGAGAGCGGCCCTGGTGACCTCTACCGCCCACCCAGCTCGCCGCTGCCGCACTTCGCGACGAGCAGGAAGATAGCTCAATATCTTGCCGAATGGCTTGGCGGTGACGGCGACGGCGGTGGCTATGGAGCGGGACCGGGCGGGACGCAGCGACGGGAATTCGAAACCGAAAGTCAAACTCAATTTTTAAACTTGTCGTCGGAACGCGCAAGTTTGTCTTCTTCCCCTCTTCCGTCGCTCTCGCTCGACGCCGCCGCTCTAACTGAAAGAAACTTGAGGGTCGGATAGATAGGGGGCTGGGCGATCGGGGCTGCCCGACCCGCACCGTTCGATGGGGTGACTCTTAATTAAATCAGGCTGGAATTAAATATATTGGCGCCTCGCTGCGTCAGCACTGCAAGGACCAATCTCCTCGGCCTCCGACGAGGCCGGTGTTGGCCAGTCCTGTACGAGTGGGGTCCTCTCCCCTTTCCCTCGCCCCCCGTCCTCTCGACCACTCTTGATCCTCTCTCAGAGTACTCTTCCATCTTTCTTCCCGATCACACCTGATTCTCCTTTCCCCGGACGGTTCCATTCCAACTCCCTTAACTCTGACCTACACCTTTCCCGTCTGCAACTTTTCTTAATTGTTCTATCACTTTACGTGTAGTAATATTTCCATAAGGATTAATGAGGTATCACTGATTCATTTTGTGTATTTTTCTCGTTTTTCTTAATTACTTTGATGATTGTTTTAGGCAGATTTACGTATCTGGTGCAATAAATGTGCCCTTCTTCAACTATCATTTATCTTTGCGAAGGGCCTTTCTGGGTAGCATAAAGATCTGTTAAAAAGCGCCTAACCAGCTCTGGAACCGGCGAACACAGCCCGCAGCCCGCAGTACGCCGTGGCAGGCCATGAGTATCACTTTCGAGTTTTAGTGTGAGTTTCGAATCCGCGATGACGCAGCTGTTCCAACTAAAACTTTGATGAGCGCAGCCCCCGTGAGGACTCTCGTCATCCCCCCGCGACAGCCAGCCCTGCTCGCCACGCCTCGTCCCGCCCTGGCGGTGTGGCTGTGCGCGCTCGCATCGCCCTTAAAGTCCTATCTTAATACGGCCGGTTATGAAGCGACAGTGGAGGCAGATGCCTGTTAACTGGCGCTGGGCGGCGCGTTACTGGCCGCTCTAGCGCTGCCCTGGCATGCTGCTCCAACGGCGTGGGCGGCGCGACCCGCAGGGCTCCGCAGGGCCCCGCTGGGCGCCACAGGATCCCCTGCAGGACTCTGCCGGGCCGGTGTACCCAACGGCCGGGAATGAATTGCAGTCCTGGCAGCAGGGCGTTACAGGCGGCGTTAGTCAACATGGGTTTGGACTGCGTTACCTGCTGTAGCATTCGACCCTCTCTGCGTTGCGCGCTCCCTGTTCTGCTACCCCCTCCCTCCTCCCTCGGCACGCTCACACCCTTGAGACGCGGCTGAACCGGAAGGAAGAATTCCGAGATTGCTGTTGTGTTTGTCGAGGCTGCACTTCCGCTCGGGGTGGAGCCACCACCGCCCCTAAAACAAAAGACGAAAAATAATTACTGAAGGTAAGGATGGTCTCGCCCTCGCCCTCATTATTGCTCTGTAAGGGGCGATTGCAGCGATGCCCGCACTGTTCCTGCAATTCCCGTTCCGCTCAGAAAAGTGCCCAGGATTCGGATGCTTGTAACTACTGCGAACCATTACTTTGTAATTGCTCATTGATAGGCTCAGTGATACTTTGCAATTGCGAAGCAATGCTTTACATCCATCGTAGTTGCAAAGCATATTTGAACTTGCGCAGTTATTTGCAATGCGTCTGCAAAGCATATTGATTTGCAGGAATTCACACCAAATTCATAGTCATAGGCTAACCGGGAGTCAAATTCTACATACTCAGGTTCCCTACTTGTCCCTTTTCCTCCTGTGCGCCGTTGAGTTTTTTTTTTTTTTCAATTATCCCGAGCACAAACGTTTTCGTTCAATCTGTCGAAAAGGATCAAAGTTGTCTCTTCCAAGGTCCACTCTCCTACACTGCAAAAAATTATGACAGGAAAACTACAGATCGTCCTGCTAATTATTTTCCAGGAACTTCTGTTATTCGAATAACAGCATCGATGTAGTTTTAATGGTTAAAATTTGGTACAGGGAGCAATGTACAGGACCACTGTAAGGCAAAAGCGCGGACAAAACTGTCTACAGTGGAGCCGTATTCGTACACTGTACCGTGTAAATCATGGGCTTTCCGGTGCTACAGCAACACTGTACTAAGCGCTCTGTACCCTAGGTGCAGTGACTAAGAGCGGCATCTACAGTAACGCTGTAGATCGTTCTCTATCAGACTCTAATTTTTTGCAGTGTACTCATCTGGCATGCTCTCGTCCTAATACTGTGTATTTTCGACTGAATTCTGCATATTTATGTGTGCGAACACGATCGTACCATCAATAACTTTTCACTCATTTATCAGGCACAGAATGTCAATGTCCCCGGATCATTGTCGGTTGCCGTCCCGTTCACGCATAAATGGAGGCTGTTACAGCTGTCGGCTTTTCATAGTATACGACTCTCGGACCCCGGCCTCCGATAGCTTTGATAGGAAAAATAAATTAGGGACGGCAGCTGGGCCTATTCGCCACCGCTTTTGTGACAATCCCTTTCCCACGTGCAGAAT
>NW_026267178.1:946686-948410 GCF_000697945.3 Frankliniella occidentalis
TCCGATCATCTTCGGGCATAAAACATTTTCGTTTTCTTTTGTCAAGATGAACCCGAAACAATAGTTACCTTTTCACATTTCTCCCAAACCACTACCCCCCCCCCCTCCAACTTACGTAAGTAAACACGTAAGCCATTCCAAATGTCACTTTCGTTCCTTCTCATCGGACACTCGCGAAACTTCGCAGGCCAGGTTCCGCAACTCTAAAACTAAAACTAAAACACTCGGTTTGACTATCTGACATTTTAATCACTGCTGAGAAGGTATTAAAGTCTTCAGGTGAGCGCAGAAGCCACTTGGGCGTTGTGTCGATAGCGGACATGACCTGGGGGCCGGGGGTCAGGATGGACGTTAGCGGACATGCGGTACCTGGACGGTCGGTTCGGGGTACCGAAGGACGGCTAATCCCAGTGGGGGCCGCCCAGTGTGTCGTTAAGGCTCGTCTACAATGGACGGCGTAGGATCGCAGGCGCAGGTCGTGGAAAACTGTTTACGGTTTTGGCTGTTGCTGCGCTTGTTTTTAGCGTGTTTCCCCGTTCTGTTTTCGTTCCTCAACGCCTTCCAATGAGCTTTGTTGACAAATTTGCCTTCGCTACCCCACGATCCCGTTCACGCCTCAACCTACGATCCACGCCTGCGCTCCACGCCTCGCATTGTAGACGAGCCTTTAGCGGACATGCGGCGGCGGCCGGCGGCGACGGTCGGCGACCGAAAAGAAGCAAACCAAAACTAGCAAACCTAACTCAATACAGAAAATCAGTAAAGATATTCTTATATAATCATCTGCTCAGCTAAGTGTCTCTTAGAAATAATAAAAAGCCAACCAAAACTAACAAACCTAACTGAATACAGGAAATCAGTAATGGCATTATCAGTGCAGCGTTGCGCTTCGCTATCGCTCCGCGCAACGCTTTGGCATGGAGCGACAACCCATCCGAATTGATTACTGCCGCAAACGACGATTTGCTTAGTTCAATTTGCTACACTCGCGCCTGACGGTCCCTAGGCCCCGACCCGCCACCCGCCGCCGCATGTCCGCAAACGTCACACTTGGCGGTCCCGGGTGGGATTAGCCCTCGGCCGGTTCCCCGAACCGGCCGTCGAGGTACCGCATGTCCGCTAACGTCCATCCTGACCCTCGGGCCCACGCCATGTCCGCTAACGTCCATACGCCGCCACTTGCGCTCCCCCTCCCCTCGAGTGCCGTGCTACCAACCTAATACCACCAAACTACGAATTCAAATTAAACGATCGCTTATTTCAAACATCTTATATCAAACTTCTAAACTAAACTCGATGTGACCGGATTGATACTGATACTTCGTGCGCAGTTTGAAGTCAGTTGAAGTTGCCGTCTTTGAGAAACGTGTGTGATTTCAGATAGACAGACAGACACACAACCAAAGAGTTCCCTGCACCTCATGACAGCAAAGGCTTCGCTAACGCTCAGCCAAACACCACAATGTCTTGAGGAAATGCACACTTGAACTTAAACACCAATTGGCGTTTAACATTAAACACTCGTCTTACCTGTGTAAGCGTTGATACAAAAACTTTTCCTACAGCAAAAACGGTAGAGCAACGCTTGAGCAGTAATGGGGCATTTTTCACCACACTTGCAATAAAATGCGGCTATTTTTAAATTTAAACTTCCGAAGTGTGTCATTGTGTCCTTTGCAGCCATCGCACCGAACACCCTCGCTTTTCACCCCTGCCTTTTCTTC
>NW_026267178.1:948460-949743 GCF_000697945.3 Frankliniella occidentalis
GGGGGGGGAGAAAGAAAGAGAAAGAAAGGAAGCTGGGGCCTAGCCTGGGGTCGCACGGGAGGGAAGGATGAGCGAGGGATGCTGCTGACTCGGCGCGGTCCAGTGTCGCCCTCTCAGCGGCTGCAGCTTAGTTTGGAGGGGTGGGATCGAAAACGCCCCAGTGATTGAAGGGTAGCAAATGGTGAAAATTCTACGTTTCGAGTCGTGTATTTCCCCGGGCGTTTGCTCCAGTTCCCGCTTCTGCTTCCCCACTGCCCCCCCCCCCCCTTCTCTGTATCGGTGGGCGTACTGTGGTTTCACGAGTTGCGCTGCAACGGCCTCCATAACCCATGCGTCCAGGCCCTCATATAAACCCGGGCAGCGGTCCACATTGGCCTATATCGGCTGCAATCTCTGATGCACCGAGCCTCGCGCGGCCTCCAGCGCCCCTCCCTCTGTGGTGGCAGAAATCACCTTAGCAAGCCGATTCCCTTTTTTCCAGCGTCCGCTTTCGCGACTGCTGAGACTCCATGCCAGTGTCGAATGAAACGCTTTCCGCCTCATCTCCCTCCCGATCGCCTCGCTGATATTGCGTTTTTGCCGCTTATCTCGGCGCACCCGTTACCGTTTACGCTTTCGGCTGCCCCTTTACATACCACTCGTTTTATGTTGACTCTTGTCACGTCGTCATCTTGAATTCTATCATGGGTCGCTGTATAGCACTGACAAATAAAGTGACCAACGCTTCAACACTTTAAGGAACGCACACAACACACACACACACATAAACACAACTCACAACTGGTTCGACTCCACTGTTAAACACTTCCCAAGAAGTGTGCATCTAATCCAAAGAAGTCACGTGTTCAATAGATGAATGGAACACACAATACATAAGTTTAAAAAGTTACCTAGTTACCTCCTCCAATTTGAGCACCTTTGAGTACACAAGTACCGAGTTAACAGAATTGAACACAGTTGTACCACAATTAAACACTACTTGTGTTCTACAAGTGTTGATGTCTTGAACACCTTATTTATCAGTGTGTGCACTACTTTTACAATTGTCTTGCAAGTTTCAGTGAAACAAAACTACTTGTTTTGCGCTGTAAGAAGCACGTGTGACAAGTAAGTGCTGCGTTATGTGCCCGGGAAAGTGTGTTGTCAGCTGGCGGGCGACGGCGGCGCGGCCTTTTGCTGCCTCATATTTGTATATACACGGTTGGCGCGCAGTTTGTGTACAGGAAGCTGTTTAAACCGACTGCACCGCGCGCATGCGCCTTTCTTCCCCGCGCCACCCCCAC
>NW_026267178.1:960854-962362 GCF_000697945.3 Frankliniella occidentalis
CCCCTCTCTCTCTCGCTCCACGCTCACAAGTTGCTGAAAGGGATGCTCAAATATTGACAGTGTAGGGAGGTTGCACCGCACCCGCACCCTCTCTGGCCCGGACGCTGGCCGCCGGCCCTGGCCTCTCTCACCGAGTTGGTCCACCTGAGTTTGACTTGCGAACTCGAGAAATCTCTGCTGTGCGGCGTTACCATGCACCGCCTTTGCTGACCTGTGAGTTTCTCATCGCCGCCCCCTGGGAACGCCCTGCCCGCCCCACCCCGCTCTTCTCAACCCTCCTCGCCAAAAGGGGATGATGAGAGTACGCACCCACCAGCCGCTCACGTCCGCGCATCTCTTTCTTCTTCTTCTTTTCTTTTTCCGAACCATCCACGCGGCCAGGCTAACTTTGCCCCGCTCGCTTTGGAAGTTGGGGCGCAGAGGTGCGCCCCTGGTTCGAGTACCAGTGTGGAACTTGTTAGTGATATTCCGTGCAAGTAAAAAAGGGAAGGGGGCAAGAAGTACGATAAAATAAAGTAGGCTGGCTTAATACTGGTATGCCGTAGAGAAGTCTGTTAAGGAGTAAAGAGGGAAAAAAGGTATAAAATTAAAAATATTTGGAGATCTGCCAATAATACTTGGTCCTACTCATTTTCGAAACATTATTCTAACCTGCTGTTCCTCAAAGCGATTGCCTTGAATAGGCCTCTTCCTGTTTGGTTCAGGGCGATGTCCAAAGCAAGTGCGCTGTGACACAGAGCTGTCATTTGGGAAATCTCGAAGATTTGAAGAGTTGTTGAAAAGAGAGAGAAGAGGGAGAGGGGAGAGCAGAAGGACAGAGAAGGGGTGAGAGGACGGAGGGTGTCTGGATACCGGTGATTGCTGGAAATGGAGTGCTGCCTCCACAAAGGGTCGCAGTCACCCCGCCTGCCACGCGGTGCCACGCGGCGCCACGCCCCCAGTCCAGTTTAGTCCACCGCCGTCACCATCCCGCCTCTAGGCCGCCTCCGGGCCATCTCCAGCCGCACACCAAGTTGGTGTGGGACACCTCCTCCGCGTGACTTTAGCTGTCATTCAGCACGGCTTTGATGCCTCCAGTTGTTGTGGACTATGGAGGGGGGAACTGCTGGTCTTTTCCGTCGCCTTTCCATCCCATTTTGCGTTCTTCCAACTTGCACACAACTTTTCGCTTGTGGCCCTGACCTGGTCCCAGCTAAAATGCATGCATTGGCTACTACATAGTTGGGTCCAAGACCGCAGCCAACCCCTATTACTCTTTTTTTGCAGCTTTCGCTGCATTTTTCTCCTTGCCTTACTTCCGCGCCTCTCCGAAAAGTTCGTTTTCATTCTCGTTCTTACTTTCTCCAAGGCTGCCCCCCTACCATCGCCGTTCTTATCCGCGACGCATCGCTCGGTGATGATGATATTCGAAATGAAGGAACAAGGAGCAGCAATCGCGCAGTGGAGAGAGTGAGGGGGAATAATAGAAGAACGGCCAGCCCATTCTCACCCTCTTTTCTGTCCACTCC
>NW_026267178.1:962412-964107 GCF_000697945.3 Frankliniella occidentalis
GGGGACAAACTGGGGTGGATGAGGAATAGAAGGGGAGGGATTTGCAGTAGAGCCACTGCCGAGCAGCGCAGAGCTGAGGCAGGCCGCTCAACAGAATTGGACGACAGATTTAATTTTGTTGCGCAGCCTTGTTATGGACCTGTAAACCTCTCTTTTACGGGGGGATGGCTCTGCTACCCTGCTGCGGAGGCGAGAGCGAGAGGTCTCTCTCGCTCGACGCCCCTTCCCCTCTCACCTTCACCCGCTCTCCCCCCTCTAACTCTCTCTTGCTTGCCCACTCTCGCTCGCTTCCCTTCGCTCGCCCTCATGTAGCTTACTGATCAGGTGCTCCTTCATGACGATCCGTGAGCACGCCGTCACTGCTGAGTTCTAAACGCCCGATTGGTCGGCTGCTGGTCTCTGCTGCCTGACCCTCCCGCTCATGACCGACCCCATGGGCGTGGGCCGGCTGGGTGGGGCTCTCCCTCCATGCTTCTCCCCATCAAATAGCCCAAACTATCACGCTTAAGGAGCGCGGTGGGGAGAAGTGGGGGTAGAATTATGGCGAGGCGATCGTGTTGCCCGGAGGGGAAGGGGGTGCCGCAACAAGCAACCTCTTGCGTTTGAACGCACATACCCTGCTGCCGAAACCATCTCCTCCGAGGTCTTCTCCACCTCCATATGCCTAGGATAAGTAGTGAATGCACCCTCTTTCATGTGTACTGTGGGAACTTCCCACTGGGAAGTATACACTTGAATGGTGTATGCTTGCAAGTTGATTGCGTGTACTATAGTACAGTAGTTTATTAACTAAATCACAGCCAGGAGCGAGCTTTTCTAAGGAGATGTTACTGCGGTAGTATCCTGGCTACCTGCTGCGGTAGGTGAGGTGGTAGTAGTTAGGAAGAGCTCCCATAAGAAAAGCTCGCTCCTAGTTGTTGTGTCACGGTATTAGTACTCTGTTAGGTTTGCAGCTCAATAGTAATAATTCCTTTTGTTTGCTTTTGCTTGCGGACCCCTGCCGTTATCTTCTCTTACACCCAGAAAACCATTGAGTTGATTGAACTAAACCAGAGTTGTAAGAGACAAAATTTATTTCCTGAAACCGACTAAAACCTTGTAGTAACCTTACTTTTTACGAAATTTGGACGCACCAAAATAAGTCAACTTGACCAAATTATTTCATCGTCACAGATACAATTTGTGCAGAGCTAAAATTTCATCGGTTTTGCATTTTGTTTCCTGGACTGAACAGTTTTCTGGGTGTGTCTTAGATGGAAAGCAAAATATATTTTTGCTACATTAAAACAGACCTGCTACCAACTGGTGTTGGAGGGTTCATGCTCTCGATGTTGGATGGAGATGTCCTCTATTCCCTACGTCTCTCCGGGTTTCTGCCCACTCTGCCCGCTCTGCCCGCTCTGCCCACTCCGCCCGCTCCGCCCGCTCCACACACTCGAGGGCGGCGCTCCCTTTAACGGACTGACCCCGGCTATAATTTGTCAGTGCTGGAGAAGCAGATCCCGGAGCCTGACACCTGTTCTCTTTTTTTCCCTCTCCCGGACCCTCCTCTAAGCGGCCGGGACAAGGGGTGATAAGCTCGAGTGCGAACGGCCTGCGCCTGTGGGGGATATCTGCAGCGAGACCACTGACCTCGCTATGTGTATGTGTATGTGAGAAAGTGGAAAAGGGGGAGGAGAGAAGAAGGGAGGGGGG
>NW_026267178.1:964157-964768 GCF_000697945.3 Frankliniella occidentalis
CAGCCCCCGCCCTGCCTCAATACGCGACCCCCGCATTATTTACGACGGAGACCTGAGATCGGAACGCCGCTGCCGCCGCCGCCTTCCTACTGTGTAACGCGAATATGTTCTCCGTCGGCTCTTTATTAAAACCCATAAAAAGGCTGACCCGACCCGGACCGTGTAAGCCGGCTGTGGTGTTCGTGGTGGGGCAGTAAGAGAAAGACAGAGACGAGAAAATTGTCCACAAGGATGTAAGCGACGAGTTTCTTTGTTGTTTTTTCTTCCATGTGTGTTACCCTCGGTTCTAATATGGATTGCACTTGTGCTCATTGGACCTGCCCAGTCTCGTTCAAAATTGTATTTTGTGCCTGACTTTATGACCGTTTCTGTTGCAGGTGCACACCTCCGATCGGAATCAGGTGGTGCTCAACAACGTACAGGTGGCCATCTCGGGCAAGTACCGCTGCGAAGTGTCAGCCGACGCGCCGTCCTTCCAAACGCTGTTCGGCTCGGGGTCGCTGAGAGTCGTAGGTGAGTGAGCTGTAGTTGTACGGCAGCGCACGAGCCGACTGCCGGCGGGTTTACCACCGGCTGTAACGCGGCGCTAGTGGACAACCTAGGGGGTCATG
>NW_026267178.1:964818-965923 GCF_000697945.3 Frankliniella occidentalis
CGTCTCTCCCCCTCTAGCGTTCCGATCGCGTTCCCACGACCATTGCTGGCGCCCCTTCTTCCTCTTCGCGCCCCTGTAGCTGCTTTCCGTTCCTTTTGTGTATCAGAATGAACTGGAACAATAATACTCTTCTCCCCTGGCTGTGCCCGTCCGACCAAAACCGACAGCACGTGGCTGAAATTGCTTCGCGCCGAGTAGAGAGTCAGTCAATAGTCGGAGACCCAGACGCGCGTTCTTGAGTTTCTGTCATCACCAACATTTGGAAAGGGTGAATGGGTTCGCCTCTTCTAGGTGTGCCTCCTTTCTTCGGGTACTTAAATTGATTCAAACATTTGTTTGCTTCTAAAGGGCAGATCCTACTGAAATCCTGATTTTTTTTTTTAAATGTGGTGGTTTGTGTGAAAATGTATTCAAGTTGTGATGCAAATGAACTAACATTATGATTTATTTCACTGAAATTTTCGCAAAAAAATAAATTCACCTATTTTTATACACGAAAAGTTCCTTGCGTCAAACTTTAGGATTCTAGAAATCAGGCCGAGGTGTTTTCACGAACCAGCCTCTGTGCAACACAAGTTGGCATCAATAAACTTCTGATCTCTCAAAGACCATCAAATATCGCTAGCTTGGGAAATTTGGACCAAGTCGCCATATTTCCAGTAGGGATATTCCCCTTAAATTTAATTTCTAACTACTCGCCTTTCCGTGTTTTTCTCATTGCCGTTTCCCGCCGTTTCCTCATTTAAGTGGACCTAATGTGTGGCTTCAGCGATTCTATGTGCAGCGTGCGGCCCCGTGGCAGAGGCGCTCGGCGAGGTTCTCTCGCTTATTTGCGGGGACTCCGCTGCCGCTCCCATACACAGCCTGCAGTGCAGTGCACTGTGATGGCATCACCTATGCAGCCTGCTGGCTGCATCATGCTGCGTGCTCGATTGTTTGTGAGTGAGTGTGTCTGTGTGTGCGGGCGTCCTTGTGTGAGTGTGGGCGCGTGTATGTGCTCGCTCAGCTGCACGCGCACTCTCGCCTTTGAGCGGGCTTCCGGGAATGCCTGTGTAAGAGGCTTACAGAGACATGCGATTTCAACCCCCTGCACAGCCCCCCCCCC
>NW_026267178.1:966262-967849 GCF_000697945.3 Frankliniella occidentalis
CTCTCCCCCCATCCCCCCCCTCTCTCTCTCTCTCTTTCACTATCTCACTCTCTCTTTCTCTCTGCCCTGATGAGCTCATCCGTCGAACCGAGCAGCAGCAGCAGCAGCAGCAGATATCCGCTGTCCTTGCTACAGCGCTCGCTACAGGGTGGATGCAGGGCTGTCAGAGGCGTCCGTCGGTTTAGTGACGCCGCAGTGGTCGACCCTTCTGGTATCCCTCCTAGAGCGGTGGGCGCCAGGTTTGCTCATGGGGCAGCAGAGCTCATGACCCCAGTCTGTCGAGGCTCTTGCCGCGCTGGGGTGCGACCGAGACGAGCAGTGTGGTCAAGAGGGTTCGGGGAACTGTGCATCACTAACTCACAGCAGAACCTATACTAAACACAGGCACTAACACTCCGTTATTTCCAGTACAAAACGTAAAGGAAGGTAAAAGAGGTAGAGTCCATTCCCTATTTTCTGGCAGAGCGGCTAGGCTTTGCTTTCCGGTCGTCTTTGTTAGGCTCATAAACACCGTGGTCGGAGGGGCGATACCCGAAAGTTAGAGTGGCTACCTCCCCGAGCCGAGCCTGAGCGTGCGCATTGTCTTTGAGAGAGGAGCCCCACGCAGGTCGGGAGGACGGGTGGACACTACATCGGCAGGTCAACCCTTATAATGCACGGGAAAACACCCTGCTGATCGGTTAAACTATGACTGAATGGCATTTTCTCGAAAGCTTTTGCTCGCCGCTCTGCAAGAATATAGGGAATGGACTCTATGGACATGGGGTCATTTTTGCCGACACGAAAATGATCGAAATCGCTGCTTATCATTTTTCAGCATCAACCTTCAAGAGAAAAACGGCATTGCCGTAATTTCAATGTTGCAGATTTGGTACGGAGAACAATTTAAAGAGCAGCCATACAGGCGCAACCTCGGCAAAACCCATAACCAATTCAATTAGAAACGTTTTAGTCGCTGGAGTAAAGGTGGATACAAAGTTCGCTAAACGCGAGCCAGATGTGATTTTCACGCCTGGTGTGATGAAAGTCGGTTCCTGATTGGCTTCGTGAAGCTAACGAAGCGTGAAAATCACGCCTGGCGTGAAAATAACGCTTGTGTTTCGTGAACTCTGTATCCACACTAAAACACTTTCTGCCTTGAACAAAAAAGGAAATAATAAATAAACATGTTTTTTGTCTGTAAATAAGTTCACATAAATACCATGACTTATATTTGTAGTCTGTGTAAATTGCTGGATGGTCCCCGAAAATACGCCCCTTTTTCTGAGCCTGGTGCGGCGTCGCGTTTAACCTTGTCGCGTTACAATTTAATAGACGCTGTCACGCGTGGAAAGTATTACGCTGATACTTTGATTTAATTTCCTCTGCTCGCTTTGGCGCGTTTTCCTCGCCCCCTCGCTCTCCCGCCCCTCCGTGGTCTCTCTGCGGCGTGGCGGGGTGGGGCGCGGGGCAGGCGGCAGGGTCCGAGGTGAGGACGTGGCTTAACAGGATTAGGGCCGGCCCCCGCCAAGTTTGTTGTCCGGGAGGTGTCCGAAGGTGGGGAGCCGAGGCGGGCCGGAGCGGTCTGGGTGTGGCAGGGAATGGGGG
>NW_026267178.1:967899-968669 GCF_000697945.3 Frankliniella occidentalis
ATATAGTGTCAATTTATGACACCCCAAACCTGCTCCTCCATAAATTCCAACACTGAAAATACAAAGGCACTTATTTTTAGCACCTTTAGGGTCCTTTTTAGGGGCACTGAACTCAGAATTAAGTTAGCGCCCAGGTAAAGCCACGACTTAGGACCTTTCTTTTCCAGTGAGGACCTTTCTTTTCCAGTGAAGTCAATACGTAGTGCTTGTAATATTACAATTTTGAATTGTAATTTTACAACACGTGTCATCCAAGAAAATTTTCCCGTGAAACCTACAACTATAATATATTGTTTACAGTGGCAGCAGGTTTGCCCTTAAGAAAAGCATAAGCACCACAATAGTCTAATGCAAGATGTATTGAGCTCACTACATCGTGGCCCAATGCCTCGCTTATCTGGTGGAAATAGGGGCATCCCATTGTTTTACACTGGTAAAACAAGTGTGCATAATTTAAACACCAACGTATGCAAGTTATGATTTTTAACATTACGTGGTGTTTAACTCAAGTTGCACACTTCAGTGGTGTGCATTTTTTAAACGTTTTGTAAACGTTTAATTATTAATGCACACTTGGACACACACATATCTACAGGAACCTTATGGTTTGGTGTGCAGCTGATATACTTTTCGGAAGTGTTTGAAGTTAAAACACTAATTGACTTTCAACCTAGTTAACGTAGGAGTACGTGCAGCAGCCCGTAGTGGCTGAGCGTTTGTCAGTGTGCTCAAATTCTCAGAGGTAACGTTTTAAAGAACACAGTAAAGAA
>NW_026267178.1:978104-982713 GCF_000697945.3 Frankliniella occidentalis
GGGGCTGAGGGGGGGCCGTGTTTGGCCGAGCCGTAGACGGATAGGTGGATGAGCATGAGCGTGAGTAGGCCCAAAAGGGCTGGGTCTAGTAAGCCAATTTTTAGAGCGTGCACTGTTAAAAAAGTTGTCAAATTATCACACTCTTTGTGATATGACTAGTCATCAAAGTATAGTTTGTTAAAAAAAAATCGTTCGTTTTCATTGGCATGTGACAAAACTTCTTATATTTTGCCCGTAGTGGTCCATAACAATGATTCCTACTTGTCACCATGTTGTAAGACTAGAACAAAACCGTTGTAAATTTTGATAGCAAGACATATCGTTACAGAACGATCAAGTTTGTGTTATTACACATTTTTGGTTTATCAGGCGGAAGTAAATATCCACTGTTTTAAAATGAAAATTTGTTTCAGAAAATTTTGTGAATGTTGTTGCATTACAACATGTTTTGTTTTTAACAACATTTTGTTGCTATCAAACTTTACATCAAATGTGTCATAAATGTATTACAATTTTTTTAACAGTGATGCAACACGAAACAGACCAGGGTAGTTGAGCACCTCGGTCTATGAAATACTGGAGTTTTGTTCCTATCGGTTCCTATATTCAAATTTCTGTCATGACTTATAAGTTTAAAACGAGGAAAACGTCATGGTGTTGCCAATGTTTTTCGTAATATTCTACTGTATCTTTTGGCGGTGTATCATGCTATTTACATCTGCTTGCTTCAGTGACATATATTTCGCAGCGGGCTCTGTCCTCGGCCCTCTCTGCCGCCTCCCGTTTGACTTGAATACCCCCTCCCCCCTTGCCAAATCTCCCCGTCCCCACCACAGTGATCCTCTGGACGGGAATGGACCGTCTGGGGTGGAGGCCGCCGCCCTGGAAGGCGTTTCATTACGCACTAATAGATCAAAGACGGAACTTAAGGGGGTCCTTAAAGGATCTAGCCGAGTCCGGACTTTGCAGACAACGGTATCCTGAGCAGGGTTGCCCTTCTCCCTCTCCTCCCTCTTCTCCCGGAAGGGGTGAGGGAGGTGAAGTGAAGTGGAGGGGGCAGGGAGCGGCCACATGAAAGGCACCCCCTCCCTCTCCTGCCCTAACTCGTCTTCCTGCCCGGACCCCTCTCGGGGTGCTACCCCCTCCTTCCCACCTCTCCTCATCCTTTGCCGAGAGAATGCAACAACTCCCACCCCCTATCCTGTCTGGGTCGTTGTTTTGCGTGCGCCATTACCGACGCCCTCCTTTGCGAAGGAGGAAAATTAAGGCTCTCTTGGTAATGATCAAGCATGCGCACCTCGCAGCCGCTGGAAATGTAGTCGTGGAAGTGCGTGTCAGCTAATGCGCCGATTTGCCCCAGGAATTAAAGGTGTTCGCAGTTAATTTGTTGAGAACTTCGGTAATTTTAGAGTGATAACTCGTGGAGCGGTATTGAGCTCGTTACAATTTCGCTTGTCCCTATTGCAAAGCACGCAACTCCACGGAGCCTCCGTCAAAGCACGCACAGCGGTCCGGCGCTGGCGAAACCACGCAAAGTTCTTAGGCGCTGGCGAAACCACGTATCGATGTTTTTCAAAAAATCTGAGATAACTATATATTCTGGAAGAGGGAATCGTCCTCTTTCCAACGGTATAGGTCTCAAAAATCACCCCAAAAATCGAGTTGCGTGGTTTCGCCAGCGCCGGACCGCTGTGCGTGCTTTGACGGAGGCTCCTCGGAGTTGCGTGGTTTCGCCAGCGCCGGAGCGCCGTGCGTGCTTTGCAAATAGGGACAAGCGATTTGCAGAGATGTTACTGGCGTAGCAGCTTGCAGTGTACCTGACTTGGAGACCTTCGTCATTCACGTGACCTATTGAAGGGGGTGGGGAAAGGGGCGGTGTGCAATATTGTGTTCCGGTTGTGATTTATGAAACCAGCAGACTCCGCATCGTGCTACGCTACGCCATCGCCACACCCAGCAAGTGGCAAGGTCAGAGAGAGAGAGAGAGAGAGAGAGAGAGAGAGAGAGAGAGAGAGAGAGAGAGAGAGAGTGAGTTTGTGTCGCCAGGAAAGCAAAGTAAGTCTGCAACGGCGTCGCGTCGTCAGTTTGCCGGTAACAGAGAGGGCAGGAGGTGCAGAAGGCGCCCACAGCTCCGCTGTTTACGTGAAACACAGTTTCTGAAAAGCGATATCCCTTTTAATCCCTTCGACCCCGGCAACAATGGCATCTGCTCGTTGGTCGTTTCTTTTCCCGTATCTATATACGATGTTCCTCGACAAGGGAACATTAAACATTGTACTACACTACTTAGTTGAACACATGCAAGTACAAGTATTAAGCAGATCCACACTTGGTTTATCAGTTTGCTCTGTTTGCTGATTGTATTTTTTGTTACGTTGAAAGAACGGACAATCGCCATTAAGTATCAAGTCTGTCTTTACATTTTTTAAAGTTCAGCTCAAAAATGCAAAAGAATAGAATTGGTCGGAAATTTTGGTTATTTTTAAACTAGGTTGATGTACGTCAGACCACGTCTCGCGTAACAGGCTTCACAATATCTCACGAAACACTGTTACGCTGCGACGCGCCTGGCATACATCTACCGAGCCTGCGGCGCTGACACCCGAGTCGGTCCAAAGGCAGCGCGCTTCGGCGCTTTGAACTTGAGCTTGAACTTGAACCTCAAAAGTCGCAAATTTGGGTGAGGATGGGCCACTGTGGGATGGGCAATGCTTCTTGCCGCGACGCTTGGCTGAACATCAGGTCAGTCTCCCCGTCAGGTGCTCGGGCGCGGTGGACATCACTGTATAACGTTTTATATTGAGGGCCCCGCCAGGTAATGGGGGTAAGAGGGACGCGAGGTAGCAGGGGGTGGGGGGGTAAATATATCGAGCCGCTCAGCATCCACTGCGAGCTCCCCGGGGGACGTTCTCTTTGGGCGGCGAAAAGCTCTGGCAGAGCAGGTACAGTCTGCAAGCAGTGCCTTGGTGGTTCTGAATAAGTAAAGCTGCACGTGCGTGCGTGTGTGTGTGCGCGTGTATGTGCGCGCGCTTGTGGTAAGGGGGGAAGGGGGGCAAACAGGTGGCGGAATAAAAGAGATGCATGGTTGACGTGTGGTGACGCGAAAAGAGTTGGGGTGTTGGGGGGCGGGGGTGCCCGAGAGACAGCAGGTGGAGAGAGGAATGGGAAGCTGGGGGGCCGGCGGGGGAGGAAGCCACGTGACCACAACGTGTTTTCACACCCACTGCTGCGGCGCTGGGGTTGAAACAGCTACGACAAAAACACGTACTGTGTGTAGAGGGGGCGCTGGGCGTTGGTGTGGCGGCGGGTCCGGAGCGAGGCCGTACCCCGGTGTACTCGACCCGAGCGCTGCGGTTATCTTAACGGCCATCTCATGTGAGGCGGCGCAGAGCAGGTCCAGACCCCGCGCTCCCCCCCCCCCACCTTCTGCGCCTGGACAAGCAGTGCACAACACTTGTGCTCGAGGGTAACGCCGTCCGCAAGCAGGCGGCGGGCTTGGGGTTGTCGTGCGGTTCGCGCCTTTCCCGCTGAAGCAATAGTGTCAGCGCTACAGCCGGGGCGAGTGGCAGTGGCAGCAGCAGGCTCACATGGAAGTCTAGAAACTTACCAACGTCTCGAATCGATCCGTTAGAAATGCGATCAGTTTACTGTCAAAGATGTACCAGTGCATTGTAGTGTTTCACGAAAAAAAATGATTCGCAGAGTCAGCTAGTATATTGACTGGTATATGGACAGACAAGCACGTAAACTTCTGTAACCACTATAATGTCTACTAATCTACTAATCTACTAATCAATCATTAGCTGTGCCAAAGATAAGTTCTATGAAATAATGATTTGCCTGCATTAGTAAGGTAGACCGACTGAGGTATGGAAGGGATAAGCTCTTACAGCTTATTTTTGACTGGCACAACCAATGATTGATTAGAGTAAACTATATAGTGGTTACAGTAGTGTATGTGCTTGTCTGTCCACATTACCAGTCAATGTATTAGCTGACTCAGCAAATCTTTTTTTTGTGTGTTTTTTCACCCCTGCAAACGCAAACGCACTAGGTGTGTCCGACCATAATTATTTCCAAGTCTCCTTTAAGACCACAAGGGCCGTAGGTGGCACCGGGTAGGCTTTCTGTATTTGTACATTATTTTACAAACGTTCGTGTGTAGTCAAACCGACGTTTCACATCGTACAAATTTCTGCGGAAAAATGCATGATGTCCTAGGCTTACACACACATGAACTCACAAAAATGTTCAACTCAGAAATGAGTCAGTCGGCGTGATACTCTGATTCGGATTATTATTGCTCATCTCTATTGCCCTTGAAGTGCATTGCGTGCCATTATGCCCGTCCTCCCTGACGGGCTCCTCACTGGTACCCAGCGGCGGCCTCTCCCGGCTGTGGCCGTGGTGTTGGATTGGACTGGTGGCCCCCACCCCCTCCTGCGCCCCCGCGTCCTTCCGCTTTCACGCCACGTACCGTCCGTATGCCAAGCAGCTGCCGCCGCCGCGCTCCGCCACGCCCCCGAGCCCACGCTCCGCCACCCCCGCGCCACGGGACAAGACCCGCGGGAGTGCGGCTGCGACGCGCTGTGGCGCGGGGCGTGACGCG
>NW_026267178.1:983308-988489 GCF_000697945.3 Frankliniella occidentalis
CCCCCCCCTTCCACTCCTCCCCTGAGCCCCCTCTGGTCTCTCTCTGGAGAGGGTCCAGGCTGTGACCCACCTGGTCCTCGCCACATTCCGGTAAGCCCCCCTCCCTTTAGAAACCCAACTTTTTTTGTTCCCACCCGTGGACTTGCAAAATTAAGAAGAACGTTGACGCAAGTCAGATGTTGGAGTGTAGGAAGTAATTTCCGCAACTCGTCATTGCACTAGTTGATACCTCCCTCTGCCCGGGTTTAGGGCGCACAGAGTGAGGGGGTGGTGCGCCCCCCCCCCCCTCTCCCCCTCTTTCTACCGCCACAGCGCCGCATCCTCCATGTGCAGCAGCGGTACGGGGAGGGGAGGACGCCCCCCCTCTCCCCCTCCCACCATCCCAACCACGACCCTCCTTTACCACCAACCTGCAACGCAGCGCCCCTCAATAATGCAGAGGACATCTCAGCCTGTGCGGGTTTGTTGGGTAGCGAAGTGGAGCAAGAGCGGTAGTGCTTTCAAGGGCGGCCACACCGTGCGGGGCGGGGCGGGGCGGGGCGCAGCACCACGCCGCTCCGCGCCGCCATCGTGCACCAGCAGCGCTTTTAGCGTCGCAGCGCACTGAGCAGCGCATTATCGTCGAGGATATCCTCGTAACTTCGGGCGAGGCCCCACCGCGTAATACTGGTTGGCATCGCTCCGGGGACTAGCGCGTGTTCATCGCCGGCTGCCAGAGGAGATGTAAAGTTATTGCCTCACTCAAAAATGACAGTGGAATTTAATTGTCATTTTATTAAATAATTCATCAATTTGTTCTGTAGACGAAACATACTACACAAATCGTAGACTATAAATGTGAAAGGCCAATAGTGCCCTTAAATAGGAACGTTGTGTAAATGTGTCCCTAAAACTGGACAAACAGTGTAACTTAACTCTGCCGTGAAGCGGAAGAAGGGGGTAAAGTCTACTTAGCATAGCACCATGACTTTTTAATCGTCTGTCACGACTGCCTTCGGATACGTCGGAAGTTCCCAAAATGACGTTGGGAAGCTAGTTTTCAGTACAAGCTAACTTCTCAGGATGACTTCAGGAACTTCCTGTACAACAAATGGCAGTGACACACGATTGAAAGGTCATGGTGCAAAGTAGACTTACCACCTTCTTCCGCTTCACGGCAAAACTTTTTTTGTCCAGTTTACGAAACTGATTTTTTTTCGGTCTAGATGCACATAGAAACGTTCCAGTTTAAATTTTAAAATTATTCCTTTGAATTTCAAGTGTGAAGGGATCCAGAACCAAGCAAACCATGCAAATTTGTTATAATTAAACTCGGAAATAATGAAATAGAAATAAAAAGTCAACTGCATCGCAGAACAGAGATTGGTTGTGAGCACATCACGTAACAACCAAACTTCTCGAGTGTCGAGATAAACAATTGGCCCGGGTGCGTCTTATCACGCGGTGCGGTTAATTCCCTCCCCTCCCTCTAACCAACCGCGCCGCGGCCTAATAGGTTGCTGTCATATTCTAAATAGATGACGCGAGTTGAAACTTTTGTCATTTGCAACAATTTGGCCGCGTAGAAAGGGAGGGAGGTGGGGGAGGGCAGTCGTGCTGCTGGTGGTCCTGCGGAAGGCACAATATCGAGAGGGATGTCGTCTTGGGGAACCACCAAGCGGGGGTGGGGGGGAGCTAGGGCGACAAATTCTATGGTCGGAACCAATCTCTGCGGTCTCCAAACTGAACGAGAGAGAGAGAGAGAACACAGAGGGCTAGGAGATGGAGGGGAGGGAGGGGTTCATCCGCTCGTGGCTCAAGTGCCAAGCACCTTGCGCCTCCGGGCTCGTCCTGCCGCCGTGCTGGGTGATCGCCTAGATCGATTTCAATATTCGCGCCAAGTTTTTTAAAATATTGCGCCTGCGCAGGCGGTGGGGGTAGTGCGGAGCAGTCGCTGCCGATATTGGTGTCATCAGAAAGGAAAAAGGGGGGCTGGGAAGGGGGGAAAGAAGGGTTGCGGAGGGGGGACATCTTAGTTGGGAGCGGTGGTGACCCCAGGTGGAGCGTCGGCGCCGCCGCCGTCCACCTTCGTATATTATAACCTGCAAGGCGCCACCTCGCCGCCGCCATAATCCAGCCAAATCTCATGAATATTATTCCCCAAACACGGCCGTGTGTGTGTGTGTGTGTGTGTGGCTGAGCCACCCTATAAAATCCTTGCGCACCGCGCCACGCCTCGCTCGCACTGCCGGCAGGGGGTGGGGGAGCTGGCGCTGGGCTGGGTGCCGGGCCGGGTCCTGCAGGACTGCCGCGGCAGGACAGAGCGGGACTTGCATAAAGTGGGAATGTGGTCGTATACCATTCCGCGCGCTCCTGTTTCCATCTACATAAAATTGCGCGCGCGTGGTGGGGGGAGCGAGAGAGAGAGAGAGAGAGAGAGAGAGAGAGAGAGAGAGAGAGAGAGAGGGAGGGAGGAGACTGTGGGTGGGGCGGGCCGCAGGGCCTGTGGGTGCGAGGCGCCCTCTGCCGAGATTAGGCCGCCCTGGCGCCCGCAGGTCCGGCCTGATGGGCTGGAAGGATGGGATTCATGAGAGTGTCTGACACTCTTGGAGGGCGGCGGCGTCCTGCTGCGGCGGCTGCCGGGGCTCCGTTTGACTCAACGACCTGGACGGAGGTCGGCGGCGACCCGTAGCAAGAGCCGCCTTCCGCGCGCTGAGACAGCCTGATGGATGCAGTTTGACTTGATTTAGTGCGGCCGAGCGCTCTGAGGAGGGTTCTCGCGCTATTTAACTCGTTCTCCTGCCTGCCGCGCCGCCCGGCCATCCCAGTGCATGTTTAGGGGGCGTGTGAACCAGCGCGGGTTTCCACAACCTCTCCCCCTCCCCTAACCGGACGCAGCCACCGCGTTCGCTCCTCGAATCGCCCAACTTATCCGGCCTCCGCTTGGAAGAAACAACCGTATACCTGGAGCGGCCGCTGGGTGCTGTGGGCTGTCGTTTTTATGCGCTCCGGCCGGCCGTGGGGGCGAGTTTGTTTTATTGAGCTGCACTGGGCAGTGCATTGCGGCCCGGGGGACCCTCTCTCTCCTTTATGGCGCCCACATGGAGAGGGCGGGCTGCAGTAAGGGCTGAGATGAGTAACGCCCGTCATCAGTGGACGACCATCGTAAAGGCGCTCACGACTTATGATAAAAAAGTGAACTGGAGAATAAAGTACTAATTGAGTTGTGTTCTGATTTTGTCATCATCTTTGGCTTTTTGCTGGTGTGGATGTGTTCTCTCACGCTTTGTGCATGTTATGTTTCAGAACCCCCAGTGGTCAGCCCTGCGCTGCAAGTCGACAAGCTGAGGTACTCGCCGTCGGACCGACTGCGCGCGAACTGCTCCGTGCCGTCCTCTCTCCCGCCAGCCAACGTTACGTGGACCGTCAACGGGGCTCCGGTGAGTCCTGTGATTCCGCAAGGTTTCATGAGAAGTAAAGTCGAGTACGTTTTCTGCACAGTATATATATGCCCCGCTACTTCAGTGTCAAACTATACGTAGTACACGAACTATCTCATATAGAAAGAGGCGAAAAAAGGGGTAACAGAAAGTTGTTGGCAAGTTTTGTCCAGTCCAGGGCAGTGGCACTGGCGCCCTGTCGATTTAAGTGCAGGAAGCCCGACCTCCACTGTGTGGGCAGGACAACGTAACAATTCTTCCTCTCCTTGTTTTCGTCTACGTATCCATGTTTCGGCTGGACAAGAAATTCCAGCACTTAAAATGTTTCACGTCCGAGGCCCTGCCTGCCTGAGGCTTACCTCAGGCTAATCCCTTGCCTCTCCCGCCTTGATCCCGCTGTCGCGGCCCCGAGATAACCGTAATGAAGCGCTGACACAAGCTCGGGCTCTCCTGCGCAGTCATGGCCAGCAATGATCTGACACGCTGGAAACACTTCGGCTGAGCAGGCAGTACGCGTGACGTCGGCGCCTTTCTCTCGTAGACTCAGCCTGCGAAAAATATTGAGTCGTCCCGCCCCCGCACAGAATTATGCAGTGTCCAAGTTGTGGGGAACACAACAACAACAGCAACAACAACGATGGCCCATTCACTGACCTTCCCTCCCCCTTGAGTTGTTTAGGATATCAAACTCGGGCCATGTCGCTGTGTTGGGATGAGCTGGAACGAGCGAAGACAAAAACAAATCCGCAAGACAGTAGTCAGTCGCGGGGATTTGAGCAGCGACGGCCCGCCGCCCCCAACTCTGATTCAAGGCCGCTGCTTTTACGTGCTCCGCCCCCAAAATGACAGAACATTTCATTTTAATGGATAAAGTTGTGAATGCATGGCCAGCTAAGGCGACTGGCGGAGCGGCGAGCGGACCACACGAACGCGCCCCCACGTTTGTTTTCAGTCGGGACGTCCCACACGGAGGGAATATATTGCAGCTGGAGCTGTTACTAATGCAGAGTCAACAATAAACTTGAGCGAGAAATTTAGCAAAGCGTCTTAAATATTTGCTGGTGTATGTATCAAGAGCACACTGCTACACTTTAGCACCCGAGTAAAGGCAAATAGCAGAATCGAAGACGGGCCTTCGGTCTTCAAAAAAAAAAAGTCACTGTCAAAGGGGACATTAAATTTAGGCAGCGTCGGGCAGCGTCCTCTGGTTTTAGCCAGTAGTACGGAAACAAACAAAATTGAATGGCATTCGAAAAGGTGCCAATATTATTCGACCTGAGTGGAGAATGAGCGTTCCCAGGGGTAACAACGCCTGCACACTTCCCTTAGAACTATTTGGCTTTCTCGACAAAGGATCCACCTTTCCCCAGTGACGCTTTTTCTAGCCCAGCTGTATACCCACGCTCTCTCTGCAGTCTTCCTCCCCTGTTTCCCATTGGAGCAGCGACTCGGACAAATCGGCCAATCAGGAAGGTGCCATGTTTGGCAATTGGCTCACTGCTGTGCCAATTAGGAGGTCAGTTGTCGGAACTGACCCTTCAGGGGGGCACGGCTCCCGGCACCACCTCGGCTGGTTGGCGGCGAGGGGAGCCGTGCGGAGGAGAGCCGCCTTTGGCTGGGCCCCAAGTCGAGCTTGCAAGGTGCGACGAGCCGTGTCGGCTTTTCGGAACAACCTGCTTCGGGTCGGATTGGCCTCCCAGGCGGCGCTTGGTAAAGTGCTGCCAAGGAGAGAGAGAGCGAGAGAGCGAGAGAGAGAGAGAGA
>NW_026267178.1:988569-992611 GCF_000697945.3 Frankliniella occidentalis
AGAGAGAGAGAGAGAGAGAGAGAGAGAGAGAGCCTTGGACTTGGCGTGTCGTTCTTCCGCGCCGGCGGCCGCGCGACCTAACGCCAGGCGCCCGCAGATGGGCGGGTAGGCCGCGCGGCGCACACGGACGCGCCGAGCCGCCCAGGACTGCCTACCTCCCGGGCGCCCGAGGAGCCACAGCAGAGGAGCGGCAGGCCGGGGCGCGCGTCGTCCGCTAATTGAAACGTAATCCATTTGTCCGCACGTCCATCCCGACACGGCGGGCCTGGCCGGGTCCCCCTCCCCCCGGCACTGCTGCTGCTGCTGCTGGACCGCCTCTAGTCTCAGCTTGGTTAGTATGCGGTCTGTTAGGTGGGTTACGGTTCTGCAAGGCCAGTGCTTCCACTGATTAAAGTGCGGGGGCGGCCGGGTGGGGGATGAAGGGGGGCGGGGTGGCAAATCCAATGCGCGTGGTGGGCTTGCCTTTCGCAGCTGGCCGGCCGCAAGCGCTGCAGCGGAGAGCCGGGCAGGTGTCCGGCAGCCTTGTGACTGCTCAACCCCCTGCTGCTCGGCAGCCCCGCAGCGCGTTATCATCAGCTTGAGCACCGGTATCAGCGCGGCGGAGATGTCGCGCGCGGACGCAGCTGAGCCGCGGGGGGTCTGTATCGCCCCGGAGCGCGTCGCGAGGCTCGGAATGACTCCGGTGGTTAATGGGCGGCCGTCACTCGGCTGATGACTGGAGTCCCGGCCGGCCGTGGATCACTGGAGGAGGACACCTGCAGCTCCCCCGCCCGCCCGCCACGCCGCGGCCTGGGTGGGCCATTCTGGCGGCGCCTGGCCGGCTGGCCCACCGCCGTCGGTGTAATTGATATTTAGCGGCGGAGGCTGCGGAGCGCCAATGGACCAGAGTGGCTGAGCCAGGGACGGCGTTCCCCCACCACCGGGCCGCTCTGATTGGGTGTCGTCCGTGCCGAGGAAAAAGCCTTTGCCGTGGATGTATTTTTAGGAGGGTTGCTCATATCTCAGATATATAAAGTCTAATGCAATTTTCTAAATCTTGAACAATTCCGAAATGTTTAGTCAATTTTCCAGTCTGACCATGCGGATCCGGCGTGTTGGAAAATGGTGATGGAAAATGTGGAGAGTACAGATATGCTTTACTTTTCCAGCCCAGCGGGCTGCTCGCTTGCTTGGCCTTCGACTTTACGCGTGGGTCGATGGTTCTTCGCAGCAGCTAGAACACGGAGAGCTCCACCTCCATCGGCCCAGAGAGGACCGAGCCCCGATGGCAAACATAACTTTGGCTAATACTGCCCTTTAACGCCTCTTTAAGTGGCGGCTGTTTATCTCCATCAAGAAGTTTTGCGCGTAGGGGAGACTGTTTGGGTAGGGAGAGGAAGAGTGGGGAGGGAGCGTAAAAAAGAAGGTAGAGTGGAGAGGATAGGGACGGAGGAGGAGGAGGAGGAGGAGGAGGAGGAGGAGGAGGAGGAGGAGGAGGAGGAGGAGGAGGAGGCCTGCAGTGGATGTATAGATGTAGTGCGAACCCATTTAGATTAGCACACCCCCGGCAGGCAGGGCCCGGCCGCGCTGAAGTGGTAGTAGCGAAGGGTTGGGTCTAGCCTCGCCGCCGCTACAAAGCGCCCCGCGGAGGGAGGGGCGGGGCGCGCGGGACGCTGCGGTGGTATGAAAACAAGGTATAAAGAGCAGTGGTGGAGCTCGCCTGTATCAGAGAGGGGAGCACGACTGCTGGGCTAGCCTCGGGCGTGGCATGGTAGAGCGAGGTAGGGCGTGGTGAGGCGTGGCCGGGCGTGGTGGGGCGGGGCGTGGTGAGGCGTGGTGGGGCACATCCTCCTCCGCTAACAGTGTGAATGACAATGATACATGCGCCCTCCGCGTAGCTTCCCAGCCCCAGCCCAGCCCGTTCCCAGGCACAGGCTCCAAGAACGCCAACGTTGACATTAAACAATATGGTTAAAAACTTGATCCAGGCACTCTACCTCGGAATAGTTTAAACTCGAAAGACCATCGACAATCATCTGACTGTTGAAAAGCACCATTGTTGGGTCTGCGTCATCGTCACAATAGTTGCAGATAAAAAGTTCTTGCTCTGTGCGACAGATACAAATTCCCCAATTTCCAATGTGTTTTTCTTATTTTCGTATGACACGCGAGATGACAGGCATGGACTTTGTTTTATTCTTTCTCTATCTTGAATTTAAATCAAATGTAATGCAAAACTGAAAATAAAAACATGTAAATCTAAATAAGCAATAAATGTTCTAAATCTACCAAGACATTCTTCACAGCGGTAGTAGGTGTGTGAGTAAGAAAACAGTGTGTCGTTAGGATATAACCCCCCTGACGACTAGGTATTTGTTCTACGTCCGAAAACATATGTGGGTGTACATCTAAGGTTTGCGTCGTTTGGCCTTTTCCGAAGGAACGACTCCGTTAGAAGCGGTGTTTGGTGTCCATTGGACTCGAGTGGGTGGTGTTCATGTGTTTCTTTTGGCAGCCACCCCTCGCGCGCCCTGCCGCCTGGGCTGCGTGCTTCTGGAGCAGCGCGGTGGCTGGGGAGGGGCTTTGGGGTGCGCGCCTCGCGCCTGCCTGTCCGACAGTCGGAAGAATTTAATTCGAGCGCCTGGCCGGTATTCGATTCACGCCCCGTGCTTCCTCCCACCTCCCCTCTTTCCCTTGCACTGCTCGTTGTGTCCGTCTTTCTCTGCTACACTACGTCACCTGTCGTTCCCCGTCCACTAGCCTTCTCTTAAACACCTTGGGTGTGTAAGTTGTCTTCTAAAAGGCGATGTCGAGGCGCCACGACCGTGGCACGCGAGACTTTGTCACGCCAGGAGAGGGAAGAGACTTAAAAAAAAAATCGCATCTGAAAGGGGTGGTTTGCGAACGATGTGGGGGCGGTTTTTCCCTTTTGTCTCAGCATACGTCAAGGCATCATACAAGGATACACGAAACAATTACAACCCCACTGTCGCCCAAATGTTCTGTTTACACTAAAACGTGAATTCACTGAATTATGATTTCTGATAAATTAAGCCTTATTCCTACCATAACTCGTGTTTTGTAACACTTCCGATTTATCGGAGTTGTGGAAGTGATATCATTTTATCATGCAATGAAAGTGTGTGAGAGAAAATTATCACAAAAAATAGCTATCCAGTAATACACTAAACTTTTGCTATACAAAGTTATCACAGTATTTTTGTGATTTGTTTCATTTATACTTGTACATTGTACGTTCTGTTATGCTTTAAAAATTTATCACTAAACTCCATTCAAATAGAAAGAATTTAATTGAATTAGGTTTCTGAAACATCAATTGCAGTGAGGTATCAGGTATCGACCCAATCCAATATATTCTTGTTTCCAAGCGCATGAATTTTACAAGACCTAAAATACTTACTTAAAGTTCCAATGGTGCTAGATCATGTTGGGGGTGTTTCGGACTTAGAACGAGTGTGCAATGCGCTTGCAACACAAGCACTTCTCCTTTTGTAAATACGCAGTAAAATTATTCAAAAATCGTGCTCTTTTTGGCGCAGAGTGAGTGTGTGACACGAATCGTCATTAATCAGCACGCACGCTCACCTTTATGCGAACGCTGCGGGGCGCAGCAGCGCAGCTCACAGCTAGACTTGTTGCGCGAGGGAGAGATATGTACACGCCACGGTCGGCTACTCTACTCAACGTACGCTCTGAGTCTCTCACTATATGGTCTGCTTCTCACTAACTCTCCTTTCTATGCGCGTATCTTTTCTTGCCTTCACACCTCTTTTCATTTTCATGTTCCTTTCCTGTCTATCATCCTTGCTTCCTCTCACACTAATCAAATCAACCTAGTCTTCTTTTTGTTCTCCTATTCCATCCCCATCGAGCAACAATTGTTTCTTACTCTTCTGCCTCCTCTTTCTATTCGCATCGCATGCTGGGTCGACTTGGCCCGTCCTGTTGTCTCTTTTCGCTCTCTTGTCTTAACGTCTCTCTACCCCATCTCTCTCTCTCTCTCTCTCTCTCTCTCTCTCTCTCTCTCTCTCTCTCTCTCTCT
>NW_026267178.1:1001816-1005368 GCF_000697945.3 Frankliniella occidentalis
GACTGTTGTTCTTCTCGGTCCTTGGCTTGAGTTCAGAGTTAATTTAAAAAGTATTTTTGACGCTAGGACATAGTTATTACCGTATCCGTAAAATGTTACCCTAATTGGAAATAGATACAAAGTGGTTCCTGAAACCTGTGAAAGTCTTCTGTAGTAACTGTGAACTGAAATGCGACGTGCTTTGCTGGTGCTAGAAATACCTAGACCCGTTCAGAAATGAAGGTGAACGAGCAGGCAAGGAGGTCAATTGCAGGAATGGGTTTCTGTTCCGAAGTGAGATCGGGGATCGCTGAGTCGCATGATATGATGGGATCGGGAACCTCGTGCGAGATGAGCCGAGTGGTGGCGTGCTGATTAGAGGGTCCGGCGCGTGGTCGCGGCGCGCGGCGGAAAGGACGTTTAGTGGATCAGCTGGCCCCACCGGGCCGCCTCACCCCATCGCGCCACGCTCCTGCAGGGTTCGGCTAGATTTCATCAGGCTGGTCATTGTCGCTGCCCCTTTGTGCTGGGCCCGCCCGCCTCCCCCCTATCTACTGATGCAGCGGAGCCGTCTCTCCTTCCTTGTGCGACGCCGTAACTGCTACACCACCGAGAACGACCATAGAATAGAACTTCTGCTTCTCTCCGCTCCACAGATGTCATAATTATTCGTTTTATGGCCTGCTGTCCCCTGCTCAATCTTGATGCGTGTATTATTTTTACCCTGGTTTTCAAGCAGGCAAATAAATATTTGAGCCAAGGTGCACGTCAACCCTCTCCTGGTAGCACTACTCTATACTGTTAAAAAGTTACTGCACTTTTAATACTTTTTGCCACTTAAACGTTTAAGCTGGCGGGTCCTGTAATATTTGTTTCCATGTTAGCCATCACATAACAGCTGCAAGTCTAAAAATTACAATAAAACTATATAAATGATTTTCGTACGAGCTTTTCAGGCATTTGTTCACAGGTTTCGCAACCGCATTTTACAATTTAAGATATCAATTAACATTACTGATTCAAAATGGCACGTTTAAGTTGGGTTGTTACGTAACTAGCAGGTACAGTAGAAAATACTGTACTTTCTCTCACAGTCCGTTGTGCTTCCAAGATGTGTTCGACGTTGGAGCTGCTTCAGTGGTCCGGCTCTCTTCTAATTGGTACAAACTGTAGAGGTACTCGGGACAACCTGTTTGCATGCATTCCTCTGCGCAAACTCCGCGATGCTGACCATTATGTATTCCTCAAGTGAGAGCGAGCGCCCGTGGGTCGCAGGGTAGGCCACCCGGTACCCCAAGTGCTGCCTATCCGACAGGCACGCTATTAATCTCGATTCAAAATATGGAGATGAATTTGACCGATAAGACTCTTTCTTTGACCCCCGTTCTAAAGTTTTAAAAATGTTTTAGCAATACTTAATTTTCTTAGTCTACATGGTTCAGTTTTTTTTTGTCTACGGGGCGGGGCAGATTCATTTCTGTTTTCTGACAGTTTTATAAGTACATTTTTTTGAGAAGTTTTCGACATTTTTTGAAATGTTGTGCCTTCAAATTGACACAAACTGCGCCGATTTTTGTTTTATTAAGAGAAATGCAGTGTTTTAACGTTGTTTTGTTTTGCGCTGCGCAGGTGCCGAACCACTCGGTGACAACGACCCCCACCAACTGCACGGGCACGTCGTCGCTGACGACTCGGTGTGGCGCCGTGTCGCTGCTCGACATGGAGGTGCAGGGCGGCTCGTTTCACCTCGGCTCGCTGCGCATCGAGTGCGCGGCGCACGTCTGGACGCTGTACCACGCTGCCGTGCACCGGGATGTGGGCGAGGAGAAGCCTCGCCTCGGCGCCTCCGTCCTCGGCAACCGGGACTCGGCAGGCAAGTCTTTTGGACAAGTGGAGCTATTGCTTTATTGCGTGTCGCACTAGCAGCAGGTGATGGCCGCAGCCGCCCTCTTTGTGCTGCAATGCTTTTCCTCGCCCTGTTTAGCTTTGCAAGCTGCATGGCCCGCTTTTCCTCTTTCACCTCCCCCGTGCAGTGGAACATGGCTCGCGCGCGGCAACTCTGTTTGGACTGCTGCGGCCTGGCTGAGCGCGACTTGTGAAGCTGTGTTTGTCTTGCACCGCAGACACACACACACACACACACACACACACACACACACACACACACACACACACACACAGAGAGAGAGAGAGAGAGAGAGAGAGACTGGACTGGTGCCCCGTGTGCTCCGCTCAAACCTCCTCTGCCGGCGCTCTGCCCTGCCGTGGCTGCTCATGCACCCGTCAGCGGTGCTATACTTTCTTGAAACCTCCACCTCTCGCCTTCCCATGGAGATTCCGGGAAATGAAGTCAGGGCAGGCGAATCCTGTCCCCGCACCCCTCGCACGCGTGGAGGAACCCTCGATCCCACCGAGGATTCTCCTGGTGCCTGCCTCTGTCCTTGCCACGCTGACTTTGCACACTAGCGTGCGCGCGTCTACACGACACACGCACGCACATGTTTATAACTTATTTACACATATATAAGCACTATGTTTGCGTTGCCTTTTTACCTACTCAATGATGAACCAGTCACATTGGAAGGCCAAGGTTATTTAAAGAAGGTTGTCGCGTTTTATTATTATTATTTGCTCTTTTGAGTAAGCCTCGGGAAAAGTCTGCCAGCCGAATGCGTTCGAATTTCCAAGATACATGATTTCCTTCCCAGCCGTTGCCAAAGGGAGGACAAGCGCACAAATTGTGATCGGGGCGCCGCGTCCCGTTGCTTCCCTTTCTTCATTTTGCTTATTCGAACACGCAGTTTTATTGCTCTCACGCACAAAAAAGTTGGGGAGAAAGCGTAAGATCAATTCGCTGAAGATTTTTTTCTATTCCTGCCCCTTTCCTCTTATTTCTTTTCTCACTTGCTTCGTTTTTTCTATCTCAAGGGCGAGACGAGGAGGTGGTAGGGGTGAAGGAGGAAATGGAAAAGGTCATATCAAATTACCAGGCGTTTCGCCACCCAACGTGTGCGGTGAGACTGACTGTCTAGCTGCCGGGCTCCGTAAACAGAAAAATGTAAGAGCAATCTTTACCTCGCCAACCGCACCCTCTTCTGTCTCTCACTCTCTTCACCCTGCGGCAACCGGCGGGCACGCCGCTGCTGGGCACTCAGCATTAGTTTTTCAACAAAAAAAGGGAGGAGGGCTTTTCCGCAATCCCCACCACTCGAAACTTTATATTCCTAAAAGGATGTTGCAGCTGCGTCTGTCAGGAATAAAACGGGAGCCATTCGCCAAAATAATCTCGAGTGATGAGCGACTTGACCTGAACCATTACAACATCTTCTCGGACCCGCTGTATCTCTACTAATCTTTTGCTTCTGGCTTAGGCAAGCCCCCCCCCCCTCTCCCCTAACCCGCCCAGCTCGCCACTCCTCCCTTCTACGTTTAGCTCGCCACCCTCACCCCTCCCCCTTTCTGCTCTCGTTCCCTCTCTTTCTCAGTAAAAGTTGTTCTCTCCTCAAACTGATGACCTGTGACGCGTGCCTCGCCATCGCCAGCGAGCAAGCTTCTTTGCTCCAGCCTGCTTCT
>NW_026267178.1:1005418-1011335 GCF_000697945.3 Frankliniella occidentalis
CTCTCTCTCCCTCTCTCTCCCTCTCTTTCTCTTTTCCTCGAAGGCGCTCTCTCGCTGCATCCCACCCCCGCCTCCCCCTCACCTCGCCGCGCATGTGTGCCGGCAATAGGACCTGTGGGAGTGTGTTCGGTTTTGCGACGTCATTACCCTACTTCGAGGCGCTTGCGAGAGCCCCTCTGCGCCCCTGCCATTCCCCGCCATTCCCCGCCCCGCCACGTCCCGCCACGCCCCCTTCGCCCTGCCCTACCACGGCTGGAACGACAATGGAAAGCAACCACACAACACAACACTGCGGCGGCAGACGGCCGATTGAAAGTCGCTTCGGTAATGGTCGACCCTGCACGCACACAGGCAGTGGCCGTGCGAGTGTTGAGTGAGCAAGTGAGCGAGGGCGTGAGCGAGTGAGCGAGGAAGTAGTTGAGCAAGTGAGTGAAACACGAGCAGCGTGGAACATAATCTTCAAACCCAACCTCCACCAAAAAGTAAGTCTTTGCGCTGCCACACGAACTCGGTTGTTTCTCTTCCCTCTTGCCGCCGCCAAGCTCAGCGCCGAGCCTGCCGCTGATACATTGAAACTTTTTTGAAATACAGCGCGAAGGCCTCCTTCCGGATTCTGAAGTCACCGCAGCAGCGGCGCCAAGGGCAGCGAGGGAGGAGGGCGAGGGCAACCAGGTGAGGGTTGAAGCAGGGCAGGAAGAGATGGGTGCTGGAGGGAGAGGCAGTACACTGCTGGGCTGCGTCTGGCCTTCTGCTCGTATAATCGCGAGTATACACCAGGAGCCTAATGGTCTGCTTGTGGAGCTGACATGGAAAGTAGATTACATGGTGGGTTTCCTAGAGACTTTGACTCGCACTCATTGAGAACATACCTTTTCATCCTGCTGGCCACAGTCATACATGCATGCCTTTATGAAGGCCCTGAAGTCCTGAAATTAGCACTTTTATTGCATTATTGGCTGAGCGATTAGCGAAGCCTATTACACCAGTGATCAAAAAGTTTCGCGTCTGTCTGTCTTCTGCTTGTCTGTTTGTCTGTCTGTAATCACGATAACTCGAGAACGGTTTGAACTAGGCCTGTGGAATTTTTGTTGAAACTTTCTATCACAAAAAGCAAGAACTGTATTGATTTTTAGCCCTCTAACTCAAAAATTGACGTGTTGAAAAATTAATAACAAAAAGCCTAAAACATTTTCTTTTCGAAAATATTTTTAGGCAGTCGTTTAAAGACTGACTTTTACGTTCGAAAATAAGCCAGCCAGTTCAAATGCAAGCCAGCCAGTTCAAATGCAAGCCAGCCAGCCAGCAAGCGCACTCAGCCCCAGCCCCAGTACCCCAGCCTCCAGCTAGTATATATAAGGGCGTGTGCGTTTTTCGGGCGATGTCAGTAAAGAACAGCCGACAGGCATAACGCTGTAGCCGGAGATCACGAGGCGAGGAGGTGGCCTGGCCCACCCCGCTCCGCTCCCGCCAACGCACGCCAGGAAGGGGCCCGGCCCCGGCCGGAGAGCGAGAGAGAGAGAGAGAGAGAGAGAGAGAGAGAGCGAGAGCACTGCACATGGCCCCTGCCCCGCCTATGCATAAGGGCCCCTAGCGCGGCGGGGCCCCGCGCCTAAACATACACTGTTAATGTCTGAGGGAAATTATTATCTCGCCTCGCCCCATTTACCACAAAGAAACGAATTAGACTTCTCGCTTCTAAATTTTTATTGAAATGTTATTAATCTGGCATCCAAAGTTTCATTTGAAATGTTTCTAATTTTGGCAAAATATTAGCCCCTTATTGTGTATTTACAGAATTATTTTTAAGCAGTCGCTGTAGAACTTCCAAATACTTGAAGCCCCGTCTACCCCGCCAGTCCCGCCCGCCCCGCCTGCTTCGCCCAGCCAACCACGCGTGACGTTTTATGATTGCCTTGATTTTCTGATCTTTAAACAGTGGCTGTCTGTTCTGAAAGGTAACAGCTTTGTTACAAATTGCTGATTCACTTGTTCGAGTTTTAATGAAGATTGCTGATTGGCCTTTCAGTTTTGATAAAGATGGCTGATTGGCGTTTCAGTTTATAAAATGGTTGCCGATCGACCTTCTATTTCGACCTTCTATTTTATATAAACCGATTGACGTTGTTAAAGATAAATTTCCCTTTAGCCCCACCAGCCAGACCGCCAGACCCGCTAGCTGCTAGGTAGACCCACCAGCCAATCCGGCCCGACGTTTTATTTTTGTTTTTATTTCCCGATTTCTAATTTTTATTGATGCCCGTTGGTACTTCCGTTTTGTTGGTGTCAGCTTTCAAATCATCCGCCGACTGCCTTGCTACAGGCCAGCTGGCCAGTTTTTTATTTTTATCTTTCTAAGAGGTAACTCGTCAAAGTAGAAGTCAAAAGGACAAATATGTAGTCCGTTTGGCTCTTTCTCTAACCTTTTAGGCGCCAGAGGCGCATGGAAATGACCCCAAAACATTTAATTTTTTTCTCAAGTATGTGATGGTCTCCGGTGGGGTAACTCGTCAAAATAAAACCCCAATGAGGGGCAAAATTTGTAACTTTTGGGGCCGAAGGCCTAAGGACGAGTCTGCCTTTCGACCGACTCGGGTGTTAGCACCACAGGTATAGGACGATGTAGCAAGGCTAGTTTGAACTCCGCAGGTTCTCAAATGAAGACCGAGTTTGTAGTCCGCTTATGCTACCGATCGCATGCGTCCGTCTCTCCGTCTGGCTGTGCTCTCTACTAGAACACCGTGAGAAAACCCCACGTGAAATGTCTGAGGTGCGTCCCGTAAATTTGTCATCTGGTGCGTGACCACCGTACTTTTGCATTACGGTGCACGCCTTGCGGGATGCCCCATAACTTCGCAAACTGCCGCATTGGTCATTATAGCACTTAACTTACACTCTGAAATACGGTCCAAGTCTTTACGGTCTGGCCCGTACACAAAATTTACGGAACAGACCAAAGGCAAACCGTATTTCCTTTCGTTAGTTTTTACAGCAGTGAAAGAGATAAGCTAGACACGAGGCCAAAGACTTTTAATTTTTAGGGTGTATTAGGGGTCAGTACTAAAGACATTTTGCCCATTTTTAAGGGAAATTTTGGAGTCAAAGATGTTAATCTCAGAACGAGATCTATGTCTACATTGCAACAAAACGACCCTAAATTTTTTAGATCGCTAGCTCAATTTATTCTCGAGTTTTTGCGGTCCAGCCTTCGTTTCAAGTCCACGTGTACTTGGTTGTGCTCTTTCACCAAGAGAGGGTAACTTATTAGTTAGTTATTAGTTATTCTTTGTAGCTTTCACATGTTCGATCGAGCCGTGTAACGATCGGTCGAAACTTCAACGACACCACAGGTTGAATAAAAAGCGTAACCGTTTGCAAGAAATCACTCCGGACGCGTGAAGGTAAAAGATGCTGGGCTGGGGTCCGCCTCTGATTTCCCAGAGTGGAAAGATGCGGCCGGAAACATTTTTATTTGGCGGGGTGGCGTCGTCTTATTGACTCGATATTGACGGATCGGATATTGCCGATCACAATCGGGGAGTGGAGTGAAGAGTGAGGGCGAGGAGAGGCCGTTCCGGGCGAGGCTTAGCACCTTGCGTGGCGCCGCGTAGGCCAGTACAAACCTTGGGAGCCAACAAAGGCGTGCTTATTCCGTCCCCTTCATGGCGCCTCACGATCGCCACGAGGACCACCTGGGGGTGAGCCTAGGGGTGCCACCGCGGGGGACAAACTCTTCGGAGTCGGACAGCCCCCCCCCCCCCATTCCCTCTTTCTCTCCATCTCTCTGTTTCCCTTCCCTCTTCCCTTCAGTCCTGCCTCTCCCTGCCCTTGTTCATCCCAAAGAAGACAACCAAATAATGTCATAGTTTTGCTAAAAAAAATTCAACCGTTAAGCACGCTACGATGTATGCATTCTCAAATTACAGTTATGTCTACAAATAGCCCACTCCCGTGCAATATGGTCACGTACTTTTGCGTGTGTGAGGTCTTGGCGGGCACTTTTGAAGCTTTGAGGTGTTAAAATGTCAGACACTTCTATGTGTATAGTGTCTACCGCAGTTGCTGACAGTTGTCTGTCGTCGTAGCCCTTCTGCCTCTCTGCGATGATGACGCTAGGGGTTGCAGCGGCGCTGCGCTTGCCCCGATCGGGGCCAGCCCCCCACGCGGCAGCCACTTGGCGCTAACGGTCGCTAGTATTTCTCACTCAGTTCCAAACACGACACACTTGCCGTTTATTTTTCCCCCCTGGACCGACCGCCACCTGGCCACGGGGAGAGAGGGTTGTACGGTAGTTATGGCGTCGGAGCGGTGCGCCCTGGTCGCCGTTGTCGCCCCCCAAAGTTTGTTTTCATTTGTTTTTTGGGGGCGCGTGTGCGGGTGTCACTCGCAGAGTCCGAACGGACGACTGATTGCGGAAGGAAGTGGCAGTTTGTTGGACTTACAGCGTTTGTGGCGACGCGTGGGGATAAGAGGGGGAAAAGGGGTGGGAGGTGGGGGAGGGCGTTGAGGAGTGTGGGTACGGAGACGAAGGAGCGGCGCTGGGGCGTTGATTCATCATCACCGCCTGTGTGGCACCGGTGCTCCCCCCCCCCCTTCTTCCCCCTATTCTCTCTGTTACCCACGAGCAAATACAATTGCTTTGGACAATTTGCATTCCTGTTTGTTGAGGCCTCGCCTGCCCCAGTCAGCCACTCACTCCATCGGTCCCCTCCTGGCGAGCAGACGCGCTCGTTTTGCTGCGCAGAAATGCGTCCTGATGTCGGGGAGGGTCATGTGCTTGTCTTATAGGCGGTGGCGCAGCGTGTGAGAGTGGAAGGGAGGGGGACGAGACCGGGAATTGAATCTGGATTGTGATTGGGAAGTGCGTTCAGATCCAGGTGGGGAGAAACCTAAGGGCCGGTGCAGAGCACGTTTGGGAGCGGTTAAGGGTGCGAGGCACGGGGGGCCCAGACCAGGCACTGGGTGGGGCGTGGCGGGGCGTGGCGGGGCGTGGCGAGGTGTGGTGGGGGCCGGGTGGGGCCGCGCCGGCTGGGATAGATTGGGAACACTTTATTGACTGGTTTGGACCTCATCCCGTATTTGGGGAGGGTTGAGACGCTGGAACGGAGAGGTGGTAGGGTTTGAGAAAGGGACGGGCCGTACGGATCGAGAGGAGGGGGTAGGAGGGTGCTTCATCCACTGGGAGAGCAGGGTGAATGGGGGGCTACTGGTTGAGAAGGGAGAAACGACAAAAGAGGAAGCGAGAGAAAAGAGAGAGGGGGGTGGGGGGCGGTTGAGGTCAAGAATGCTCAGGGTATTCATTTGGACCAACAACCGACATTTTTGAAAAATTGCAATTTTGCGCACTCTATAGTCCGGATGGTTTGGAGTAACGGGCTAGGCTAAAATGTTTTGAGCTAAAAAAATACATTTTTTCTCTACATATCTAATTGCAAAAGTGTTCTCCGGTTGCGGTTGCAGATGATAACTTCGTCACTATGAACTGCAGAACATCGTGTCCCATATGGATGCAGTAGAGTGAGGGGCAACAACTCCGGGATAACAATTAATCGAAATTAACAGAAGTCTCTTAAATTAAGCGGGAAACTAGTGGAACTGGCACAATTTATTTGAAATAAGCGCTTTATACCACTAGAAGACCTAAGGAATATAGAGAAAAGCGGACGAGAATCATTGGGAATTAAGTATTTCGGGAATCATGTCGCTTGCCCCTAGTGCAAAGCACGCACGAAGCTAAGCCGCTGGCGAAAGCACGCACGGCGAAGCGCCGCTGGTGAAACCACGCACAGCGCAGCGCCGCTGGCGAAACCACGCACAGCGCAGAGCCACTGGCGAAACCACGCAAGTGCATTTTTTGGTCATTTTTGGAGACATATACCGTTGGAAAGAGGAAATCATGCTCTTTCAGAATATATAGATA
>NW_026267178.1:1017875-1019239 GCF_000697945.3 Frankliniella occidentalis
CGCCTGTCCCCCTCCCGTCCCCGCCCCGTTCCACCGGGTATTGCAATCCCAGTCGCTCGCTGCCCAAATATCTCATCAAAACAAACACAGAGCGTGGAGAGATTGATCCAACTTAGGAAGCAGGCAAGTTGGCCCGCTCAATTATTTCCCTAGTTTTGTGACGCTCCCCCGCCTGCCCCGCCGTGCTCCGCCCCGCCGCCGCGCTGGCGCGCCCGCCCCTCTCCACCGCGACACTGCGTCACCGAGGTCAGCAAACTCATCAAACCGCGACAAAGCATTGATGAGCGAGTGCGAGAGAGACAGAGCGAGGGGGAATAAAACTGAAATGAAAAGAAGAAAGCTCGGCGGTCCGGCGGAGCAGGGCGCTCCATGGGCGACGCGCCGGCCGCTTCCGGACGCCATGAGGGGTGGGGCGATAGTGTGATGGACAGTGCCTCGCATGAGCCCGCGATGGACATAAAGCTGTTTATGGAGACCGAGGGTGGGAGTGGGAGCGGTTGCTGCTGGCTCTGTTTGCTCGCTATCGTGACATTACAGAAAGCAGAGAACGAAGAAAAAATAAGCTTGTAGCGCGACCGTTGTTTAAAGACGCTATGCGCCTGGAAAATAAGCAGTGTGAGGTCATCTGCCGCGCGGTGCGATCTTCTTTAACGTTAATTATCCTGAGTGGGTCTGCTGCGTTCTGCTGCTGCCCTGGATTGTCTTGACTCTAAGACCGGGCATGTTGCCGCGTGTGGACGTCTTATGAAAGAGGCCTAAATGTTACCTTTTGACTGCTAGCTGCTTATGCTAAGTATTGTTTTGAACACTGACTGGATTCTGTTATGCGAATATTACGCAGTATCAATCGGATCAATGCTAAAGGTTCCAGAATGTGAAAGGTGTCCAAATAGGTGGCTCCGGGGGCGGCGGCCGAGTGCCCCAGGGCTTAGGGGGCGCCATGCCTCATGCGGAGGGGCCAGAGAGGCCACCCGGGTGAAATATGAGCGGCCCATACAGCCTGCGTCTCACGTACAGCACAGAAAATATTTTCGAAATGAAAAAGCGAAACAATAAAAATGGAACGGTTTGCGGTGCGGAGGGCGGGTGGCGTGGCGACGCGGGGTGGTGGCAAGAGAGCCAGGCAAGCCTCCGCTACAAAATGTGGTCGTCCTTAACCTGGCCTTGGAAGAGGTGGAGAGTTTGAGTGCGAGTTAATCAACAGCTTATCACAACACGCTGCTGCTGCACTTTACTCTCCCCATGGCCTCCTTCAGACCCTCGCCGCCACACCCCACCACGCCCCTCTGGCCGGTCCGGGCCCCACTCGCCGCGCCCTTTGTCTGCCGATGACAATGGTAGAGTAGCCATCAGGAGCCCCGTCC
>NW_026267178.1:1019733-1021747 GCF_000697945.3 Frankliniella occidentalis
TTTTGAAAAATGCACTTGCGTGGTTTCGCCAGTGGCTCTGCGCTGTGCGTGGTTTCGCCAGCGGCTCTGCGCTGTGCGTGGTTTCGCCAGCGGCGCTTCGCGGTGCGTGCTTTCGCCAGCGGCTGAGCTTCGTGCGTGCTTTGCATTAGGGGCAAGCGATGTGTACACATCAAAAGAGAGTTATTGGCCCTTTGCAGTAGGGTGCATATGGGAACCGATGAGTGCTGCAGATCTTAGTGAGAAACTTGTTTTCTCTGCAGTTGCAACTGCAGCACAGTTCTGCCTTGAAGCGAAGGAGTCCACTCAGCACCATGCCCTTTTAATCGTCTGCTACTGCCGTTTGTTAAGGAAGTTCCTGAAGTCATCCTGACCTGAGAAGTTAACTTGCACTGAAAACTAACTTCTGGACGTCGTTTTGGGAACTTCCGGTGTAACAGACGGACCAGACGGCAGTGACTGACGATTCGAAGGGCATGTTGCTAAGTGCACCTACCCACTTCTTCTACGTCACGGCGGAGTTTAGCTCGCCACTTCCAACTGCAGAACAGTTCTGCACTTGGATTTGCAGAGGTTAGCGAAGTGCTCTACGTATCTAGGTGTCGCCGGCGCAGAACTGTTTGACAGTTGTGTCAAACATTTTCTTCCTCATACCCTGTTCATGATGACGCATGTGGGCTTTAGTTTAGACCTCCATTACCTGCATTCTTTAGTAGTAGTGTCTTAGTTTCACGTCTCAGTGCTGCAGGCAGGATATGCCGCAGCAGCATATAAAGGTGGGTCGAGGAATAGTAGAGAGAAAGAGCGCGGAAAGAGGGTCGCGCTGTGGATGGGTCAGTACCGACTGCAGGGGGCGACGAGGGCGCGCGGCACTAGCGGGAGGCGGCCACTCTTGGTGTGCATGTCACATCCACAATAGCATTCTAAGTGCGTCAGCTGGGCACCGCTCACCGCCGTCCGACCGCCACGCCCCCACCACGCCCCGCACGGGCCCGGCACGCCCCAAAGGGTCCCCGGGGCCTGAGGGGGCCGCTGCCGTTTTCATCACCCCCTTCCTCCCCCGTCTACTCCCGTGCCCCTCTGCCCCCTTCTATTTCACGCGCCCCGGCGTTCTCCGTCCTCCTCGGGCGACAAGGTGTCACAACGACACTAGGCGATGATTTGTGCCGACAGTTTGGCGTGACTTCGGATTGAACTCGGCCCCCTTTCCCACACACCGTGCCCCGGGGTCCTGCGAGAGCGGGGCATAGGGCCTGCTGGCCGCTGAGGGGGCGCTCGCCTTGTCGGACTCGCCTTGTAGGACCTGCGGCAGGACATGCCTTGCACACGTGTTCGCGCTACAGCAGTTACTTGTTGTTTGAGCCAGTCGAGGACGATGACCCTGCCGAGCGTATCATGAATCAGCCGGCTGCGACAAACCCACATGCTCGCGGAACATAATGTATTCATTTCTAAACGTCCAACAAATCTTGAGGCAGACTATTTTCTTAGTGTTTATGAAACATTCTTGTGCTGTATCGGGTTTCCTCGAACGGTGAATGGATCTGAAAAGCAGGGCTGGGCGTAGCGCGGCCCTTTCCACACCAAGACCGGCCCTTCTTGGGCTGCGCTCGCGATGGCCTTTGCCTCCATACACACAAGCGGATCCTTTTGCTCGGTCGCTGATTCCCCCCGGAATCCCTCCGCGCTGCTCTGTTCGGTAACAGGCAGAGCGCGCCAGCTCTGTCTTTTGTTCCTCTCTGCAAGTAACAGATGTATCGATGTCCGCGTTATTCGCAGTCGAGTGGCCGTGCGTCGGACAGCAGGGCAGCGCGCCGAGGGTGGAGGGCGCCCGGCCGGCCCGGCCACACGCGCGAGTCAGGAGTCCTCTTCCCCGCGTGCATTGTGTATCTACGGCAACCAAAGTCAGCCAGCCAGCCATAGCCAGCCGTTCCCGACCGTCCAAGCGACCGACTCGACGCGAAAAATAATAATTGTTTCCGGGGAACCGACACCGCCATTGCGTCCTAGCCCCCCC
>NW_026267178.1:1027457-1030009 GCF_000697945.3 Frankliniella occidentalis
TCTTCTGGAGGAGGTGGAAGAGAGCTCTGCGCAAGAGGACGACCAGGACCGGCCGCTACTGATTGAAAGAGTGTATCTATTGCCGTCCAGGATCTCTGCGGCACTGCTGGTTATGGTGTACGGATGTCCTCATCCGACTTTTGCTCGCATTGTCTGCCCTGCCCGGGCTTACGTCGTGGTGCCTTGAGCTGTGGTAGCTTACCTTTTTTTTTAGCAGATAATACATTTAAAATATTTTATACGAAAACTAAATATGAATATAAATGTGTTAGTTTGCTTGTACTGTCGTGTTCACTGTTCAGCGAGTAGAGAGGCACAAGGCAGACCATTAGATGTGTGTTGTGTAGGGCGGCCGAATTGCCTCTGCTGCTGTTCGCCACGTGCCACGTACCCCGATACCAGCCAACAATACTAGGCCTCCACTCGCTCCCCTCTTCTCTGCTCTACTAAATATTTTACAAACACATGTTCACCATATTATTATTTTTGCACGTTAATTTTCCAGACGACTATTAACGTAGGCAAGGCAATCTCGCGTAGCGTTGGTCTCCCCCCTCTCCTCGCCGCCGCCCTATTCTCTTACGACCCTCGCGCGCGCTGGTATGCAGACGGTGCAGCCGTGAATGGGAACGAACGATGTGCTAATGGTGCAGTATGGCTCCGTTGTAGCCCCCGCCCCCTCCTCCTCGCCGCTCCCGGTTCCTTCTCCGTCGCCGTCGCCGGCGGCGCGCAATCTGAGTGCATTCCGGCGGCGCCTGCTGCACTTGCGGCGCGCGTGCGGGCTGTACACAGACCTTATCAACTGATTTTATCGCCCCTGCACAGTGCGTCTCTTTGGTGTTAACGGTGAGGTAGGCGGGGAGTTCGATCAAGAGGAAGGAAATGACCCGCCAACAAAAACAAACAAACGCCAGTGAAGTTGGTTAAAAGAGGAAGGAAGCTGATGCGGTTAGAGAAACGCGCTTTCTCTGCACGTATATAAAACTCTGTGGCTAAAGAATACGACGGGGGATGCTTGCCGACGCGAGTAGTTTGGAAGTGTTATGAAGTGCATGAGATCAACCCCCCGCCGCGGCGGTCGGTAATCTACCGAGTGAATTTCCCCGGGGGAACAGGCTTTAAAACTCCCCTCATGAGCGGGGGCTACACATCTCACAAGTTGGCCAGAAATCCATGGATGTAGGTTTCCAGCAATGATGAAAAATGTAACGAGTGTTCCGGAACAACGAACACCTATAAAGAAGGAAGTGAGACAAAGAGCGAGGAAAAGTTACCGTGGAAAAAAAGGGGGAAAGAAGGGCCAGGGCAGAGGCAGGACTGGCGCGCGGCGCTCGGCCGCTGCAAGGTGATAGGATAGGAATGCCATAGATAAGAATAGATTGGAAACTAGAGAAGGAACACCGGCAAAGTTACGGCTGGGTAATGGAAATAAAGGACGGGTGATAGCGTACTTCTTCATTAGGTAGCGAGTTTGTTTTGGAGGGGACGAACGCGGGGCCTGGGGCTGCGGCGGTATAAAGAGGCATGGCAGGGCAGCACACTGCGCCTTATCCCTCCGAATTTCATCTTACTGTTAGTCCCCCGGAGGAGTAAAAAACGCGTTCAATAGCTAAGTTCGGGGTATGCTGCTTGGAGGGAGAAGACCAAGCTGTTACCACAGACTGACCCTGGGCCAGCCTGCGTGAAACAAACTTATGCAACGGACACAGGCTAGGGTCTGTTGCCGAAGTTTTTTTTATCCTTTTGCCCTTGCTGTGGCATGTTAAATTCCTAACAAAGACTCAAAGATTTTAGAAACTTTTTACCTTAATATAATTGCACAGTAAAGGGAAATGCTGCTTTTAATCTGTAACCGCCAGATTCTCCACTTTTCTTTAAATAAGAAACAGAAATCCTCCAGCAGTTTGCCCAGAGCCTGCACATTACTTTCATGTGTTTCATCCGGAGAAAAAAAAAATAGAATGTTTAATTGTCTTGAAGTGTACCCTCCAGGCAAGTCCTGCCAGCTGCAGAGAGAGGCAGAAGCAAATGGGAAAGTCACTCAAAGAGCTAATGCTTGAGACAGAGGGCACGTCCTCGCAGAAAAGTTATTTCCTCAAGCATGTGTGTTTTCAGTATTGAGTTTGTCATTCCTTTTTCTTTAAATTAGGAAAAAGGGCGGGAGGGATGTGCCGTCTTTGTTGTTTCTTGTCCCAGAAGCGCAGTGCAGAAAGAAAGAGCTCCAAATTTTGACTTTGCCTTTTCTATATATACTTAGCCTACGTATTCCGTACGGTCCAGATAGAACCTCACATCATGTTTATCATCCCCAGCCTATCCTCTCTTTTTCTATTCTCTCCCCCCCCCCCCTCTCTCTCTTTATCTCTATCCCTCACCATTCTTTGTACGTCTCTTGCCCCTTTCAAGACAGCCAGGCAAAACGAGGGTGTAGCCAGGGAGCCTCTAGGCCGGGCGAGGCGGCCTCTCCCCCACGGACACAACCCGACAACCAAAGGGATTTAGCGGGCTCGATTCGACACGCCACAAATGCAACACAGAGGGGCTTGGGCAAT
>NW_026267178.1:1037348-1040315 GCF_000697945.3 Frankliniella occidentalis
CTCTCTCTCTCTCTCTCTCTCTCTCTCTCTCTCTCTCTCTCTCTATCTCTATCTCTCCCTCCCTCTCTCTCTCTCTTGCTCGGTCTCTTCTCCTGTCTATCTCGCTTACTCGCGTCGCCACAGCGCGTGAGGGAGCTACCTTATTTCTCCCACGTCATGACCTCGAGCAGCCATTCGAATGGACCAAATCGGAAATAGAAGCCCATTTCTTCGCGTATCCGGCTGTTTTTCTCCCCCTTCTTGCCCCGTCGCGTCGCTCTCGCTCTCCGGTGCTCTCCCCATTAGGAAGGCGTCCGTTCGGCGCGCGTCGCCTTCCGCCGTGACGATAGGCAACCCCTTTATACCCTCCGATTCCTGCCCATCTGCTCGCTCGTTCTGACGTGATCTACCAGGAACCCAGCTCGCCCCGCTGGTGCGCAGCCCCCGGCAGGGTTGAGCGACGAGCGACCAGCTGACCGGAACGAAGCGGACAAGTTAGTCAACGGCTGGGAGCCGGTCGAGTGGCACGCAAGGGTCATGGTGCCAGCGCGTCGTTTGCGTGTGTGCGTGCGTGCGTGTGTGTGTATGTGTGCGGCGCGCGCGCGCCCAGCATTTCTTTCTGATTGTTATTGTGCGTTCTTTCTCGGGACAGAAATTCGAACTTTGGGCCACGCTGACCTCTTCTGCTCTCTCATCCTGCCGACACTACCACCTTCGCCATGATCGTCATGTTCTCGATGGAGCTAAGATAGTGACGACGACGGGAGTGCCGCCCCATCGCCCCCCCCCCCTTTACCGCTTGTGAAGTGCTGGGCAGAGGTTCGGGCGCCGCGTCGTGTGTGACGCACGTGACACATTTCAAGACGCCACTCTCAGTTGTTGTTTTCCACGCCTCGGTGAGCAGCTTTGTGTTACTGTTGCAGTTTGGAGCTCAAGTTATTTTGGTGAGTCAACTCGTTCAGTTCAGTGGCCAGAGGAGGAAACTTTGCTCATTGGCTGAGCCTAAGGTTGAATTTCAGAGTTCACAAAACGCAAGCAAGATTTCCACGCCAGGCGTATGCTTTCCTATTGATTCGTCGTCTTGGGTGTCAGCGCCAGCGCCGCAAGACTATCCTGTGCGCCAGGTGCCAGGCGCGTCGTAGCGAAATAGTTATTCGTGGGATCGCGAAGCCTGTTACGCGAGCCTTGATCTGGCGTCCATACAGCTAGTATTTGTTGTACTCTAACTTTTGTGGTTAAGAACCCTCTAGACATTTGCTATAAAGATTCCGGTAATTACCGGCTTTAAAGCTAAAATGCAGACATGAAGTAGTGCTATAAAGAAGTAGGTACTAAGTAGGCCTACGTCGAAACGTGCGCGGCACTGACTGGCGAAGCTATCTTCTCTGAAGCCAGTGGGCTGAGGAATCTCACGAGGTATGTTTTTGACTGCCTATGGTCTACTGCAACTAATGATGATGCCCTTGTTTTGAGTGAGTGTTTTGAGTGAAGTCACCATGTAGAAGCATAGCGATTTCAGTTTTCTTCTTCCCCGCATTCTTCCGCATTTCAGCTCTACCAGAGTGCTTTGTTGAACGAGTAGGGGACTACCAGTTATTATTTAGGTAGTATTTCAATTAATTTTCTATACACTCCTTTAAGAAAACTCCAACGAGCCCGCCTCAAATTACAATTAAATTTGTATGGGATTTACGAGTATGACATCCGTTTGGAATTCGTATAACAACAAGCCTGATCGAGTTACAGCCTTGGTGACAGACATTTCTCATACGTTTCCGAAGCGCAACAGTTTGATTATTGTCGACCCATTTCTTTTTGAAAGTGTGGTGGGATCTGCCCCCGTTCCTCGCGGAGGTCACGCGGCGCGCGGCCACACCATGGTCCTTACACCGCTCCATCTTAATTCCGTCTGTGACGCTGATGGCGGGCTGCGCCGTGAGCATTGGGGCGCCGGCGAGGCTCCGACACTGGTGGGGCGGCTGCTGCTTAGCTCGCCTCGAGTTTGTGTGGTTTACACGCGGCTCGGAGCTTGTTAATCATATATTTTGTTGACGCGGTTGGCGTGTACGGTGCAAACTGATTTTGTATATCAACGAGGGTGGCATTCAGCGATCAAGATGACGAAAGAAAAAAGTGAATTGCAAAAGACGGTCGACGGTCGCGTGCAATCAATTGAAATTCCCGTGGATTTCATTATGTGTTTCGTCGCCATTCAAATTACGTTTACCGAGGGATCCCGCCAAACAGTTTGAAACCGATTGCCATCTGAGGGCTCTCGGTAAACCACGCGCGATACTGTTTTGCTAAGTGGGTGCGACTGAGGGCGCCCTATATTGTGGTCCCGCGTCGCATAGTGATGGGATGAGGACCCCCCGGCTGACTTTGGCGACGTTTGGAGTGGGTGTACCTACCACTACCATTTGCAATCTAATTGAAGATGTTGGCCGAGTTCTCTGACCCTTCCAGCCCCACGGTCCTCGCCGCACGCCCCGCCCCGGCCCCCCACAACCCTTGTCCATAAACATTTCCCAAACTTCTGGCTTACAATGCGACCACCCGGCCGTGTGATGGAATATACCACCAACGATCCGCGAGGCCCCGTCTCCCCGCTCACCGCCCTGCCCCCAACCTCTCCTCACCCTGCCGCTCATACCCCCCTCCTGCTCCACAACCTCCTCGCTCACACCAGCAAAGACCGGCAAAGACACCGCGGGATTTCGTCCACCTGGCTGGTCATGGGCATGGGCGCCAGGGGCTCACCCCAACTATAAGAGAAACTTCTTTTCTTCAATTTACGACTACGCTCAGTCGCTGTCATTGGCGAGGGAGGGGGGAAGCTAGCGAGTGCGGGTAAAGAATGGACAGAAGGGGCGCCTAGCGATTCTTGCAAAAATGATCGCAAATCGGTGCGACTTTGTGGTCGGCCGCTGAATGTGTCTATTCGGAGTCCCCGTTGTCCCAATCCCAGGGAGGGGCGCGCGGAGAAGG
>NW_026267178.1:1040365-1045842 GCF_000697945.3 Frankliniella occidentalis
CTCTCTCTCTCTCTCTCTCTCTCTCTCTCTCTCTCTAGCTATCTACCTACACTCACACCCAGCCCACTACGCTTTCTCGCTAAGTTTGGTTCGCTCCATTTCAAAGTTCGCTCGCAGAAGCGCGGCGCGATAGAAGATCCGAACGCAAGAAATATTAGTATGGCATTCGGGCTTTTTGGGGTGAGTGCGCCCTCATGTGTGCATGTGTGTTAATGCGATCAGTGGTTGAATGTCCACCTGGACACTGACACTGCAGGTGACGCTTCGTGGATGCACTGAAAACGTAAGTGTGTGAATGTCGCTCACTTGTAGGTGTGCAAATATCCATTCGTACACTTCCGGGGGGTAAACGTGTATTTATTAAAAAGAATAAATGGTGCCTTTTAGTTTTATGAAAACACATCTGGAAGGACGAATTACTTACTATCCCGAGTCTCGCTTTTGCTAAAGCACTCGCTCGTACACTTCTTTTGATTTCGGCGTAGCACTTACTTATTGCTCCTAAGTTTGAATCTCGCTGCTCCTCCGGCTTGGCTCACATTACGGAGCCAAGCCCTCGCCGCCGCAGAGGAGCGGCCAATTAAAACGAACACATTGCCGAGCGAATTACGGAGAGGAAACACTACACTTGAAGAACAAAAGCGAGGAGGTACTCAAGGGGCGCCCCAGTCGGCATTAGCCGGTGCCGCTGGGCCCCACCTGGGAAGGCACGGCACGCGGGCGCGGAGCGGTGCGGTGCGCTGCCGGAAAACGGCGCCGGATGCCGTTGATGCCGCTCTGCGTAGAGAGATGACGACAACGGCTTCCTCTCTGGGCGCAGGAAAACGGTGTGCCGCTGAACTTAACTTCCCTGCTGGAGCGGCCTCCACCAGTGGTTCCCTGCAGGGTGCGGGGTGTGCGGGCAGGCAGGATGCGGGCAAACGTTTCTGTGACCTGCGCGCACGGCGCGCTCAAACAGCCGGGTGCGCTGTATGCCATCGACAGAGCACTTCATCGCATGCCACAGACGTCGGGTTCAAAGTTTCTTTGCACAGTTTAATTTTTTCCTCTGCTAACGTGTGTTGCAGGTCCGTCGCTGTCAGTCAACTGGTGGTGCAGCTTCATCTGTGTGGCCGCTGCCGTTCTTCTTGGTGCTCATCACAGATAGCACACTCTCTCGTGTGATATTCTGCTTTAAACACCCTTCGACAAGAAGTGAAAAACTGGCCGTCATATCACTCACCAGTGCTGCAGATTCTTGATATTTTTAAAACCACATGTCTTTTGGGGTCAGTTGATTTGTCATCCATGAAATTCAAGAACACGAGTCGCAGAGTTAAAAGTGCACGTTCTCCGTCGGCATGGGCGTGGCCCATATTTCCAGATCAGGAAAATGGAATAGTCGCACATCGAGTTTCTCCTTTTTGTCCTGGGATTTAAGCAGATACGCATACGTTGTTTTAGTCGAATAAGACTTTTACATACTGTGGACGTTCATAGACATTTTGTAATGAATGTGAAATGTTCGCAGAATCTGTCTAAACTGCGAAGCATACTATTTGTGCTACAAGCGTTCTCTCGTATATGTCGAGGCGTGTCGTCTTCAGCGGTCCGAGCCACCAGACATCTCTGGCAGCCGTACTGAGTGAGGGTACAACGAAGGGGACACATGAGCGTGCGTACCCAACGGCTTCAGCCACTAAGGTGTACATACTTTAAGAATTTATCTATGCACATAGACATATATATTTTTGTAAAAGAAGATTATGAGGAAGGTTGTAAAGTGACGTTTGGAGTTATACTCGTTGAATCTTGTACATAGTTAGCAGTTAAGTTACTGAGATTGAATCCTGTTTTACAAATCGTGATAGAATTGGTGGAGGTAATGTATTTCCGAATGTTAAAAGATGAGTATGTGTTGTGTCGAAAGTATGTCGTCGCAAAGAACTGATAATGTGGTCGTTGGCTGATGAGCAGTTCAGAAAAGCTGTCTGGGACGTATCGAAACAACGTAAACAAGGTCCAACCTACTTTGACCTACTTGCCCGTGAACCAGTGAGAGCCCAAGGCACAACCATCCTCTTAACTGCGTGAGGCACACTTTAATTCAATTAGATAAAGGGCCATCAATCTCTGTCCTTACGTTGTGATTCTGTGGAAAGTTTGGGCTACGCCCGTCTCGTTCAGTTACTGTCACGGTTTGTTCCGAAAGACATGATCTTGCCAATTTGACCACATGAGATGTGTTTTGTTTCTTGTTTGTCTTCCTGTTCAACTTCACTGAAAAACAGGAGTGTGGAAGGTGCATGCTCATGGTAGTGTTTAACTGTATGGTGCACACTCTTAGGTGTTGGACTGGAAATTTGAATTCTTCAAAGTGTTTGCAACAGTTCTCTTTGACACACAAGCGTTATGGCCAACCTCGAAGTTGCAAACTTCGAAGTGTTCAACTTTAATGTTCAACACTTTTTCGTATTCATGGATCCAGTCAAACCCTTAAAAGAATGCAACGTTGTGTTGATCTCTAGCATGTGCACGCTAGTGACACACTTACTTTATTTATCAGTGTTCAGATGAATTTATCCTTTCAACTGCTACGTTTAACCGAATGTGCTGTATCTATTTTCGTCCGTAAAAATATTGTTACAGACAAAACGCTTTAGCTTAAAAACAACCCGTTCCAAATTTGATTGTCAATCGGGTGGGGTATGTAACATTTGATGTGATATTCTTTAGATATGCAGTTTATGAGCAATCAATATCTGTAAATTCGCAACAAACGAAATTCCTGCTTGTGCAGTTTACGTACAACATTACAGTTACAGTTTCAAATAGTTTCTCTATCCGAGAAATCTATCGTAACAGTTTTAGAAACTAAACATAACGGGTCATGAGTTCTGTGAGTAGGACGTGACCAGAGTTGTCTAGGAATTTTGTAGTTCTGTAAATACTTTCGTTGAAGAGTAATTTCCATTTGATCCTTTTTCGTAAAAAACAATCTTGTGAGCTTAGGTTCATTGTGTAAATGTATCTTAATGTTCGAGTCATTGCTGAATTTTTCAGAATGAAAGTCCCTAAAAGCATACTAGTAAATTGGCTTTGTATATATATAGATAAATTAGAGAAGTGAAAATTATAAGGGACGGTAATTTTGTGGTTGCTTTCTTTGTAAATGGTTGAAAGTTGGTGAGATGTTACTGTGTCTGTTACCTGTATAGATGAAAATAAATCTCAATTTACTACTTAATGTATACGTATTCTTCCAAAGTGCCCGAGTCGATCCACATTGTCTTATTGTTAATTGAGTCTAGTTAATGATTGAGATGAAGCGCGTGCCGGAGCTCGCACGTTACCCGGCTAGACGTCACCTAAGCTAAAGCCCGCCCCGGGTGGGTGGCTGGCGTGGCCTGACACGCTGACTGCGACCGTGTGTCCAGTCACGCGTGTGATTGGATTGCCTCGTGGACACGCTTTAATCGCTTACGACAACAATTGCAGCGTACTGCACCCGCATTTTTTTCTTCGCATTTCCCTTTACGTTTTAGTAAAAAAAGTAGAAACCCAATTGAACATTCTTTTTCATCAGTAGATCACAATCACCTCTCGAAACTATTGAACTAAGGATACTCTATTGTTTTGGGAAGATGAAGCGCTATTTTGTAAAGGATAGGTACGAGCTACAGCAACACCAACCTTGTTTTTCATTTGGTTATGGCACCAACGTCATTTCCAGCAATGGCTAAAATTTGGCGACGGGACTTTTTAAAGGTCACTATAGTGGCAATATGCCATAGTGCTGTGCGAATGTTCTAAATCAAATTGAATCGGGCCTCGATTCAAGTCTAAGCCGAATCACATCGATTCGAACCCGAAAGGTCTGAAATCTCGAATCGTTCACAATTCGCCACCGAATATTTCTCACTGCAAATCTAACTGTATAACAACTTGACAGTTTAAACTGCAAAACTAAAAGTTTTACAGTTTCAACTGCAAAACTAAAAGTCTTACAGTTTAAACTGCGAAACTGGAAAGTTCTACAGTTTCAACTGCAAAACTGTGTAGTTCAACAGTTTGAACTGTATAACTAGCCCTATGCAGTTGTGCAGTTTAAACTGTTGAACTTCACAGTTTTGCAGTTTAAACCGTAGAACTTTTTAGTTTCGCAGTTTAAACTGTAAGACTTTTAGTTTCGCAGTTTAAACTGTAAGACTTTTAGTTTTGCAGTTTAAACTGTGAAACTTTAAATTTTGCAGTTTAAACTGTCAAGTTGTTATACAGTTAGATTTGCAGAGTGGTTAAGTGTTCAAATATTTCTTATTGAAGAGGAAAAAATGATATATTGTGGCAAATCCAGTCAACCACCCTTACTTAAGGTGATGAAAAAGCGGGTGTCAGAAAAGAAAGGGTTGGGTCAAAAGAGTGGACATTGTTTTTAAGGGGTAAGTCGACAAAGTAGAACCCTCTGACCTGAAATTTCGCCCGCTTGCACTGTGGGGAGTTTCTCTCCCATAAATTTTTTGTCGATGAATCATTGCCAGTCAATTGGCAATGTGTGGCAACTCAAGGTTTTTTGTTCGAATCGAATCGGACAAATAAAAGTCGAAGCGAATATTTCTAAATACGCTCACGAATCGAATCAACCCCCCCCCCCCCCCGTACTTCCTTTAAGTCTCGCGATTAAAAAAAATGTCCGTCGTGTCTGTGCTACGTATGCAGGGCTTCGTGTCTACGTCTCATTGCCAGGGCGCTCTCGCGAGCTCTTTTTGAAGTAAGATGCATAATTGGTAAATGTGAACTTCTAGCAATAATTTCGCTCTGAAGCGGGCGACATCTGTGACCACCGAATTCCTGTTGAAGTGGGAAAACAAGTTGGTTAATCGAACCTACTTCGCCGCCTTTTGAGTCAATGGCAATTTTGTGACTCAAAAACCCTACTCGCATGGTTACTTGATGGCTACAGAGTGTACTATGCATAGGTTTAACAATCTTTGTGTCACAGCATCGAGAGTGTTTTTAATCCACTTTTTGCGTTCTCTTCATTGCGACCCGAAAGTTTCGCCACGTCCTTAAAGGCAACCATTTTTCCTTCATTTTCAGAACTCACTCACCCATTATGATAAAATAAAAGCTGGTGAAATGTTTCCGCCCCCTCTCCGCCTGGTCCCGTCCCTCTAGGGCGCAAATCCCTTAAATCCTCTCCTGCAGAGTGAATGCAGTAGGGTTTGGCGGAAGGGCGGGGTGGGTCGGGGTTGGGGTGTGGGTTCGCGAAGCGCTCGCAATCAACAGTCATTAGGGCGCATTAGCGACTCATGTCCACCTCACACGGGGAAGGGGGTTGTGGAGGGGGAGGGCGACATCCTTCCGACCTCCATATCTAATCGAGGGTCCGTGGCAAGCTCGTGAAATACGCTTCATTATATTTATTTGATTGTGGGCACTTTCGCTTGCGGTCTGCCACAAGAAGGGTTCCAGGGAGGCCCCGGGGAAGGGGAGGGGGG
>NW_026267178.1:1050288-1055065 GCF_000697945.3 Frankliniella occidentalis
AACAGGGGGGATGGGGCGGGGAAAAAAGGAAAGAAAAATGTGCGTCCCGAGATATTTTTCCTCCAGACGGCGAGAATATGGTGTGACCATTTTTATTTATTGAAAAGAGGGGGAACGACCACAACGGGTGCCTCGGCACCGCCGCCGGCTGCCCTCCCGACCGGCCGAGCGGGTTAATAATATGCGCCAGCAGGCTGCGGGGAGATATGTCGCTCGTTTGGGCCGGCCACGTCCACGTCAGGGAGGGGGGCAGCTCAATACGCCTGCTCGCCAGTAATGTAGCCGCCCATCGTTGGCTCTGCGTCGCTGAAGACGTGCGCGCCACCACAGCGGCAACCCCCGCGAGAGGAAGCAGTGCCTCAAGTCGAATGAAACGCATGGAATGAAACGTTAGCTGGCGCGGGCCTGTTCCCCCCCCCCCCCTCCCCCAGGGGGTTGTCGCCAGGGTCGGCGCGCGAAATCTGAAACCACGCGCCGACCGTTATGGGTCCGCGTGAGGTCCGCGAGCGACGACGGTGGGGGCGGGGGAGGGGAGGGATACGCTCGCACTTTCTGTCTGCGGACTTTATTAACGCCCGAGAGACTTATGCCACCTCCTCGCGGCCGCCCCTCCGCCCCTCCCTACCCTGCTCCGCCCTATGCGCCGCCGCCGCCGCCTGTACCATGCCGGCCGTGACGAGATTGTTGCTGCCACGGACTGCGCCGACCATAATGAAATTCCGATCGAAACAAAACGAGAAAAATTGCAAGAAAGTGCGTAGCAAGTCCAGGAAATATAAGATATTTTTTCTGCTATTTTGGTGATGCCGTTCTGAGACGAGCCCAGGCGGTGGTGGCCCGCCCTCTACGCAATCGCTTAGGACCCCTCAGGACTGTGGCAAGGGGTAGGGGGTAGGGGGAGGCTGTCCTGATAGATTAAAGCCGGCGTCCGCACGAGCATCTGCTACCAGCCGCACCCCACCCCGCCACGCCCCACCACGTTCCTTACCGAGTCCCCACCACGCCCTAGCGTCGGACAATTTTTCATTGTTTATTTTTGGTTCCAGGGAAGGTGTCTCCACCGGCGGGAATGTGTGACCGTTCGTCCTCCCTTGCTTGAAGCGCGGGTTGTTCCAAATTTTATCATTCTTTTTCCTCCCCCCCCCCCTTTTCCCCCGTCCGCGTCCTGCTACTAGTATTATTCTTCGCCCCCTTTCCACCTCTGTCTCTCTGACTTCCCCTCCGGATCGCGGAGCACAAACAACTGCCCCGCCCCTCCCACCCTTCTCCCTCGCATTAGTATAGTGGCGCTAGTGTGCTCTGGTTTGTCTCTTCTCTATTCGCTGGAACAAAAAGTTTTTTTTTCCCTCGCGATGACGATGGCTGCGGCTGCTCGGCCATTACGGACAAATGTAGGGAGTGATCGGTGAAGAACGCGTTTCGATAGATAATACAGAGAAGGAGGAGGAGGAGGGGGTGAGAAAAAAAGGGGGAGGGAGGGAGCAAGGGAGAGGGGGTACTGTAGTCCATCTAGTTGTATGTGTGTGTTGGCCAGCCAATCAGCCAAGTTTGCATATTACCCGCTCCGCAACAAAGTCCGTTATTTTCATTTGCTTTTTATGTCCGAGGTCAGTGCGGGGTGTCCGTCCGAGGCGGGTCTAGCGAGGGGGTGGGACTGAAGTGAGGTCGTCCTACACTCCCACCCTCCCCCTCTCCCGGAGGCGTCGACATGTTTGCCAAGTTTCACAATAGAATGTTCCTGCGGGTCGGCGAGTCCGGGAGTGACGGTGCAAATATATAGGGGGTGGCAGGAGGGGGGAGGGGTCATCACCAGGGCTGTCGGATACCATGCCGTTATGACCTCCCGCGTCTCCCACTAGCTGTGCGTGTCTTGTTTTTCCTCTCTGGTTCTCTCTGAGTCCGACTTTTGACCATGTAGTGTTGTACACCGGAAAAACACGAGTGTAATTTTGCACGGCAATCAGCAGAAGTTCAAGTACACCCAGAAAAATAGTTTCTTGATTCAAGTGCACGCTGACACAAGATAAAACTCACCATTGAAACAATGCAATATTGTTTTGGAATAAATATTTTCTCTTCTTCGAGAGAAAATGTCATCTTTTTTCAAGAGTAAATTTGATCTTGTGTCAGCGTGCACTTGAAACAAGGAAAAATTTACTAGAAACAAGAAACGATTTTCTGGGTGTCTTTGGACATTTTCAAAACGCTTAGAAGCTGCTTCCCATTTCATTCCCATTCATGACATAGGCCTGTATTTTCGCAAAATTTAGACGTTAAAGAAGCATCAATTCTTCCTCATCAAGTAATTGCGTAACGTCAGCAGTTCGGCAACTCGAATGCGCAAGATCACGACCTGCACAACGTTGGTGTGCAAGTATTGCTCATTTATTTTACGAATGCAAATCAAAGCTTCGACCACACACTCCTCGGCCCGCAGTGGACCCCTGCGGATCTGCGGATAGGCAACGTGCCGAGCGCAGCTGTTGGCGTGGTGGCCTACTCGTCACAATGCAGGCGCTGCACCAACCACACCGCAGTCTCGGGATGCGGATTCCTAGCCTCGCGTTCTGCTGCTGCCTGGGATTCAATTTTCCTCCAATTGAAGCGCGAACAACGGCCCGTGTGTGGGTGTGTGCGGGTGTACGCGTGTCAGTGTGGGTGCGGGGTTGGCTTTCCGTCGCGCACCTCACGCTCCCCGCTCAAATCCCCGGGCTATAGGGCCTCCCCATTACATGCTCGAGGCGTCTGCCGCTCGTCCGCCCCACCCTGCCCGCCCCACCCTGACCGCCCCGCCCCGCCCCCGGTAGCGGGCGGGCTCCGGCTGGGCTGTCCACTTCATCCCCCCGACGCGGCGAATCATGTCATACGTGCCAGGCCGGGCCTCGCCAGTGCGGTGGTAGTCCGCACCGCACTGCAAGAAGGAAAACACAAACGGGAACGGGGTCACTTAAAAAACAAAAATCAAAACAAAGACACATTTCCGAATCCTCATTAAGGTCCCATCGAAAACGGGCGAACTCCTCAGAATGCCGTCGCGCGCGAGTGAAGGAAAACGAACTAACCACGACGCACCGCGGCGACGACGGAGGCGCTCTCCTCTAAACCATTCCGAGCCGTTTGCCGCTGCATTCCACCCCTCCAATACTCCCGCCTTGTCGCAATGAGAGCGAAATAAATCGCTTTGACACGCCGCTGCGCCGCGACGCGAAGTCGACGAACTCGGCGGGAGGCGTGGCGGAGCGAGGGGGCCAAGGTGTATCATTACCGGGACCTGGACGGGGGCGCACGCCGGCGCAGCGCGGCGCACGCACGAATGAGAAATGACTTGAGTTGCCAAAGAAAAGGCCAACGGAAACGCGCAATAAAAAAGGGAGAGACGTCGCGGAGAGTGAGAGGGTGAGAGGGTGGGAGGGTGAGATAGCTACACACCGAGGAGGCTTCTGGTGTGGTAGTTGTGTAGCGGGTGTGTGGGGACGTAAAAGCGTGCTCGTTTGCGCGTGTGTGTGTGCATAAAAGAGAGAGAAGAGAGGGGGAGAGAGCGTGCGAGACAGACGGAAAGAGAGTGTGGTGGGGGGGGGGGGGGGGGGGGGGGGGGGGGGGGGGGGGGGGGGGGGGGCTGGAGTCCGATACCTCCCTATCGCCCCTCCCAATGACCTATCGCACCCCTCAGCAGGGGACATTATTGACTGGTCAGGGAGCGGCCTGCAAGAAAGAGGTGGTGTGTAGGCAATAGCCAGGGAATTGGGTTCACATTTAAATTGGGTGATGCTCATGTGTTATTTTTCTACTGCGTAAGTGCACTCTCGCCAACTGTCGCTTCGCTTACTGTCGTGTACGAGAGAGATAGGTAGGCCTTTAGATAAATAGCGCGTTTCATTTGGGCTGACCGGGGATGAGTTCCATTTTTAATGCCCTAACACTTGTTTGATCGTACATGTGTATCCTGTGAGACCCGTTTCCCCGGTTCCTTGCCGCGTATTGAGAGCCCGACTACCAGGGTGGGTTTAGTCGTTAGGGTTTGCCAAATTAAATTTGACTTGAATCCAACTTTTGTTTAACTTGAAAAAGATCCTTCATAAGTTCAAAAATTATATCTAGCCTGCGCAATAAATTTGTTAAGACCTCCATCCTCTACCGTCTCTGCCTCCGCTGCCATCGAAAATATCAAACTTTATATGAAAATCAGTGGGGTAAAATCTCCAAGTTGTATGCGGTACGCGGAATACACAGACTGATTTCCATACTTTTCCGTCGCTTGCCCGCCAGGCCTGGCACCGCCGCACACGTGGCTGGGCCGGGCTCCGCCTGGTGAATATGGAGGCGGGGCGATTGTCTTGCGCGCACCGCCAGCGCAGCTCCGCCTCCATGAATGCCATCAGGGCGGCGCTGGGCGGCCCGGGCTGCACGGCCGTGTTGGGTATTCAATAACTTTGATTAAAACGCGGCGGTGCGCGGCGCGGTCCAAGACCCGTCCGGGCCCCGGGCTGGGCCCCTTGTGCGATCGCCGCGCCCGCCCCGCCTCGTGGCCTGGACCCGACAGCGGCACAGGTCGGGTTCGGGTTGATCGGGTCAGCGTGGCAGGTGGTAGGGACGTGCACGTGCCCTGCTGGGCGAGAGGCGGTTCGCCTACAAGGAAATGTAGCACTATGCTATACCCGATACGTCTGACCCCCCTCCCCCCCCCCCCCCCACACCCGCGAAACCGGGGGCAAACCAGAACAAAAAACCGGAAACGGCCAGGGGGGGGGGGGGGGGGGGGGGGGGGGGAGGGGGTGGA
>NW_026267178.1:1055115-1058595 GCF_000697945.3 Frankliniella occidentalis
CCCTCCCTCCCATCCGTGCCGTGCTGGCAGCCACGCCCCTTTTAGTCACGGCTTTGAACACCGTTTACCACAGTTTTGTGGCGAGTAGTTGGCGGCTGGTGCGATGGTGCATCATGGTGGAGCACGGCGAGCAGGCACTACCGAACTGCCAGTGGCACCACTAACAGTGACACCCCCTGCGCGAGTTGTTTGGTGCCTGCCTGGCTCCACCCTGGTCAGCTGGAGAGGGAGGAGGGAGGGTGACGATGGCATCCTGTTTGGTTTGCGAGATTAACCCGGTCCGGAGGACGGCGTGACGGGCGCTGCCCTGCCCGAGGCTCTCCGGCCCTCCCGCCTGCCTCAACACACTCGGCGCCGGGCCGGGGCCGACTCACTCCCGTGGGGCAGGACGATTGTTTGGCCGACCTGGCTGCATCCCTTCATGCCGTCCAACTTCTAGGTACGTCCGGAGGTCAGTCGGATTCTGCGTGGACCCACACCGTCTATAATCTTGTCGGGGTATTGTGGAGAACTGGGATTCGTCTGTCAGTATGGCCGGACTATGTATGAGGCAGGAGATCAGTATTTCAACCGATGGCTCCCTCACTAGCAAACTCGTTGCACACTTGGCCGCTAGAGTGTGAAAAATGTGGCTTCTTAGGCCGACCGCTGAGGTAGGCGGCCTGATCGCACTCTGTTGCCCGCACCGAACTCGCGTACAACTCGTTAAATTGCACTAAATTCATGAAAAATTGCGCAAAACTCTATAAATGGATCCCAACTGGTGCCAAGGTTGGTCTACAAAAAAGGATAGGCGGGACCCAGCAGGCCCAAACGCTGAAAAAAATTAGCAGTGCAGCTAAAAGTTAGCTGCACAGCTAATTATTCCGGTCGCTATATATAGCTAAAATGATAGCCATACACCTAAAATAATTATTAGCATTTGAATTACTTCTCTCTCTGCTAATAGACATTAGCTGTCCTGGGTAATACTAAATTTAGCCGTTTAGCTCAAAATGACTTAGGTAATCGACTAGACTTGCTAGCTAGACTAGCTTGTGTCAATCCGAGGTAATCCGGAGGTAATCCGGCGATTATTTCGGGTGTAATGCAGGGGTAATCTGGGGTTATCCGGCGGTAGGGTAATCCGGGAGTATTCAGGGAGTAATCCGGGGTAATCCTGGGTTTTCCCCTCGACTATCTCGCTTTCTTGACTTGGGCGCACAACTACTATTGGCAAAGTAGATAACCACCTTAGCTAGACAGCTAACCAATACCACTTATATGAAATCAGCTGAATTAGAATTTTTTTCCGTGCATTTGTTGCGGAGGTAGTTGTAGAGTAGAATAAGTTATAAATAAAAGCTCCCATGAGAAAAGCTCTTTCCTTCCTACTTGAGTCTCAGTATAGAAAATCGTTTCTCCGAACTGACACAAATTTCTTCTCCAAGTTTTGAAGAAATTGTTTTAAATCAGAGACGCAATTAAATTTTTTTTTCCTGGCGGGCACTACACGGTTGTTAAATGCGTCCTACTTTGTTCCTGGCACAAAAAAAATTAGTTCCCACTACTAAAACAATTACTGTGCGTGGCAACAAAATTTTAATGCTCGGCAACAAAACTTTGGTACCCATAGGCACAACTGTATAGTGCGTCAAAAACTTTCGGTCTCGGGACAAAATGTTTAGTGCTGTGGACCAAAATTGTTTCTCAGTGCGGCCTCTTTAATTTGTAGTTGTAGAAGAGTGTCTGTGGATTAAATTGCCCTTTTTGATTTGAAGATTGCTTTTTAAATCAGAAGGGACATTTGTTTGCGTTTGATTGAACTGTAGGGGTGATCGGAATTCACATCCACTGTGAAAAATATCCTCGTAAATTTACGACATTTGTTGTAATTTTGATTTACAATAAAATGTGTCGTAAATTTACGACAGCCCATTCTTTCTCGTCGGTCAATTTCAAGTCGATAGGGAGTGCTTGTAAATTTACAATTTCAAATAGTAATTTTACGACTTTTATCACATGGAAAATTTTCCCGTAACCCTTACGAGTATTTTTCACAGTGTCTATGGATTTGTCTACGAGCTGCGCAAACTAGCGTGATTGGCTTTAGTGTGGCGTAGAGTCTTATAACTCCTCAGTACTGTGAGAACTTTTTTGGTGGTTTCCACTAGCTAACTGTTGGCATTAGTGCTTGCGCGCCAGACCTTTATTTTCCTTGCAATACCGCAGACTTTAGGTACACTGCGTTGGACGTAACTGTGCGGCGCGATAAAAGAATAAAAGGCGCCGAATGCTAACCCAGATTCTTACATCAACTTGGTGGGCAGGAGGAGGGTGGGGGACGTGTTGTCTTATTGAAATGGAGTTGGAGCTGATGGAAGCAAAGCCACCATATCCCAACCAATCAAACGATGAATATTCAGGCGTGCCGGTGTTTTCATCTCTTCTCCTCCCTCTCTTCGTCTTTCTCCCTCCCCGTTGCTCTCTCTCTCTCTCTCTCTCTCTCTCTCTCTTGCTGTGAGACTTCCTCCGTGAGCAGACCGCCCCGCCGTGCCGCGGCGTGAGAGAGGCGGTGGAGCTTACCGTGCGGCTGACGAATCAAATTAATATCGCTGAAAGCGACAAAGGAATACCTCAGAGAGGTCCGCACCGCGGGGGATCGAACCGCCGCTCAGCGTCGACTTTCGTTCAGCGAGCGCTACACTGCTGGTGGCCAGAGGAAGATGGCACTCGTTTTGACGACTTATACATTTTGTACACGCGATAAACACAATAATATTTTCTGGTACTCAATTGCGACGGAACGTTTTGAGAGACATTAAATCGTCTAAAAAGCGAGTTTAAAAAGGTAATATAAAACGATGTCCGAAATTTGTCTCATAGAAATTCCAATGCTCAGGGGACAGGGAGAGATGGAGAAGTTCTCACGCCAAGGCAGGGCCTCCTTATTTGCTAGCGACACAATGTGTCTTGGCCCTCGCGGCCCATCGACTGCGATTCCTTCTTGGAGGAGGTGATCGATTCGCCGATGGCCGAGTTGGCGGCTCGCCCGGCCCGCCGGAACAACATTGGGCCTCCGTGAGATTACATTCCTCGTCTGGAAGGCGTTGGCGCGTGCTGCCACCTAGCGGCGCAGGGCGCAGGGGCGGGTGGAGGCAGTGCGCACAAAGGGCATCACCGTCATCATGGCGCAGGGGAGGGAGGGCAGCATATCGTGTAAATTATTCACTTATTCCGATTAAATACCTACTCCCGGCGAGGCTTGGGCCGGGCCCCCCTGAGGGGTGGTTGGGTCGGGCCGCAGCGCTACGCTGATGAGAGGCTCCTCCCGCACCAGTCTCTCCCCCTTTGCGGAATCCCGGCATCCGATATGCTCCTGGAGGAGCTACACCACGCCGCCTCTTGTGGTGAGCCGTGACCTACACGACTCTGTGTGTGTGTGTGTGTGTGTGTGTGTGTGTGAGAGAGAGAGAGAGAGAGAGAGAGAGAGAGAGAGAG
>NW_026267178.1:1058645-1064066 GCF_000697945.3 Frankliniella occidentalis
GAGGGAGGGAGCACCCGCTACAAGGGATCGGCTTAGCTGTCGATGCGTCCGAATTAATGTATTACGCTGGGCAAACTTAAGTCAGTGATCTGTTCACAGGGACTGGCAGTGCAATTCCATACCATCGCAGAAACCTCTGCCCCAACGTAAAGTTGCGTTCTTACAATAGAAAACAGAACACGCGGAGTTTTGTGTTTGTTGTCTTCGCGAAAATGTCGCACACAACATGAGCCTGGTTGATGCGGCACGCACCGGGGATTTCCTTGCGTTTTTACAACCTCGCACTGCTCGCGCGAGCGCGCCGCTCCCCGCTGCACCGCCACCAACATGGCGATGCGAGCGCGGGGAGCCTGGCGACGGACGTGCAATCGAGTTTAGATTGTTGTCGCGGGCCATAACCTGGGCGCGCGTATTTCGAGTAGGTGGCTCCTCTTGTCTGGTCTGCTGTCCCCCTTTGGTCTGAGGACGTGGGGAAGAAGCGTGCGGAACGAATATTGGGGAGGGAGGGGGGCACTTGTGTGCGTGGGCTTGTGCGTACAGTGCGCGATGTATGTGTGTGTAGCTGTGTGTCGGAGGGAGCGCAAGACAAGAAGACGACAAAGAAGAAGTGTTCGCCAAGAGATCAATGGGTTTGGATTCCAGTGACAGGGAGAGGAACAGTGCCTTGCCAGCGGCGGCAGCAGAAGGATGGCATTGGCAGGAGGGGGTGGGGATGCGGGCGGAGAGGGAGGGCGTGACAAGTTCCACTGCCTTATTACGACGAAGCCTGCTCCGGAATCTTATTCGCCCGAAGGATTTCCTTTTACCAACCGCTCGGGCCATGATTAACTATGCAATGCTGGAAATAACTTTTCGGTTTAAAATAAATATTTGCCCATGTCTTCGCTTCATGACATTTTCAGTGATTAAAATTCCATAAGAAATAATTAAGAGACGTGAGGTAAAGGACGAGGATGCTCTGGGTGCGTTCTGCTGCCCTGGTTGTGTTTGGTAGATGGGGTGCACACACTTAATGACCATGGACATTTTTTGTAACTAGTTACGGACTTTTTAAAGCATAACTAATCCAGTTACAAATTTTCCTGTCATTTGTGGGGTGTAAGACACAATTTTGTTACTCGCGCTAGTTAAAATTAGTAACTTACAACCCACAATATTGTAGCTGCGGCTTAGTTATGTTTAAAAGCTAGTGGCAAAACAAGTCCATGGTCATTTAGATTGGCAAGACTTGCAAGACTGACGATACTTATCATCGTGCAGATTTGAACATATAAGTATGCGCAAAAATGTGAGTCCGTGTGTGTCTATGTACCGTGTTTGCGTGGGAAAAGGAGGGGTATGTGGTGTGCGGCACTCTCCGCATGCCGTTGACAGACGGAAGTCGGACCCTGAAGAGGCTCGCCCGAGGGCATGTCACGGCTAAGCGTGGTGTGGCTGCGGGCCGGGGCAGGGACCTACCCTGCACGCTGAGGCGGATACGCGCGCCCGCCCCCGCAGCCGCCAGGTGCCCCGGTCTCTTTTTGACATGTCATCAATACATTTCGCTGCCAAGCACCCCGCCCTGGCCTGCCCTGCCGGGCTCTGCTCGGCTCGGAGGCGCCCCCGTAGGCTGCGTAGTGTGAACAGTTGAACATGGTCCGACTGACAATGGTTGGCAGTTCGCTCGCCGCAGACAAGGAGCGGGAACGGGCCGTTATGCGCAGGGCACTAGTGGGGCTAGCCAAGGGCCCCGCACCACCGCCACCAACAACAACTACACCATGGCGAAGGTTTTTCTCTCCCAGCCGCAACAGCAAAGGGAAGCTCTCGTTATTATCGCAGGCCACATCGCAGCGTCGATGAGCCAGCCGACAATGAGTGGCGAACACGGCACTGGCCGCGATCCAGTCCACCCTTTAGTGTTAGTGTGTGTGTGTGTGTGTGTGTGTGTGTGTGTGTGTGTGTGCAGATCGAGAGAGAGAGAGAGAGAGAAAGAAACGGGGTGGGGAGAGACCCTCTCACTCTTACTGGACTTGTTTCACTACAAACGCTCTGATGTTTTATGTTCGTAATAGAAAGTTTTTTTCCTCTCTTGCTATTTGACAAGAAGTTACGTTGAAATGTGCCAGTAACTGATGGACTAAAAGGTTCACAGTTTGTCTACACCTCTTATTAGCTAGAGGAGAAATATGTCAATGGAATGTAAGAGTATATAATACAGAGAGAATGCAGACATAGACAGGCAGACTGGAGGGAGATAACGGAGCAAATGCCTTCATGGTCCACATTGCTGTATAGTTTTTTTTATATTTTATGCTGCGAGAAACCTCACCAAGAAAAATTGTTTTTTATTTCAAGACCATGCAGCTCCAAAATTAATTCACTCTTCAAACAAGTCAAATTGTCTTTGGAAGAAGATTTTTCTCTTTTTCGAAAGATTATTTCAGCTTGTTTTGAGAGTAAAATTGATCTTGGAGCCACATTTACTTGAAACAAGGAAAAATGGCCTTGAAACCAGAAAGAGTTTCTCTGGGTGCTGCATTGACTTTAGTATTTGTTCATTGTCAAAAGTCATTCTGCAAATCTAGCACAGACATACTATAAGTAAATAAGTGTGTATCTAGTTACAGTTCCAGTATTGTGGGAAATTTACTCGATATGAGGGTCACGTTGGGGATGTATCATTTGTCCAACACACTTTCGTCGTTACTTTGATGTATTATGTTCCGGATGACTTCATAACTTCATCCATTACGGGGGAATTGTAAAGTGTTCTGAATATAGTAACAACTATCTCGCTGCAGTTTTCGTGTAGGTTGCAAAGAGGCGGGGATTCCAGGAAAGGACTAGGGACTGGAATTGAAGGAAGGGGGGGCTGTCTGCGCGGCGCTGCGCTGACGCAGCAGAGGGTTCCACACGAGATGCGGGTCTCACTCCTGTCCGGGGAGGTCCCTGTCGGTTCCCCACGACGAGAGGTCCCCGCAGGTGATCTTTGCCTCGTGCCAGTGCTCAGTGAGCGAGGTGGTGTCAGATGCGTGACCTCAGCAAGAGCTCAACCATCGCAACCGACTATTGACAACAAATTTGTAATTACACCGGAAAAGAAAAGATAGGACTAGAAGGATTTCAATGCCTTTATAGAGACATTGAAAAATTAGCACACCTGCAAAGCCATTAAAACTGTCCAAGTGTGTTAAAATTTAATGTCTTTAAACACTTTGGTGCCTTTTCAAAGGCATTAAAATTAAATTAACACCCCTAGAAAGCGAGGGGGCCATGACTCACGTAATCCTGTGTACAGATGGAAGTGTAATACCTATGTAATCCGTTTAATAGTACTTGACCAAATTTTGCAAAATTATCACTTAATTTTACCTTCATATCCAAATTGGATGGTTTGAGCCCCAGAAATGCAGCAAAAAATTCATTTGAAATCTCTGTAATTACCCAATCCTGTGTACATCCTAGATTGAAGTGGTGGCACCCTCACTAGAAAGGCTAGGTCTTACCTTTGTTTCTTCAGTGTACTGTTCTTAAACATGATAACCTAGAAATATAGAAAGAAAGTGAAAGAAGCAAATACAAAATACACCTTGCATATCATGCAGCTTTATCTGAGGGAGTGGGGATTTTCCCTCGCACGAGTTTTGTGTAGCCATTTTGGTTTCAAAGTGATTTTGAGCAGTGCTCCTTTTCTGCTGTCCAGGAATCTCTGCTCCCACCCCGGCGTGTCCCCTCCCCTGCCCGCCGCAGCGCACCGCACAGCGGTACTCGCGCATAGCACAGCGGATCATGTCGGAGTTATGCAAAACACGTGGCCCCAGTACACGACGGCTCCTTGGACTGCTACGGCCCGACGCACAAAAAGACGGCTTGGTTCAGCCAAGCTTCTTCGTTGTAGTCCTTTGGTGTACAGCGGCTACAGCGGGGATAGGTTAATGTGAGGGGACTACGATACACCATCACGGTCTTAAATGTTTTTAAACGAACCCTTTACAGCCATTTCTACGAGCTATCTCATCTCTATTTTCAGTGTTATCACCACCATTTTCTGGGCAAATCTGGGTAACAGCCCAACAATGCAAATCCTATACCACGCTTGCAAGCCTTGGGTAGCTTTGTTGGCTGAGCGACAGCTTAGCCTATTATTCGGTCGGTGCTCGTCCCGGGAACTTGTTTTGAACGTTAGAAATTCCTATGTATAGTATTTTCCTATAGAAAATTTTACCCGTCTAAAGTGAGAACTTTGAAAGTATTGGAACCTACTATAGTTTTTACTTATCAGAGTATCTTGTAGTTTCGTAGAAAAGTGAGATTTTGAGATTTTTTGCTGTTTTCCCCCCTCCCCTCTCGTCCCTATCCCCTTCCCACCCTTCACAATTGCAGCTGCGAAGACCAGGGCCAAGCTAGACCGCTCTCACGTTCTTCCGGATGAAGTTGACTATGAACTACGAATTCGGGGCATTATTGTGGTGATACGTAGGTTTAGATAATTGAGGAGCACAGATAATTTCTCATCGCTGTAATATGGGAAGAGAGAAAATGAGGATCAAAAGGAGGAAATACAGAGTGTCGATAAGCTTAAGTGCAAATCATTAAAGGGTAAATTAGCTACCCTAAAAACAGAGAATAGTCAAGAATACATCAAACTGACATAATATTGACCTAATTTTTATCAAACATGTCACAGCAGCTACATTGTGACTTGGAATTGACAACTTTGACCAAGACTAAAACGTGACAATTTTTTAACTGTTTTGCACAATGATAGAAATTGTCATGTTAACGTCATTATAACATCAGCTGACGTAAGAATGGGTTAAACCACTAGGAGCACGTAAGCTATTGCCGTACAGATCCATATGTGGCTCAGGGGATTGCTATAGAAAAGAAGGAAATATTTCAGTTTTTGAAAACTCTAATAGTGTATTGTCTTTATTTTTTCAAACGTGATAATTATGAAAAATGTCTCTCTGTTAGGTTGTGGTATTATGGTGACGGCTGCTAAAACACCTAGTGCAACATGTTTATGGCCTCACTCGTTGCGCACCTGATTTTTTGAAATACAGCTAAACTTAGCTGAAAAAATGCTCTTTTTCCCAAACGGCTTAAAAAAATTGTGGTGCTTAATCCATCATAAATTCGGAATGCAATTTTCACTCACACCTCGTCATAGCATGAATTGTTAACGTTTTTAACTATAGTCTTCTCTTTTTGCCGTAATTTATCTCCAGGTTTTCACACAGGTTGTCTTCTTCTGCAAGCACAGGACACGGATTCCTAAAATAAACAATATCAACCATCTTATAGAGGAGCCTCAACGCCACTGTAGCATCGCACCAACAAGTCTCACCTTCACATTATTTACACTTTCATGAGTGTGCGTGTGTCTCCTTTCTCATCTCTCTCGTTCTCTCTCCCTAACTCTCACTACCTTTCTCC
>NW_026267178.1:1064141-1065560 GCF_000697945.3 Frankliniella occidentalis
CCCCCCCTCGCTCTCTTTCTCTCTCCCTCTCTCACCATCCCGCGCCCGCAAGCGCCGTATATTACGAAAAGGGCGCGCGCGTGACAATACATTACTTCCCTTTGACCCACATTCTGTATAATATCAAGTCCTTGGCGGCTCGCACGATCCTGCCTCGCCACAACCCTACTGCGCGGGGTGCCTTCGGTGTGTGTTTGTAGCTGCCACATACACAACTTCACAACATGACCAAAGAGAACCTTCACCCGAATAAACCATCGGCAAAACTCCGGACAGAGTAGGTAGCTGTCCGCGCAAGATGGAGTGTCATTATTGTTGCCCGTTTTGCCTTCACATGCGACTGTGCGTAAAATTGTCATGCATTTCTGCTCTACCGATGACTCCCATCCATGAGTCTATATCCGCTTCTTTGTATAGGTTTGTTTTTCTGAATCGACCCCGAAAAAGTAAAACGACGTGCTTCAGAGGGTGCGCGGTCCGCGTATAAGGTCGTACTTCAGAGCGGTTGCGTATAGTGTCTGATCTCGCTAGGGTCCTGGAGAATGGTCGTAAGTCTATTTTTTGTCGTTTTTGTGCGATTCATTTCATAAGAATCAGGAGAAAATTCTCTTTTTTAATGATATGCATCTCACAATATCGTGAAAAAAACAGACTTACGACTATTCTCCGGGACCCTAGCGAGATCCGACACTGTACGCAACCGCTCCTAAGTAAGACCTTATACGCGGACCCTGTGAAGTATGACCTTTTAGTTTTCAGGGGTCGGTATGACATTTTTTCTTGTTGCATTCATTTTGCTGAGCAGCAGCAGTAAAAGCTCTTTGCAGATCGCTGGCACGCCTCCGGGGGAGCTGAGGTGTTTCGCCTGCACGACAGTGTGTCGATATGCGGTGTCCTCCTCATAGCCATTGACGCCCACCAGGCCAATTTTTCATATATGAATGTAGCCCCAGGCAGATTTGAAAGAATGGAATCTACGGGAGGAGAGGCGGTGGTTGGTGGGGCCGAGCCACGGTGGGGCGGCGGCGGCGACACGCCAACAAGAGAGTCGCATTATCTGCCCACAGGAAGGAAATGGGGTGGGGGCTCGGTCGCCTCCAGACTGTGGGGAGGACGAGGACGAATTGAAAGGGTACGTTCCACGAGGGTCGCGATGGGGCGGATCAGTTTCCCTCCTTCCCGCTACCCCTCATTGTCTGCAAGCAATAGCATTAAACGCACAGGGATATTGTGTTGTTGCTAGTGAATCTTATTGGCATCAGTCGCGCGTCGGCCTTGGAGCAGTGGAACGACGGGGCCGAGGCCGCGCTGCAGGCAACGCCGGATATTGCGGAGGGGTGCCGAACAGAATATGAAATACTCAGCTTTTCCCTGCGGCAAGTGTGTAAGAGTATATGTACGTGTGTGTGTGTGTGTGTG